>NC_138147.1:19117500-19267500 GCF_964199315.1 Orbicella franksi
CCAACAGTGGTTTGAATCTTACCTACTCGATCGAACACAGCGATGCACTTTCAATCACTCGAGGCGTTCCACAAGGCTCTATCCTGGGCCCCGTCCTCTTCTTGTTGTAAATCAATGACGTTCCACTAGCAATACCTGATTGCAATGTAGATATTTACGCTGATGACACCACAATATGGATGACTAATTCCAATCCTTTGCATATCTAACATGGACTTCAGGGAAGTCTCAACAAAGCGGATCTCTGGTTCTCGCTAAACAGGACGGTCGCAAACGCAAAGAAAACAAAACAATTACTTATCATATGGCTAGCTCCGTGAGCGGGCAAGATGAATCAAATCCTGCGCTGTGATTGGCTACCCGAGCGGGCAAGATGGAGCTATCTTGCCCGCTCGGGACTTCCCGCCGTGTCCCGCAAGAAAAATTTCCGCGAAAGCAATATAATAAATTCTTTATTGACCAAGCTTGTTCGGTCAAGATGGCTGGATATTGGCCTCGTTTTTTTTTTGCGAGTTTATGGACCTCGACTCCGTCTCGGTCCATAAACACGCAAAAAAAGAACTTGGCCAATATCAAGCCATCTTGACCTCACACTTGGTCAATAACCCATACTTATTGGAACCAAGCAAAAGCTTTCTCATAGCACAAACCCATTGCTCAACCTTTCTTTGCAAGGTATTGAAATCAAAGACGCCGTCAACGGAAAGCTGCTTGGCGTGAAGATAGACAGACATCTTAATTGGAATAGCCATATAGATAACATGATCACTAAGTTAAATTCTAGGGTCAGTCTTCTTAAACGAGCCAAAAAGTACCTAAATAAAGTGACAGAATTAGGTACTTTTAGCAATTTGAATTTGAATTTGAATTTTAGGTAGATTTAGCAATTTACAAAATGCTTTAATTAATCCAATCTTTGAATATTGTTGTTCAGTGTGGGGAAACACTAAGATTGATAATTTAAATAGGTTCCTCAGAATTCAAAAACGTTGTGAAATAGTAATTTTAGATGCTAGCATCTATGAAAGTTCAGTTGGCCTTTTCAAGAGACTAGGATGGATCTCCATTAGTGACATAATTTCAGGAAACTGAGTATCATGCATAACATTATCCATGGGAAGTGTCCTGATTGCTTTAATCATTATATTCGTTTTGTCAATAACAGACAGCATTACACAACTCGGGTGTCAACTAACATGCACTTAACTACTCCTTTTTTTAACACCAAGACCGGCAAACGTTCATTTTCTGCAAGTGGCACTAGCCTATGGAACAATCAAGACAGTACTACGAGGGGCCTCATTCCCCTTGTAAATTTAGAAATCTAATGTTCAAGAAATACAAAGATCGGAATTTTAGACTGTCAACTTTATTATGAGTAGAAATTTTTAATGAATTTTCAATTGTATTTTTTCTTTGTATTTTTCTATTTGAATTATTTTGTAATTGTATTTGTTTGGTAGATTTTAAGGACGACAATGAGAACTACTGGCTTTATCAGTAATTGTGTTATTCAATAAAGTCATTATTTATTTATTTACGTATATACCACGCAAGTGAATTATGCTTTCTGATTCCTTCGCTCGGAGGTGAATAGCAAGAACTATTCACCTCTGAGCAAACGAAGAAAAACAAAATGGCTTCCCGTTTCGTTTCGGTTATCAAGGAGCAAATTTTATCGGCTGATTATTCAACTTGTGTGGTACAAACAATTATTCACCTTAATGTTGGTGAAAGTGGTGGATATTTACCCCGACGCTTTGCGACTCGGTAAATATCCATCACTATTCACCTCCACTTCGGTGAACAATTGTTAATTAGAGCCCCCTCATTGGACAGTCTATTCATTCCACTAGGTAAATTTTTGATAACGTAATTCAGTTTGCACTGTTATGTCTTCTGGGCAGTGTGCTACAGCCAACTCTGGACATGCAGGCGCTTGTTTTGAAGATTTTGTTCTCTTCTCGTTATTGTATTAATGACTTCCAGTGTTTTGACTGAAAGAGTTCACTTTGGAAATAAGAACGCTAAGAAACACGTCTATTGATGTAGCATATCTGTAGCACTAACATATCTTTTTTGCACAAAACCCGTCCAGGAAAAAGAAAACCGTGAAAGAAAAACAAGATTACAGAGCAACTGGATTCTCTATTCCAATTTTTTTTTTTTTTTTCACTTCATTTTGTAAAAAAAAAAATCACTTGCTTTCTACCGACATTCGTACTTAAATTTGATTTCGTTTTGATCGCTCTATGAGTCTGATTCGCTAATCGCTGTATGAGCAAGACGATTATGAATGTTTAAAATTCAGTTACCAGAAAGAGAACGAGATAACTGTGCTACAATAAATATATAAAGCAGCATTTCAAAAGAGGAAAAAGAAAAAGAAAAACACTCAAAGAATTCACAGAAATCCCAATTTTCAGTTTATTTGAGGTTGAAATTAAAATTGCATGTTTGGTCAGTCAGCCTTTTTACGCCCAAACGTCCAATCAAATTAAAGAATATGCAGGTCTGTGAGTCAAAAGTTTTGTTAAATCATTACGGCTAGCCTGGTTAAAAAGAATCTTTGCAAAGAGGAGTAATGTTCGTTCTGTAAATCAGAACCAGAAACCCTTCACTATCTCCTTTATTATTGTAGCCTTGTGCAACTCTTTTGGAAAGATTTTGAATACTTTTTCTACTTACTGACAAGAGAATTCGTCCCCCTTACTCTGCAAGATGTCATAATCGGCATAATTAACGCAAACTACCCTTTACTGAACTATTTGCTACTAGTCGCTAAATTATATATATGGGATTGCAGAAGAAATCTGACTCCTCCTATCATAAACCCCTTTAAACTAAAGACAAAAGTTAAGTATGAAACAGAAAAGTTTATATGTGTTGAAACTAATGAGAAGTGGGATTTGTGCATGGGCTTTGTACCTTAATTAGCAATCTGTTTACAAGTGAGCTTATATTACACTATATTTTTAGAACCGTATAGATTATAATGTAACTTTTGGGTAATATATAGGTAGGCATTAGTCTTGTAATGAAATGTAAGTGGATTTAGTACTGTAGGTAGAGTAAGTAGTTGTATTAGTATTGTGAGTAATGTACGTATATGTGATTGCGAATATTATAAGTGTGTGGAATAAAAAGAAAAAAAGAAAAATTAAAAAAATGGTCTGCGATTCAGTCAAGAAAAATTCAACCAAAAATATTTATACTTTTTTTTTTATCCTTTCACTAGAAAACAACGCTCGTACACCCGACACCAAGAACAGCACTCAAGCAGACCACAACCAAGATGTTACAGGAATCTGATGAGGCTTACTCTGGGACCTTAAGTCGACCTTGAGTCGACCTTAAGTCGACTAAAGTCGCCTTAAGTCGCCTTAAGTCGCCCCAAGTCGCCTAAAGTTGCCTTAAGTTGCTATCGGTTACGCAATGTTAAAAAGGCTTTAACACACTCAAATTGCCCCTGTAGAAGGTTATTAGCCTTATAACTGTCATGTTAGGGTAAACTCCACTCTAACCATGTGGAGGAGGAGGCACGATGGCCCAATGGTTGGTGCAATGGACCCCTATTGGGGATCATTGCATTGTGTTCGTATTCTCATAGTGTCTCTCCTCACCCAGATGTATAAATGGGTACTGGTTACAGGACAAGGGTGGCAGGGTGCAGCAGAGGTAACTTCAATAACTGCGCTTTTAATTTTTTTTTTTTTTAACACTCGTTCCCAATGCATTGGAGCCATCTAAAACTCCCCTTAAAGAGCCCTAGTCAGCCACACCTTTGTTTTTGCTTACATATAAGAGTTTGACTTTTATGTTTTATTTGGAGCATGTCAAAGCAAAGAAAATTACTGTGAAGCTACTTAAGATAAAGGGATATACTTTCAGGAACACAACTTACAGTAAAGCAACAAGACTTCTCCTCACCATGCAATATCAGTAATTTTGATGGCATCGAAAATAGAAGAGGCTGACTAGGGTCCTTTAAGAAGCTGAGGATAATTACTGTATTACGTCTTAAAGCCGTGGCTCCCTTATACATAAAAGACCTAATATTATAATAGTCCTGTACCTGTCTAGCCCCCATGTTAGCAGGAATAATTTCTACATGTAGACAATACTTAAATAGGAATGAAAATCTGTTGTATACTCTCTCACAGATACTTTTTATTTCTATTAAGTTTCATTTTGTTTTTCTTGTATTTCATTGGAAAGAGTTAATAAAAAAGATGACACTGTGTGTTATCATCAGGAAATATATTAAATATGGAAAGATATAACAAATGACTATTGTCTATACTGCAATAATTTCATTAAAGCTTATTAATTTTTGTACGATATTGCTGAATCAAATCTTCCGAAGACCTGCACTGTATAATTAATAAACAATAACAGTGAGAGGTGTTCCAGATCATCAAGATGAAAAGAAAAAAAAAACAGAAAAATATATTTCTGGGTTAAGGCTCAATTCTTTCTAGTCATGAATTGATAAAAGTGCAATTGAGGCCTTACACTACTGTAAAATGATATTAAAATCTTTTTAAAAATCCAAGCTTTCGCCGATCTACGGCATCATCAGGGATAAGAAAAAATATTCCGCGTAAGGCTTGTATACAGATGTAAAGTAAAAACGTGTGAAAAGCGAAAGAATGTGGGGGGGGGGGGTAAAATGCATGAGACAAATAAGATACAGATATGAATAAAAACGAATGATATGATCTAATGAGCGAGTGTCAAAGTACAGAGAGTCTCTAGATATGTTAAAATAATTATTAGAATAAAAGGTCCGCGGATTCGCTGCATTCCTCTCGGGAGTTGAGGGCAGGTTTGTAGTTTCGTATGTAAAAGGCTTCGAACAGTCGTAGATTTGCGGGGTCGTTTTCTAGTATAATGGTCTTGATTTCGATGCCTTTGTGGACTTTGTTTTGGCACTTTGAAATGTGTTTCTTCACGGAGGACTTGTCATTGTTCAGCTGTTCTGTTACACGATCGTGGATAAAGCGTGTAGTGCTCCCGATGTTGTATTGGTTGCAGTTGTTACACGTGATTTGGTAAACAGCGTTGCGTAATAAGCATAATTTGTTGCTGGAGATAGGGCAGTTGGCCCTCGTGCATGTCCGTTCCGTGTTGTTCTGAGAGAGAGCTCATCTGAGGGTGTATGACTTGTGCGCGACCCGTACTGGTATACCCTCTTTTCGGAAAATGTTGGTGATCTTGTAGTGGAGACGTTCGGAGATTATACCCTCTTTTCGGAGATTTTCCGAAAAGAGGGTATACAGGTACGGGTCGCGCACAAGTCATACACCCTCAGATGAGCTCTCTCTCAGAACAACACGGAACGGACATGCACGAGGGCCAACTGTCCTATCTAGAGCAACAAATTATACTTATTACGCAACGCTGTTTACCAAATCACGTGTAACAACTGCAACCAATACAACATCGGGAGCACTACACGCTTTATCCACGATCGTGTAACAGAACAGCTGAACAATGACAAGTCCTCCGTGAAGAAACACATTTCAAAGTGCCAAAACAAAGTCCACAAAGGCATCGAAATCAAGACCATTATACTAGAAAACGACCCCGCAAATCTACGACTGTTCGAAGCCTTTTACATACGAAACTACAAACCTGCCCTCAACTCCCGAGAGGAATGCAGCGAATCCGCGGACCTTTTATTCTAATAATTATTTTAACATATCTAGAGACTCTCTGTACTTTGACACTCGCTCATTAGATCATATCATTCGTTTTTATTCATAGCTGTATCTTATTTATCTCATGCATTTTGCCCCCCACATTCTTTCGCTTTTCACACGTTTTTACTTTACATCTGTATACAAGCCTTACGCGGAATATTTTTTCTTATCCCTGATGATGCCGTAGATCGGCGAAAGCTTGGATTTTTAAAAAGATTTTAATATCATTTTACAGTAGTGTAAGGCCTCAATTGAACTTTTACCAATTCATTCAAAATGCTACTGAAGGACAACATCCAACGATTATCTTTCTAGTCAGTTTTACACTGAGCAGTAAAAATATGGTCATCCAAAGTCAATTGAACCGAACTGAATCTACAATTTAAATACTTCACTTACCCAGTGTAAAAGAGTGACAAAAGTGGGCCATTTCTCTTGCAAAAATCATTATTTGCGTTTTACTTCTACATTCGACGAACTGTAAACGTTAGAATTTCGTAATTGGACGAACCAACTTGCAGCATAATGTTTATCTATCCTTTTCGTACATTTGATGAAGCCAGGTATTTACATCAGCTTATACACTTTACGTCGACTGCATTACTGTTACAGAAAATTCTCTGTGATCAACTCTCAGTAAACATGGCCGCCAAGCCAATGTTTGGAACACCTGACTTAGTTTGGCCCCGTGACTAAAGTTGTCACGCGAGCTACTCGCGCTCACGCGAGTATGATTACTCCGACAGGCGTTTACAAAAAACAAGAAAGAAAACAAATCGGCAAACTAATACTCTCCGAAATTTGAATTCAGTAATTTATTGTCGGGTGATTTGAAATCATCCGAACGCTTAGCAAGAACGCTGCAAGAGAACTCGAATTCTCGTGGCACAGGCCGATGTCTCGTCGCCAATAAGCGGGGCAAGGGTTACTCGGAGAATCAAAATGGCAGAGACCAGTGTGTCTGGTATCGATATATCAGTTTCTAGTTTCGTTGTGAAAATATCGTTCTAGGCATTTTTAATGTGTCAGGTGGAAACTAGTGAAAGCTTGGAAGGTGTATTTCCTGGTGGTCTGATCAATCCTAAAAACGTTGCAAAACGATTCGTTTCACTGTTTAAACTGCCAGGGTCATCAAAGTTTTCTGGAACCTGACAAGTAGTTGGTGAAATTTGACAGGAAGTGTTCTTACGAAGGAACTTAGCATGCGGTACTCATTATGCTATTGGAATATTTTGTCTGTCTGAGGCAGGAGAGCAACAAATCGATTGGGTCCCTGAAAAGGACTGAAATTGACAGTGGAGATGCCAAAATTGACAGTGGAGATTGCCAAAAATATGGCAGATAAGTCTACCAAGATAACCAGTTTTATAATTCGGGAAGTATTGTAAAATAAATGCATGTAAATGAGCTAAGTTAAGTTTATTGTCCCTGTTGTTTGAATAATTTATGGTAAATATACAAACATTTCAAATTAACTTAAGATATCTTAAATTTAAATTTTTTGTCACTGTGAATATACTTTTATTAGTTTTGTTTGATTTTTCTATTGTAATGTCTTCACAAATATTCATGCCACCTTGCTGGTATTTATTGTTTTTATTTTTCTTATAGTAGTAACTGTTCAGTGTTGTGGTAATTCTTTTTTTAATAGTATTTTTTCTAATAGTTTGAAATCTGGCCCAGGTTGTTCGAAAGCCGGTTAGCGCTAACCCAGGTAATATATTTCTTGTATAGAAATATCTGCTTATGGTTGTGTAGTTTTAAGATGAATCAAACTCAAAACTGAAAGACAAACAACATGAACAGAAAACCGGACCGAAAAGTTATAAAAATTGAAAATAATCAAAATTCTCTCTAATCCTGGGTTAGTTTAATCAGGCTTTGAACAACCCGGCCCTGGAGATTTGAGACTGTGGTGACTTAATTATATACCAGTATTAGTACAATATTGGTTTATTGCAAGAGATATATAGAGAGACTGTTGCTAAGTTTAAATTTACATCACTCAAGTGAAATAAAGTCTCCTCAAGTCGCCTAAAATCGCCTTAAGTCGCCTTAAGTCGCTTTAAGTCGCCTAAAATCGCCTTAAATCGCCTCAAGTCGCAATGTTTTTTCTGCCAATTTGGCTTAAGTCGCCTAAAGTCGCCTTAAATCGCCCAAAGTCGCCTTGAGTTACGGCGACTTAGGGTCCCAGAGTAGGCCTCTGATGGGCGGTAGCGGCTCAGCCACAGCCTGCTCCCAACATTTTTCCTAATCCTAACCAGCAATGCTACACACAGTTCTTACAAACGGACAACCACCGGCTGGTTTACGTACTGCCAATTCACAGAATATGAGATACATCTGCCAGGAGGTGCTCACGCATCCGGGAACGTACTTCTAGTTTCAAGCTAAATTATTGTTGACGCGAAATTAGTGCGTTGTTTTTGAGAGGCTCTTTCAAGCCATGTGTACACCGGAGGAGAAATGTATATATCACCTTTCAAAACTGGCAGTCCAAGCAGGTTGTCTTAACAAGACATATGCAGTTGAAGTGGCCTCTCGGAGGAAGTGATTCTAGCCATTGTGTCCGAGATGGTAGGGTAGGTACTATTGTCATAGCAAATTGTCATAGCACGTGTTTGGTTGTTTTCCGTTAATTGGTAACCTTAATTCGCTTGTGCGTAAATGAAGTTCTTCTCCCGGGTAGAAATGAGGATTTTATCAATCTCTATCAACTACTAACGTTAAATCCTACTAAAAAAAAACTCTACTTTGTAGTACGACCACGCGTTAAAATTAGATTGTTTAAGATCAGCATTGGAAGAGGCCGTGTATGGGGGAAGTGTTCTATTAGGTCATAGTCTCTTGGTTGAACTGATTGCGTCTCGGTTACGGGCGCTGTCTTCTCGATAGCTTTATAAGGGATGACTCCCTAAACTGAATCGAATTTTCCTTTCACGCGTGCACATGCAAGATCAATGTTCAAACACGAGGATGGAAAGAAAATAATCGCTATCAAACTTTTTTTTTGTTTCTGAAATTCCTCCTTGGCTTGAAATCTAATAGCTATTACGTCGTTTCCTTTTGACATTAAGACAGAAGTTTTTAACATGACTGCTTGTTAGTTTGAGCTTTGCTATGTTTCTTTAGATGTAACAAAGTAAGTTTCCGTCAATCGGACAACCAACCAGGACTCTCCTAAAGAGCTGGATGGGTGTATAATAGAAGTTGAGATAAACACTTCTTGTTTTCTAGAAAAATGTATCCGGCTTCTGATGTGTTTACCGTTGATATTTAAAGCTGATAATTAAAATGACCTTCATCCTTAGTGATATTTGACTTACAAGAGCCAGCTCTGAAAACTGCTTCGTTAAACGATTTTCGTCACTGATATCTGATAAATTCATGTTTAAACAAATCCCAATTGTTGTCATTCGTTGTGCAGGTAACCGACCTTATTCTTCTTAAAGAGCAGTTTCAGATTTTGTTGAAAAATTTTTTTATTCAAAAAGTAACAGCCATGCATACATATCTTAATCGTTCTTCTTATAGTTATGAAATGGTACGTGTGTTAATATACTTTAAATCTTGAGTCAATAACAACAAAAGTAGATGGGTGGTTTTCGTTTTGGACATGACACGAACCTCTGAAGGGAAATCTGAAGTTGTAAACAGAAAACCGACAGAAAATATACTTTCTTTAAAAAGGTTTCTTTGCCCCTTAAATGAATTTTAAATACAGTTTGTGGTGCGTCGCATAGTTCGCGCCTTAAATGTCAACAACCTGACGTATTTCGTATTAGAATTTCTTTTTTTCTCTTACAATTGTCTACCTTCCAACATTAATCCTCGTAGTTGCGGAAGCATGTCAGCAAGTTTGGATTCTAATTCCAAATTTCGAAATTGTATTCGTTGTTAAATATTGACTCCGACTTAATATCTGAAAACTGTCATAGGTGCATACTTCTGGTGTTTATTTTGCCGGCTGACAAATGGCACTCCAGACTTTCTTAAGCAAACATTTTTAATTTCCGAACAGCGTACTACTCCATTCAATCGGCGAGATTTCTTAAAAACTCTCTGAAAATTCCATTTTCCCAGGAGATGTTAGGACTTAAAAAATTAAAGGTTTTCGTCAACCATCAACTGAAATAAACCAAGTTTAATCTGCATCTCCTAAACGCAAGTCTAACAATCAAGCCAAATTTTGAAATTGGTAAAACGGAAAAAACCAGAATAGGCCCGGTTCATCATCTTGAATTTTGAAGAGCCTCTCAAATAATATTTTTCGTTCTGGTGAACTTCACTTTTGAATTCTATCTTAGTTTTCGAGGAATGAAGAAGTAAGATGACTGATTTATGAGTCTATATTATCCTATCAGGGGATTGGACAATCCATACAATAGCAAAATTTTTAATTTTTTTAATTTTTTTAATTTTGTGCCATTCTCTGACCAGGTTACTGACCACTTTCCTCTAAATTCAGTGTTAGTGCAGTTTTTAACACTCACTCATGATGAAAAGGCTCGTTGTTAAAGCCTTTCCCTTCCTCTTTATTTCTAAGCTAATGATACCCAGTGTCTTGAAGATTGGCATAGGAAAAGAAGAAAGGTGAGAGAAAGTAGTCTTTTTAATGTTCAATGACAGGTCATCAGACCTTGCCTGTAGAAAGAGACCGTTCCAATCACCTGCCATTATCTTTCATTTTAGCTGTATTTTAAAAAGAACGTCATCCCTTGTCATGTCGGTGAAATTAAAAAGTATATATAGAGATAAGCTTAAAGAAGAAGTTCAGGGTTAAATGCAACAATGCATTGTAAGAGTCATTTCATTCTTTAGACCCCTTGATTGGACAATCTATTTATTACAGACCATTCCAATAAGTGAATTTGTAACAAAGTTATTCATTTTACGCCAGTTATATTTTCTCTTCCTAGCAGTGTGTTACAGCCGATTCTGTCACTGAATTTCACGCACTTTTTGCCATATAATTTTTCTAAGTTGGAAAAGTGCCCGTTTTAAACGTTTTGTCATCTGCTCTCGTTATTGTACTAATGACTTCCACTGTTTTGACTGAAAGAGTTCACTTTGATAATAAGAACACTAAGAAACACGTTTAATGATGTCCTCTACCCTTACCCCTAACATATCCTTCTTTTTCAAACCCTCTCCAGGAAAAGGAAAAGCAAAACAGGTTGCCGAGTAACTGACTTCTCTACTCCTAAATCCTCTGTGGTTTATGATATTTTTTTCACCCCATTTTGTTCAAGCAGTCACTTGATAAACAATGCAATGATAAACTTGCATGCCTATTCACAGAATATTGTTAACAAAATCGATACACATCGAAGAAAATACGCAGGCTGTTGCTGCAATTTTTAAGCTTTTGATGGTTTACCGAGCCATGTGCGTGAGTCGGTAGGGCTAGTCTATGTACATCCGCCCCCTCCCTATCCCGAAGTTTTTTGGCATGTTCCAGTAGTATAGGGTATTCAACACCGCCAAATGTGGCCATGGGGTTGAGCTTTGTTCGATTTCAAGGAACTCAATAAAAGCCGTGTTAAAGTTTGGGCTTTTGATGGCTGACCAAACTCTGTACGTGACTCGCGATGGCCAAAGCACGTCCGTTTTTGGATACCACATTTGGATAGTTTGTTGTCTGATTCTCGAAGAAACTCAGCTCTAAAACCATGTTCCAGTAGAGTATTCAACGCCGATAAAATGTGGCCCTAGAATTGAGCTGTAAATCCGCGCTTTTGAATTCAACATTGTAAAGGCTCAGGAGGCGTGAAAGTCGCCAATGCTCTTCAATATCCTAATACAAATAGCCATAACTTCTGAAAAGCTGAAATCGTATTGGCGTTTTTGGATATTTTTGTCGAGAAAGGACAACATTTCTCGGCTGTAAAGACGAGAATTTTCAACTGGGTTACAACTGGGTTGTATTTTAGCCCTTGTCAAGTCTTTCAGCTTCCAGAGTTTCAAGCAAAATTATTTTTGACGCGAAATTAGTGGGTGGTTTGTGGGAACCTCTTACAAGCCATGCTACAGCGGAACTGAAGGGTGTAGAAATGTATGACCTTTCAAAACTGACAGTCCAAGCAGGTTATCTTAACAAGACATGTGCAATTAAAGCGGCTTCTCCGAGGAAGTGATAATACCAATTGTGTCCGAGATTTGAAGTCTGCAAGTGGTAGAGAGGTACCATTGTTATAGCATATGGTCACAGCACGTGTTTGGTTGTTACCCGTTACTTGGTAACCTTAATTGCGTTGTGCGTAGATGAAGTTGTTCATCTGGATAGAGATTAGTATTTTATCAGTCTCTATTAACTGGTTACTTTAAATCTTTTAAATCAATTCTACCTCTTAGTATTTGGTGCGTCAAAAGAATGAATTCCTCATCACGAAGATACCTTTAATTATAAGGGATAACTTCCTAAACTGAATCACATTTTCCTTCACTAAACGTGTACAAAGGCTAAATACACTAAGCACGAAAGATTTAAAGAAAATAAACGTTTTCAAAAGTTCCTTAAAGATTCCACCTTGGCTTGTAATCTTATAGCTTGCAAGGTCTTTCTTTTCTATTGATTTAGTCGATAAAAATTAACCTGTTCCCATTTGCTATTAAGAGAGAAGTCTTTAACATGATTGCTTAGCTTGTTGGTCTGAGCTTTGTTTCTTCTGATATAACAAATTAAGTTTCCGTCGATCCGACATCCCACGCCGATTATCTTATAGAGGTAGGTATATTAAGTAGGTGACATAAAAGTTTCTTGTTTTCTAGAAAAATGTAACCGGCTACTTGTATATATACCGTTGACATTTAAAAATGAGTCCTGATATCCATCTTGCTGATATCTGAGTTACAAAACTCTGACATTTGATAAATTCATGTTTAAACAAAATACAATTTTTGTCATTCGTTGTACCAGTAACCCGACCTTACTTCTTCGATTTTATGGAAAATGTAAAAGCCATGCGTACATATTTTTATTGTCGTTTTTATAGTTATACAATGGTTATGTTTATATGCTTTAAGACCCCGTCCACACTTCGCCGGAGAAATTTGAAATCGCAGTTTTATTTCTACGGTTAAGCCTACCGTCCACTCTAATCCGTCACGCAAACGGAACTTTACCAAAACGTTCCTCAAGCAGGAGGAATTTGAAAAAGTCTGGTTTTCGTTTTCGTGTGGACGAAAAACGTTTTGAAAACGGAGTTTTTCGAAAACGATGAAACCAAGATGATGATGTAATTTCCCTGCCAAAGTTTTTATCAAACATAGATCCAAATCAAGTGACCCGTGAATGTTGCGTTTTCAAATTTCTCCGGCGTAATGTGGACGGAAAACATTTGATGCGCTTTTAGAGTGAAAACACCGTTTTCAAATTTCTGCAGCGTAGTTTGGACGGGGCACTTAATCTTCAGGCAATCTTGGTTTTCGTCTTGGAGGTGACACGAACCTCTGGAAAGCAAATTTGAAGTTACTAACCCACAAGGGACAGGAAATGGACTTTCTCACCAGCAATTTATTCCACTTTCCCATAGAAATTTTATTGCACAAAAATATTCTTTGCCCCAACTTCAAATACACCTTGTGGTCGCATTGTTCCTTAAATGTCCACAAGCCTGAGAAATCAATTTATAATTACTCATTCGAAATTTGTTTTTCTCTTTTGTTTAGCATCCAACCATAATTTTTGTAGTACGTCAACAAGTCCAGATTCCAAACACATTCTCGCTCCATTTCCAACTATGTCCAAGCGAATTTTTATTTGAAAACTGTTGCAGGAGTAAACATCCTATGGTCATATTGCCGGCTGTCAAATGCACTCCCGTCGGACCTTCTTAAACAACATTGGACTACACGTATACTCTATCTAATCGAAGAGGATTTCGTGAAAACTCCCTTGGCATTAGCAAGTTTTAATCAGGCGGGGTTTTTTTCCCATTCTGTCCCAGGGGTGTTTTAGTTGACTTCTCGGACAGGACATTCCGTGCTGGCCGCAGGTTTTATCTCGTGCCCTCAGTTGACATGGAAGCGTTCTTTGTTTAACTTTCCTCTAGTAATCCAGCACAATACAAAATGATATAAGAGGTAGATTTAAACTAGTAAAAAAGTAAATATTAAGGCGACCTGTGTAAAACCTGCCAGAGTTTAAACCCGAGTTGAAATAGACAAAAAAATATATTTCAAGCTCCATTAAGGAACTGAAAGCAAACCCCTATACCCGATTTATCTTCGTTCAGCTGGCTTTAATCTTTTGGTTTGGTATATTCTAATTCTGTGTAATATTCAAAAGGATAAAGCCGACAAATTAGGCAAAATCTGTGATGGAAAATGGAAACTTCTCTTTTAGCTCATATGAAAATGTTTCGCTGATCAGAAATTCTATCATTGCGCAGTTGAGAATCAAATATACCTCTTCCGTCTTGTGCGATTTTATCGGTTATTAAGACAACATGGGACAAAATGGTTAGAATCGTCGAAATTCTCAGTTAATCAGTTTATTGGCTTAGTTAAGTCATGAACAACGAAATTCAGTCCAATAACGTCTTGACAGTGGCATACTCGTGAAAATTTCCAGTAATTCCACCAAATTGAAAGCCTTTATGACAAACTCGCTAAAAAGTCCATTTTCCTGGAAATGTAATAGCAATTTTCCTTGTAATAACAGTTTTCCTAGTCCAAAATGTTCCAAATGCAATTCTAACAAAAATACCTAATTTAAATTATGATATTCATCACCTTGCATTTTGAAGAGCCTCTCAAACAATATTTTTCGCTCAAGTGAACCCCACTTTTAAAATCCATTTTAGTTTTCGAGCAACGAAGTAGTAGGATGAAAAATTCATGAATATATGTTATCCTATCAGGCGATTGGACAATCGTCAATACAATAGCGAAATTCCTAAAGAAACACTGCTTGCTATAAGTGCATTATACATTTGTCCCATTCTCTCACAAACTCACAGACCTTTCTCCTCTAAATTCAGTGTCGGTGTAGTTTCTTTGTACCCTTGCTCACATTCGAGATGAAATCGATTATTGTGAACATTTTGCCCTGTTTCTTTATTTTTATGCTAATGATACCCAGTGTCTTGTGTGGAAGATTGCCAGTGGAAAACCAGACAGGTGAGAGAAAGTAGTCTTCCTAATGTTCCATGACAGTACACCAGACCACGCCTGTACAAAAGAACGGCTTTAATCACCAATGATTATTCTTCATGTTACCCAATTTTGCCCGTCAACTATTTTCATATCTGTCGATGAAATTAATCAAAGTGGATAACAACCACTTAACTTGGAAAATGGATCGTCTGTAAACAGTTACAATTTTGAGCCACTGACTTGAGGTTTTAATCCGTAGCTTAAGCTTAAGTCAAAGCCCACTGGCATTGTTGAGAAATACTGCCAAACGCAACGGTAAGAGAATACCCGAGGAGATGCGACACCGTTAAAAACGTTTATGAATTTATCTATGATCCTCGTCCGAGACAATTATAAAGAAAGTGCCGCTTCTTTTCCGATCAACAAAGCAAGCAATAATTCTCATTCCTGTTTTTATTATTATTATTATTTTTTTTTTTTTTTTTTTTTTCCCAGCCAGTGTCAGTGATTGTTTTTTTTTTTTTCGTTGTTACCTTTTGAGATATCCTAGAAATTGAAAAAATTTGTTCAACGTAGAGTCTCTATACCACAAGGACAACACTGTGTCTCGTCGACTCAACAAAGTTAAGCCCTGTTCGGCGGGCAGCCTCCCAGCCTTTTCGAGATTTTGAAAAAATGTCAGAATAAACTCGACTGTTTGATTTTTGAAATGTTTTTTGTTCGTAAACTTAAACCAAAACTGAACAAACAGAGTGACTTGATCCACGCGAAGCTATTTACTTAATTATTTCACTTTTTATATCGTTCCTATCGCCTTTGCGTTTTCATTATTCATGCCTTAATTTTCTTTTATTGTTTCTATGTAAATATTTTAGACTGAGTTTTAGTCAGTCTCTCATTAGCATTCTTATAATCGATTGTATATATTTGAGCGCATACAAAAATTTTAATTTCAACTTGAAAATGACCGTCAAACGGTCGAAACGTCCATCTTTTTAACGTTAACTTTCGTAGTGAAATCCGTTTCAAAAATTTGTTAGTTCGAATTTATTTGTAATACCGTATAAATAAATAACGAAAGGTGGTTCGAATTCTCCGCAATTCTCTTGTCTGTTGATCGACTAAATCATTTAATCAAGGCTTGAATCATTCAAAAATTCATACAGTTCGTCAATTTTCTAACTTTCAATGTCTTCTTTTTCGGCAATCGAGAACGGTTAAACCTGTATGAGTGGACACCTTCAGGAAATGAGCTATTTGTCACGAAGCTTCTATATATAAAAACCTTCGTGCTAAAATCTATTCAATGTTGACCATTTCTACGGTAAGATGTTGAGTACTTGCGACAGAAATTCAAAGAGTAACTAACGACTGTAAAACAGCCTTAGACGTCAGATGTTCGAAACCAGGGGGGAGGAGGGGGGAGTAAAAACTCCTAGATGAAAAGGTCGGGGGTGCTCATCATCTTGGGTACAAATCAAGGATTCTGGTCTTACTTAGGCTGTTGACGACGAAACGTAACCAATTTTTAGCTGTCAAAGAATCCTTTAGGGTGCACTCGAAGAAATAATAGGTTGTCCAAGAATAACCGGTCGTTTTTCAGTGTTTAGTCTTTCTGGCATGGGATTAATCGTTTATTTTGGTTTATTTGCCTGACATTTGTTTATTTTAGGTGTATCACACTTGAATTTCTTACGTTTGAATCGCGTAATTGATAGGCTCATCAAGACCCGAGTTGTTTTCTGGAATCGAAAAGGGAGGGAGGGAGGCGGCGTGGCCGAGTGGTTTAGGGCGCTGGATTTGCAATCTGGAGGTCCCTGGTTCAAATCCTCCCCCCTACCGCTATCTGGATTTGTTCTCAGTAGCCCCGAGTTCAAATACTCGACCGCGTTGTGTAAATAGCCAACTGGTCAGCCTCCCACCAGTTGGGATTCTTAATGGTTTATGTTATATTTGAAATATTTGTTTATTTATTTTTATAGTGTCCCCAATTAGCACATAAGTGCTAAATACATCGACACTTAAATAAAGTGATTATTATTATTATTATTATTATTATTATTATTATTATTACCGATTCGAGTGTGTGTTGTTTATTCGATCGAGTAAAAGCGCTCTTTCATTGTCAATTGGAACCAACGTGTCGACAGAATCAAAAGAGCTCAGATCGAACCAACGCGTACCCGTGCACTTTGTGAGTAGAGTTCTGAAAACTTCAAGCAAAACAAATGTTGATAACATTGTGTCTAGCCTGAGAACTAGCCCGAAATTAATTTAGAAATCCCACGGAGTAACTCATTTAATTCTTCTTACAACTGTACGGTAGATCTTTGTTCGGCAATGTCAAGCGATTCCAACTATTATTTTAGTTTTTTACGAACTTGGGCTTACCGTAAAATCTCGAGGCTTCGACACAGAAAATTTTACGTGCTCTGACTCCAGAGTCAGCTCTTATAGAATATTACAATAAAGTTTCCATATAACGCGCGCTCTGACTGGCTGAAAGAGCGTGCTTTATCAGAGAACAGAGCACGGGTTGATGACGGTAAGTTGGCTTTCAAATTTTTGCTTCGGAATTTTGACAAATTTACCCCAAATTAAACATCCCCTGTGATTCAGACAAACGCAATGGAAACGAGCTGTTTGTCTGTAGTAAATATGGCTCACAGAGACCATTGTTAGCAACAGTAGTGTTAAAACTGTGCTAAAATAACAAGTTTTGCTAGATTCCCGCCGACAAAACACGTAGCGAAATAAACAAATTCTCAACCTAAACAGCGCTTCGATAAAAGACATTATATTTGTTACGAAGGCGGAAATTATACTTAAGAAGTCAAACAACGACAGAAAACAACAACTGAACTGTCTCTGTTTACGATGAGAAGCTTTATTTTTGTAAAAATGCTCAATTGCTCAAACAACACGTACATGTAGTATAGCAACGCTCGTTCTCCGGTCATCTCAGCGAAGTGAACGGACGAGAGGTCAGTGCAAAGCTTGCTCTGATATTCTCTTCTGTGCTCGGAGTAGAACCAGTGGGAGCCGTTTAGTCTTTCTAACTTTTACGCTAGTTCGGGCAATCTTGCTGCATGCGGCTACAAGCCGCAAATAACTGTAGCTCGTTTCAAATTCAACTCGGCATTTTGCATTTTCATCCGCAAGCTTTGAGCTCCGCGTTTCGTAATTTCCACTGGAAAAGTGCACGTTTTCATGGGCCACAATACGGTCGGATTCCTCTGGACTATAAACCTTCACCTGCCTTTAGATCCGTATTTAAAAATTAACTTAAAAGCGAACTTCGAAGGCATCGTTCTTCTCTCGAAAGCCGCTCAAACTACTCGAAACTGAAAGCTTAGCTGAAGTCCAGTTTGTGATTGACAGCTGTTGCTTCGTTAGCCAATCAAATTATTTGAACAATTCTAACAAGGATTGTGATTGGCTTATTTTAGCGTGCTTTATCAGAAAACAGTGTACGGCTGACGCCACTTTTGCTCGTTTGGAAAATAAAGTTTGGCTTGAAAATTCAGCCGAATGCGTGGGGAAACTATCTGATTCTTTATCATAAAACAAATAAAGAAGCCTCGACTGTGCTCTGTTCTGTTGTAAAGCACTTAGGAAGCGGTAGAGCACTCAAGAAGTAGGGAAAAACACTCGACTACGTCTCGTGTTTTCCCCTACACTTCTTTCGTGCTCTACCGTTTCCTGCGTGCTTTACAACAGAACAGAGCACAGTCCAGGCTTCTTTATTCGTTAAATATCTTCAAAAATCACAATTGAAACCGGCTGTGAGATTACTCGATATTTGTTCAGAAATGCCAAGCGATTCTAGATAATGTTTTGGTTTTGTAGTGGACGTACGACGAATTCTCTTAGCCTCGGCATACTATCAAAATATTGCCTCACGGTCACGGGCACGGTTGTTCAAAAATTCGTAGATAATCAATTCCAGAAAACAATAATTGTTAGTATCAATTGAAGCCTCCCGAGAGTATTTAAGTATTTTGCTTTTGTGTTTGCAAGTCACAAATTGTCCGAGCTTTGTGTGACTCACGGGCACGGTTTTTGAAAAAACTATTTACCCGGCAGTCACAAATTATTTCCGTTTTACCACCATAGTTTCCATGCGAACCTCTGAGAATGCTTGAGCTCTGTGCAGAAATACCATGGGATTTCCGCAGGCCTCTACATTGAATTGTTCACTTGCATTGGCGCACATAACAAGACGAAGTTGCGTCACATTGTTGATACATGTACGGTTGATATGTTGACGTTGCACTTCATAGAACGGTTGGCTAAGCTATGTTAAAAAGCAGCTTATTCGATATTCGACCGCCGGTTTTTTTTTTAAAAAGTGTGTTTATAATAGATACAAACTTAAAAAATGAAACGTTCATAATAGTCAAGTACTAGCTAGCTCATGGTTTAAAATTTTTGACTACCGGATGTCTGGTTTTTTGAACAACCGTGCCTGTGCGTCGTGATCAAGATTTAATAGCGGAGCCCAATACCCATATAGGAAAGAAAAGAAAGCCCATGAATAGATTTTTTCATGGTTATCATGGCTAGCAGTATTGCTCGTGGGCGCGTACGCACGACGTCGACGAAGACGACGACGGAGTCGCGCAAGATGGCGGCCTCGATTTATAGCCTCTTTCTTTGATATTGGACATCCATGTTATGGTCAATTGATACGTGTCAAAACAAGGTATCCATTGACCATATTATCTTGTGACCATATCGCAGGCTCAAGTTTAGAGTTTATTGAGGTATATAGAGAAAACCTCACTGCAAATAGTCCTGGGCCAAGACCCCCAAAAGTGGTTTTTTTTGTACCATGTGGAGGGGACCAGTGCTATCACGTATTTTCTCAATCTGCAATAACTGAGGTCTATTTTAAGGTATGATAGCAAGCTTCTATCAGTAGCTTTCTTACTCTAAACATGTGATAAAATGACGTCATCTAAACTGCCTAATGACCACGGATCCGGTTAACAGCTTCAGATTCTGAGCGATGTCCATTGTACAATTCTCTTCAAACAACATTTTATACATTTTAGGCCTAGCAGAATATGACATTGATTCAATTGCAAAAGAAGGGAATTTTTTTAAGGTTGTCTCGTTGCCATGGAGACGGAAATGGTCAATGAGTCCCAACTGAGATAAAAGTCACTGAAAATAAGGCTTGTCACTTCCTAATTTTAAAAAATAACAACTGCAATATACGTTGTCAAAAAGTTCAATCATGTGTAGATCACTCTAGCACTGGCTTGGATTAACTATTCAGCAAATGAGTTTTAAAGAGCTCCCTTAACGAGTCTCCTTTGTCCTGATATCATCCATTCTGAAGCCATACCAGTACCAAACACATTAGAGACTTCTCCTTTTCGCGTCAGTCAAGCATCATTTTCACTTAAATGTAAACAAAGACTCATGATTAATGTCAGACAAAAAAAACAGCTAAGTTATTTTAAAGCATTTAGCGGTTGCCATGACAACCACAAACAGTTACTCGATACATTAAAAGGAGTACATCATTCGAAACTAAACCTTACGAATGTAAGAGTATGTATAAGGAAAGTTATTTCATATTTTTCCTATGATTATGAGATTCTTACCTTTCGCTTTCTTCATCGTCATTGTCGTCAACGGATAAAACATCGTCGTCATCATCTGGCCTGTTTGTGAAATCTTGAAGCCGGCACATATCAGTACATTTCAGCCCATTGGCAATGCAGGAGCACGATGAAAGTTTGCAGGACCTACTGCACTGGCAAGATAGTAGTTCTAGAACAGCTTGCGGAGCTGGCTGACCACCCATCCAGTCTACGACCAGCTTGTCGTCTTCACTACACCAGCCAAATCCCACTGATGATGGGATGGCTGGGCATCTTTGTAAACTTCGTCTCCAGAGAGCAGCCTGGAAGTTTGCTCGTAACGAGTGTTTGTGAAGCGTATCATTGCAGGGTGGCAGCTGGTTGGAATCAACGTCTCCTCTCTTCAAACAGAACAGTCGATATCGTAGCTGATTGAGGTCGCTTGTCCCAGGGGTGCTACAGTACATGGCAGATGTAAATTTCTGAAGACTATGGTGCAGGTGATCAGACATATTCCAGAACATACCCAAATGCTGGAACATCTCTTGAAATTCAGCATTTTGCTTTACAATTCGATAACCTGCAACCTTTCCCCGTCCGGCAAAAGCACTAACAGTGTCGCACCCTGTGAATGCATGAAAGCCCGGCAGTGATCTGCATACACTTGCTCCAACCCTCTCAACTACTCTTGAGATATCGATGTACTTGACTCTGGTCTGTGAACCACTTTTAATGAATACTGAAGAAGGAATAGAGCTCTTGAAGGCCAAAAGAAGTACCAACACATCAGTGTCTTCTGATACTATGACGACCGAAGCAAACCTCGATTTAGCTGCATGGGCTGCATGTAAGAGGATTCGGGTGTCAGCCTCCTCCTGGGTTGATTAGAGCTCACTGATAGGTTGCATTGTTCCAGACGATAATTGGTAACATGTTTCGCCACACGTGACAACCAGAGTCTTTCCAAATAGCTTCTCTGTGTACTTTTCTTTCTTCCACTCGCTGGTTACAAACACTATGAAAGCTTGTTTGTTCTTTGAGCTACACAGGAATCTTCTCCACTGTTTAACCTTGTGTTCGGCTTGAATATTGCAGAATTCGCTTCCTAAACCGTCACCCCTGTTCTCTCTTTCGGCGTTCTTTATGGATTCCTCTCTGTCATCATCGAAGACGACATCAATCCTGTCACTTGTTCCACCTTCGTTTAGAACTCTGCAAAGAAGAGTTTCAGCAACTGCCGCAAATATCTTCTTATCACCTTTCAAATACTGGTCAAGAGCCGTCCCATCTATTACACATGCTGAGGGTTGGGGAATGGCATCTGCTGCTTCGACATTTTTATGCAGTTCTTTAGCCAAGGACGCTTTGTTCGTCTTATGCATCAAGCCATCTGCGGTACCTAATGACCAAGGGAGTGGTCCGAGAGGATGGGATAACACTTCTCTCATCTGTAAGTCTCTGCTCTCTGCGATGACAATCATTTGAGCACAGTCTTCTATCGGCCTTGATGATCACTTCTTGGTTCTTACCAGCTTTAACTGATACCTCCTTGTTCAAGTGAGTAAAAGTCTTCAGCTTAGCTTTCGTGATTGAATCATGGAACTTGACTTTGGGTGGATTAGACTGAAGTCGTTGCTCTCGGAATGCTTTGTAGGCTTCCTATCCTTTATCTTTAGCTCGTAGCAAGTCGTGCTCTACATCAGGAGTGGCAACTTTTCCTTTGGAAAGACAGACGAGGTCTTGAAGGTCAGGGCTGAATGGGTTGAGCCAAGTGTTTTGAAGAATTGACAATATGGATTGAACATCAGCTTCATCTCTTTGTATTCTTGTTGGTTATAGATCTTTGTGTTGGGAACAAGAACTACTGATGTGCAATATATCTTTGAGTTGCCTCTGGAAGGTACTCCGGTATTCAGCGACCAGGTAGAATTTGTAGGATTTCACGTGCGAATTTTTTAGTTTTGCTTGCCATTTATGTATGCAAATTACTACTATTTAAACGCTACGGTTTCCTAGCGCGCCAATCTTTTCAACGTTTTCTCTAGCTTCAAGTTAACATCGTTGCGGAATCTATTCTACCTAGTCTCACCGTCTTCGCTACAGTCAGGAAACATTTGTAAGTCTTTATATTCTGTCCTGTATTTCTCATATCGCTCGGCTCTTATTCACATGTATTTTTATTTATTTTTCTAGCCGAAACTCGCTCGCTCTATCTTTCAGTTCTCAACGGGCTCCTCGAGGCTCTTCAACAGAGCGTGAGTTCGAAATCTCTAGACGTAGCGTCAACAAGAACTGTAAGCTACAGAATTTGCTTACTGCATTAGGCCTTAGACTGAAACCTTTAGTTCCTCCTGACGTTTGAGTATCTTTGTTGACAGTCTCCTCGCACGTCTGATCAATA
Source organism: Orbicella franksi (assembly GCF_964199315.1). Lineage (NCBI taxonomy): Eukaryota > Metazoa > Cnidaria > Anthozoa > Scleractinia > Merulinidae > Orbicella > Orbicella franksi. The sequence goes on from NC_138147.1 coordinate 19,140,300, forward strand.
GGTATTCTCCCAGAAGGGTTGTCTTCGCCAATCTGAACAGAAAATCCTCCGGATCGCAAGTATTCCAGGGTGTCCGGATGCTCTGCTGGTAGATGTGATATTTCATGCAGATATGTTGAAAGGTACCTGGCGTAGTTAAGGTTATCATATGCGAAACACCACGGGACAATTCCACTGATATATGAAAGGTGAAGATCCCAATCTCCCTCCCCAGGTCCTCTTAACAGACCAAGTAATATTTCCACCATGTCAACATAAGACATCCAGAACTTCGATAGCTTCCCATTATCATGTCGGAGATAGTTCGTATACAAGCAGAACAGTTGCGATACGTCTTCAAATGAGGGACTCTCCAGTGTGTCTTTGAATTCTTGTTCACATGTGTTATCACAGAGCGCTTTCAGTTCTTTTAAAAACGCATCAACAGTAGGCTTCTTCTCTTTATGATGTTCCTCAATCCAAGAGTTAAATCCCATCCATGCTAGCCTGTTAAGAGCTTCATACATGAGCTTGTGAAATCGTACGGCGCGATTATATGTACGGCCTTCTAGAACACCAGCCACAGATCCTTCAGCAATTACTCCAGACTCGACTATTACGTCTCGTAAACCAGCATCTTGGAAACGCTTTCCGATCACTGACAAGAAAGTGTAAATGGTATGGAACACACCCATTCTCAACACAAGGTCATTAAACTGTGCCCTGTGTTTCCACTTTATCTCAGTAACTTTAGCATACAGTGCCTGATCAAACACAACAACTGTGCTTTGGAGGTTTAAAGTTTCCTTAATCTGTAGGGACTTGATGAGGACTTGGTACACAGCTGGCATGTTCGTCGCTGGGGCATTGATTGTTGGAAGATAGCCCACGTTATCCTTGGCAACTTCTTGGTTATTACGCACCAAAATATTGAAACCCGTCCAACCAGGAACAGATTGCTTCTGACTTGCATGAATGCGTACTAAAACCCATAGCAAGTTCTTTCTCCATGCACATTCCATGATTTGATTTAACTTGACCTCCACATATCCTCTAGTATGGGGCCCACAGCGCTCGCCGGCATTATAGATAGGTACAGTTTCATCATCCACAGACTCGATACTTCTCCTCTTCGATTTCACAATTTCACAATTTCACAAGACAACCATCAAAATGCTGATTGTTTAGTTATGTAGCTACTTGTTATAGCTTTTATTGAGTTTTAAACACATACCGGCTTACAAACGATGAGAATCAATGATTAAGGCAACACAGTGCTGGGCTGTCGAGTCCATGTAGATCTCGAAGGACTGTAAGTTTTTGTATAATTTGAGGTTCAAAATATCACTATATCGTCATAAAATGCTTATTGTTTAGTTATACAGCTAATATTTTGTATATATTGTTGATTTCTAATCAGATCTCTACTTAAAGATTTTCGAAATCAGTGAATAAGACAAACGTACTTACCTGCCGTGAAGGCTACCATCTTGAATTTCCCCATAATGCATTGCAACATTTGAAGTAATCCATAACTTAGTATATCATCGCTTTTAAAGACGTAAATTGAAATTTGGTTCTTAAAAAATGATTTGTGTTCTTTCTTGTTGTATTTATATGTGTGAAGACTATTTTTGATCCAGCTTAATATTTTTAATATGACTTTTGAAAACAGGCCTCGTTTTCATGCAAAAGCAAATTTTGGTGATATTTCTGCCAATAAAATATACAAGAAAGCTACTCTTTAGGGGTTGCTATCATAACATCTTGTAATCACCCTCAACTTAGCTTCAAATTTGTCACACTCCCAGCTGGTCCCTCTGAGTGGTACATCTGAGAGGGCCTGGCCCATGGACTAAAAGTTACAAAATCCAGATCAAAATAGACCAATTTCAATATATTAGAATTCAGCCTAAAACAATAGACCTCCGCACGAGGCTCCGGGGAATAAACCCCACAAACTCTGCAGTTATTCCCCGGAGCCTCGTGCTGAGGTCTATTCTTTTAGGCTGAATTTTAATGCATCGAAAGTGGTCTATTCTTGCTTAACAACCTGGCCCAGGAGCTCCGCTTTTAGTCTTGGCTAAATCTATATATTAAAGGAGCTCCGGCGTCCCGAAGGGCCGCCAAGCGGAGCCCCATACTCATGTAGGAAAAAAATGAAACCCATGAGTTGATTTTCTCACGGTTATCATGTCTAACGGTTTTGCTCGTGCGCGTGTATGCACGACGGCGACAGCGACCACGACGACGACGGAGTCGCGCAACATGGCGGCCATACTTCAAATAATAGGTTGATAGAGACATGCAGCCTTGGTTTGCCGTGTACTTCTTTGATATTGGACATCCATGTTATGATCAATTGACACATGTCAAAGCAAGGTATCCGCTGACCAGTATCACGTGGCCATATCGCGGGCTTAAGTTTACAGCTCATCGAGGTCAGGTGGATTTTTCTGAAGTTGACCGCTGACTAACTGCTGGTTTTCGATTGGATCGCGAGCTCATGTCAACTTGTTAAAACAGGGCAGGCTTGTTCGAAAGCTGGATACCGCTAACCCAGGATTGAAAGTTAACCGAATTATCACTTTTTCTTAAATACAAATGTTTTTTGCTGCTTTGTTTTGTGTATATGGCGATTATTAAAACTCGAAACAGATGGCCAAACAATATACAGAAAACCTTCGCGCAAAGTTACATTAAATTAAAATTCTACTTTTTCCTGTGTTAGCTTAATCGGGCTCTGAACAACCCGGCCCAGAAGCTACGCTTTTAGGCTAGCCTAAATCTAGATATCATATAGTATGCTGAAGCTAAGAGAATTTGTCCACTCTAAAACCAAAACATTATCTAGGTTTGTGTTAAGGTTGGCATTTCTGAACAAATATCTACGACAACAAAGTTGTGCTGTGCATCTATAAGAAATAGACCTTCTTTCTCAAAATTAGACTGTTCACAGCGTCTCTATTTACGCACGCGTAAGAAAAAGCGAGCGAAGCGAGGCGAAGTACGCGAGGATCGGGGGTAGGGCTTGCAATCGAAGCAAACAATAAGTCAAGTCAAGTCTTCCGTATTGCGCTGGCATCCAGTTATCTCCCGGCTCTATCCGCGCGTTCAACGATGGAACAAAGACACGAGAAAATAATTAAAATCGCTTAAACTATAATTTCTCAAATTTTAAACATTTATAACGAATATAATTAATAAATTTTACCGAAAACCATTCCAAGTCTGTCCTTTCTTTGGCAACAATTCAAAACATCTACATGTGTATATAAAATAACATTTCGAAATACATTTGATAATGAATATTAAAAGACTAAAACTACGACGTTTCGAAGTCATCTTAACTCCATTGTCAAGTAGAGGTGTTAGCTGTAGTTTCGAGATTAGAGGGGCTAGGTCACGCTATTTTAGGTAATTTTGTTTAATTTTGTTAATTATGAGCTCTTGACGTCAAATTGGCAGAGAAAGAGTCTTTCATTTCCAAAATCACGGCCACATAACAACTGAGAATGATTTGAAGGTGGGCCGACGTTTTTCAAATTTACCCAAATATAACCCATTTTAATCCTCTCCAGTTTTGTCCATCCATGTCCCACCTTGGCTTTCCTATGTTTTGTTTGAGATCTTCTATAGTTTTGATCCGTTTTTGTAATATTTCAGTTAATTCCATGACCATTTGATCGGTGCTGAAATTGCCTAAAATTGCGTGACATGGCTCCTTTAAATACAAATAAGAGTACATTAGAATAATAAGTGTTTCATGGTCATTGGTGCTTGACGTGACAGTGCGTGCGGTATATGTTTAAATAAATACTTTTGCACGTATTGAGTCTGACTGCGTGTTTAACTTCGGTTTCCGTTTACGATTAAATAGCATTTCTTGAATAAGGCAGTCCAGTTAATTTTTCCTCGGCATTTCTTAAGAACGGAAGAACTTATTATTCTAATGAACTCTATCACCTTTATTTGAATTTAATCTCGAAACTACAGCTAACACCTCTATTTGATAATGGAGTCAAGATGATTTCGAAACGTAGTTTTATACTTTTAATATTCATTATCATATATATAAAATACTTGCTAAACAACCATTATCCTCATCGACAATGGTTCATTCGCTCGTTGGCATTACCGACAGGTACAACTAATACTATTATTTAATTTTTCAACTAGATAACAACGGTATTACACCCGACACCAAGAACAGCACTGAACAACGCCACAACCAAGATTTTACAGGTATCCGACGAGCGGTACCGGCTCAGCCACAGCTTCCTGCCAACATTTTCCTTAATCCTAATCAGCAATGCTACACACAGTTCTTTGCAAACGGACAACCACCGGTTGGTTTACGTACTGCCAATTTACAGAATATGAGATATATCTGCCAAGAGGTGCCCGCGCATCCGGGAACGTTCTTCTACGCGACGATGTTCGATGAAGGTCGGGGAATTCCAGTGTATTCAGCGTATGTTTTGAATGGGAATAACGTTAATTTTGTAGCGCAAGCTGCAGGAGCATGGATCCGAACAAACGGTAACTTATTTACATGTACACTAAAACCAAGAGAGTTCATCCCCTTATTCCCGATGTAGTCCCTTCCAAGTTAATTTCCCAAGTTATCCCTTTCACGGTATCCAGCCTTGCCGTGGTAAATGTTACCACACGAGCTGCGTCCTAGCATACGACTGGCGCGCCTGAAATTTGAATTGATCAATCAGGATTCAGAAGCTAGGAAAAACGGTACTGTCCTGGCGTCAATGTATGTTAGCAAGAAAGGCGTTACAGTCGTTTCTCACTGGAGACGGCATTGAATATTCACGAAAAGCAATTTATAATTCCAAAAGCCAGCGTTTAATTTGGCGCCAAAAATGGGTCGCCCGGGTCTGGCAACTCACCCTTAGTCCGTCGAGTGTCGCCATTTAGGAAACTATAAATGTGCTAAAGCCAAAAATCTCTCAAATCCCGAACCATCGAGTTTGGGTTCGAGTTCGAGTTCGAGTTCGAGTTCGAGTTCGAGTTCGAGTTCGAGTTCGAGTTCGAGTTCGAGTTCGAGTTCGAGTTCGAGTTCGAGTTGGAATTCGAGTTAAAGTTTGAGTGAACTAATAAAATATGCAAATAAAAAATAACAAATAAAAATAACAAAATACAAAGAAATGGAGGAGGGGGGAGGTAAGGTGTTTGCTAAACAACACAACTCGCCGATATACTTGCATTTCTGGAAGGACTGCTTTTCGGAGAAAAAGGCGTGGGGAAGCCCTTGACGAGCAACCCCATCATCAGGGATGGCACAAACGAAGGATTACTTTTCCGCAAATTTTAGATGCTAACTATGAGCCAACGATCTCATGTCCATCTCTTTTAAGAAAGTGCAAGTGGCGTGACAGGTGAAGCGTGACGTAAGACACGTTATTTTCACGTTATTTTGTTATCTAAGGTCTTGTCGTTAGCCTGCTTGCTGGCCATCGTGGCATTAGCAATGGAAAGGTAAGCTTAATTTAATTTATGAAACAATCATAGAGATCACTTCATCGCCAGAGAAAGATCAGAAAGATGCACGTGGTGATACAATGTAAGTCTCAACTTTTCATCATGGAACCAAACGGTATTTCGGAAGAGAATGAAGGAAGAAACGCCGTTTTGGGATTGTATTTTTCTGTACGTAGCTTTATTTGCTTATGCGCCCGTCCGAGTGGCATAGTACAAACCTTACGCCATCTTGACGGGCAGGCAAATGCAAATCAAACATAGACAAATCGATCGCATGGGATTCCCGTAGCTGAACTTTATAACTCCGCCTCCTATTCTCTGGATGACATCATGATCTGCGGCTTGAACAGTGCTCTGACAGTAACATCAGCCGCAAGCAGCATGAAATGAAATTAATCTTCAAGCAGGGCAGGCTTCGACCGAACGGACTGAACATTAACTTTAATTTCTTGTGACTGTGGGTCTAGCGCGTATTACACATACGCGCGCTAAAACAATGGTTTTCGTATTTCGCAGTACGCCTTTGTTTACTTTTACTTCGTGCGCGCGCTTTCCGTGATTTTCTTTTTGCTTATTATTTCCTTACAGGCATCACATCGCAGCTTTTTTCCTGTAACAGTTAGGTATTCCTTTTCGTACTCTTGAACTCTCTACCATGCACTCTCACATGAAGATCTTTTTTGCCACGTTTACAACGTGTTCTACCTGCTATTTTCCTCTGGATTTTTCGTTTTCTTGCTATTGCAGCGTTTTCAGGCTCACTGAGATTTGCTCCAAGCTGTTTGGCTTCTCTGATAGGGTCGCTTTCATTCGAGGACGAGTTGGAAAATTCTTTCTCTAAACTATCTGAATTCTCGATATTCATCCCCATTTTGAAAAACGTGGTCTTATTTGCTAACCGCTGACCTCAAACTGCGGGTAGTCCAACTAAGGGGGAGGGCGTGGGGCAAAAGGTTGAATTATTCTAACATTAAAAAGCTGAAAGTTTCTTATAAGGATACATGAGAAGGCTTAAACAGTATAAGAGAACTTTGTATTTCCAATGAGTTGCTCAAAATTTCATTGCGTTACCCCAATAATCAAAAGTTGCTCCAAATAGCAAACGTTGCCAGAAGGGTGCTCCAAACAGCAAAAGTTGCCAAAAAGTTGCCGAGCAACTTGTGACTTAAGCTTCCTACTGAAGCAAATACAGTGTTTGTATGGGAATCCGATAGCAAATAACTTTTTCCAAACTTTAATTTTACACAATTTGTGAGTCTCAATGTTAAAATTCAAGGTAGAAGATCAATTTTATTTACCAAGTTTGAAGAGTGTAGCTTGTCTTTTTCTAATTTTCCATACATTTGTCTGTAAATTTGGTTGTGTAGACGCGGTTCGGTTTATAGACAAATGTATGGAAAATTAGAAAAATTAACGGAGCGTCTTCTGGCCAAGCTACATCCTTCAAAACTGGTGAATACAATCTACCTAGTATTTAAACGTTGCCATTCACAAATTGAGTAAAATTCAATTTTGGAAAAAGATGTTTGCCATGGATTCCCATACAAGCACAGTAATTTCTGACTTCGCCGACCCGTCAAGATGGCGTCGAAAACCCTGATAAGGTCTACTAAACTTGGTCAGATTTCTAATTACCGCAAAGATTTGGCCTGGCGGTTGTTCTGTGCATTATGTTAAGCAAGTAATGAAAAAATTGGGAATTTTTTTTCCAGCCTGCGTGGCTACTAAGCCACTCCCATGATCACGTGACCAATAAAGAAACCGAGAGTCTAGAATTTCTATATTCTGCATGTTACCAGAAAATCATTCATAGTGTCATGATCTGTATTAATTTTTGCATCTGAGTAAGCGCGGATTTCATTTCACAACAGAAAATTAAATTTTAAGAGAGATTTAGAATATTGATTTGCCCATAATATTTTTGTTAAACATGGGATTATTTTCCCCCGAAATCTCGAGCAAAAGTGCGAAGAAAAAGACTTTTATCGTGTCGTTTCGGTAGGACAGCTCGGTTTTGACTGCCACTCGAAATCCGGGCGCGTCGCCGTATGCAAGGTAGGTGTTAACGTAGAGAATGAAAATGCGTGTAGGGCCGCTTGGGCTGCTCACTTGAGTAGAAATCGGCTCATAGGAACAGTTTTTTGTAGACCCTCCAGTGGTCTCTGAAGCTGATTGTGATCTAAAAATAGCTTGAGTGAGATTACCTCGGGAAGAAGGTCTTCATTGGGAGTTTACTGTCTTACCCTTCAGTCTCTCTTGCTAAAACTAAACACTGTTCAACCCAAAGAGAATGAGGAGTACCGGTAGCGATGTTAGCCGTTTGTAAACAGTCCAAACTGCAGAACTGTGAACTGGAACAGGCTGTGTATAATTCCATGAATAATGACATAAGCCGTCTTAGTAATTGATCTTTCGTAAGCTTCCAACTGACTATTCAAAATTTTAAATTATTACTAATCTTCCTATGGTCATAAATTCATTAAGACTCGAGTTTCCGCAAAAAATTAAAACATACAAGGAATACTGTGTGGCACGTTTGCGGGTTCTAATTTTTGCGGTGTTTTCCAGGTTTCGGGAAAAAGTGTTTCAGCCAAAAGAGTTCCCGCCAAAATTTTCTCCGCGAAAATTGACTCCATCGGCGAAAACATACATACGAACATGTAGAATCTTATTGATGCTATTTCTTTAAACATTTAAATTTAAAGTTACCTTCCTTCGGAAAGAAAAGATGAAATAAGAACCAAAAGTTTACAGAAAGGAGCCGGATCCAAAGGGAACTATCAGACACACTATGTGAATAAGTTGTAATAGAGTGACACTGATTACCATGTTTTACCTCTCTGGGTGTTGTTTCCTTTGTCCGGTCCCCCTGTGGCGTGACCAATAAAAAATTCAAATGTATAAATTCAAATTAAACGCGACTCCGGCTTCCTCAAAATCGCAAAAAATAATATATCCAGAAAGCAAGAAAAACCAGTGCGGTCTTTCACAATCGCAAAAATTAGTTTCCGCAAAATACAAAAAATCGCCGATCCACAAAATTATACCTCCGCAAAAATTTCGTGCCACTTGGTAACAGTATTCCATCTAACTCCTGTTACTTTAACGTTTTCCTACCCTTCTGACTTTTTCCTTTTTACATTCTTGCCAGGTATCCAACGCCAAGGAAGCGATCCATTATATCGTGGGGGCCCATGTCAGAAAGGTCACTTGTTCCCAGCTATGACTGCCTCTGGTCTCCCGCAGAACCCACAGAACCCCTTGAACGCCGCGAACAGCGCTCGCTCCACTTATCAATACACAAATGCCGTGCCACAGTGTGGATCCTTTAACGGCGGTGAGTGGAGAGTTTGGGAAGGGAAGATTCGAAAGTACGCTTTACAATGCACTGCAGCGCCTACCAACGGTGTAGTGTATCTTATAACCGGTGTTTCATTCGTCGGTATCACGAATGCTAACCCTCCACAGCCAGTTCAAGCTCCGATTATCCCATTCCCCCCTCCCCCACCAAATCAGCCCAATCCACAGGTTAATCCGGCCGCCATAGACCAACCTAATTCAATGTGGACCATCGGCAACTGTGTACCCCAAAATGGCCAGCCTCAGAGCTTTGCAGTGATTGGAAACAACGTTCCGACTAGAGCTGCCATGCATACAAAGAACATTACTGAAGCAAACCTGTATACTATTCTTCAGTTCGACATTACAACTAATGGTCTCAAACGAAGTGCAGTGAAAGAAAAGCTGGACCTGTTTCCAGGAATTAAAAACTCCGTGGATGTTAAGCTTCCCGAAACCGAGTACCCCCCTCGCGAAGAGCCTGAGAAACCCTCGAGCGAAGGACCCTCGAGTCCAGCAAGTAGCGAAAAACCCCAGAGCCCAAAACCCTCGAGCTCGAAACTGCCAAGCCCAAAACCCAGAAAAACCGGATAAACATGGAAGCAGTACAAAATCGTCATAGTACGGAACTGATGAAGAAGCATAAAGGGATAATGATCAAACAGAAAACAATGTGTGTAAACGAGAAAGTAAATCAACAATACTAAACTTCAAATCAGTAAAATCCTGAAGCAGAATATATCTTGTCTCAAATTCACTCGCTTCATTACGAGGGGTGGTTGTACACATTCCAAATCCTATTGTTTAGTCTATATGTATTTGATTATTATTGTTGTGAATTATGTCAGCACAATACAAAATTATATAATAGATAGACTTAAAGTGCCCATAATGTCGAAAAAAGTTCAAAATTATATTTTCTTGTCGTCGACCCCTGGCGCTGATCACAAGAATAACGTGCTCAAAATGGCCACGTGACTGATGCTTGTGACGTAGGCTCAGGGACCCCACTTTACTTTTAGTGCATATAAATACATACGTCGTGTGTTACTAAGAGCGGCAATGTACCTTTCCGACATCTTCAACTAAATGTAGACAACTCTGAAGCAAAATTCCCACTTATTTTCAAGTCAGATAAGTCACGACCCAAATCACGTGTCCCTGAACCTACGTCACAACTCACTTCAAACCGAGGCAGACTGGTGCGAATGGTGGACCAAAATGGCGGCAAATTTGAACGTCTGAAAAATTATAAAACAATTGCGTTTTCTGCAAATCGAAAAATGAGAAAGCCAAAAATTTGACGTTATGAGCACTTTAAATAAAACAAACTTAAAGCGACTTTTGTAAAATCTGCCAGAGTTTAAAAGACCCTGAGTTGAAATAGAAAATATATATATATTTCAAGCTCTATCAAGGCACTGAAAGCAAAACCCTATGCCCGATTTATCTTGGTTCGGCTGGTTTTAATCATCTGGTTTCGTATATTCGTACATTAGTCAGTTGCACACAAGCCTTCGCACTAGCAGTTGCTCTGAAACCGGTCTAGAGTTTCCCATCTAGACCGCCATCTAGACCGGTAATGTTTTTCGGTGAAAAAGTTCCAAAAATATAGACTATGTTCTTCCAACGAGAGCCAAATCGAAGAGCCAAAAAGCCTGATGAGCAAAAAAGTAAAGAGGACGAGCACACTTTGGCAGAATTAAGTTCAGCTCATCACCGTTCATAAGCACAACGTCAGTTAGTACAAACCAGTTACATTAAAAGAATTAAATTGTTCTTGCTTGCCATGTAATAAACATCTTATTAACCGAGCTTAGCCGGTCTGTATGAAAGAATCTTGACCTCGGTCGTGTGTAAAGACCTCACTGCGTTCGGTCTGTACTCACGACCTCGGTCAAGATTCTCCCATACAGACCGACTAAGCTCTAATAAGAGCTAATTATTAACCCAGAGTGAGATCTTTACGGGAAAATCTCAAACCAAGACCTTGGCGTATTGACCGAGCGATAGCGAGGTCAATACGGCAAGGCCGAGGTTTGAGATTTTCCCGCAAGGACCGAACTTTCGAGGGTTAATAGCGGAGCCCCTACCTGCCGAGGACGCGCGAGCAGGGCTCCATACTTTAGAAAATTTGGTAGCCCATCGATCTCAAAAATTTTGGTTCTCAGGTGATTGTCCGTACGCACGTACGTACGTAAATACCTCCGCCAAGCCCCATTCCTTGAAAAATAAGAGAGTAGCACCACTTCCATAGGTATATCTTTGATATTAGACATCCATGTTATGATTAAGTGACAGCTGTCAAAATCAGGTATCCGCTGACCAGTATCACGTGACCATATTGCGAGCTTAGTTTGGATTCCGGACTCAAGCCAGGTTATTACTCTTGAGGAGAGGGAGACAGTACAGGCAAAGGCAAAATTTCGGCGCAAATTAAACCCTGACGCGTTGTTGACTTTTCTTCCGACATATTCCTTGCACAATCGTCTCTTGGAAAGTCCCTGATTTATTGCGTACGTAATTTCTACAATCTTGGGTACACTCATTAGGTATGGTTTGTTAAAGTCAATCATTTTTTTGACTTTTTGATCCAGGGGAAAAAATCATCTTTTCGTTTATGGTTAATTATTGTAATCAGGAGCTCCGCTTTTAGGCTTGGCTAAATCTGTATATTAAATTGTTTATTATGTGGCTTTTTACTTTGGTTTATTCTCCCGTATCGGCCCGTGGGCATTACGTGAACCAGAATAATGCCCTACAATTGGCCAATCAGAACGCGCGTTATATCGGCTACAAACACAAACCATATAATAATGCGATTTCATGCATTTGCGGAACACTACTCTGTGTAGGTCTGGGAAATTCAGGATAACTTAAGTTGTGTACAGTACCAGAAAGTATAATTACATTCAATGTGAAAATGCCTCGATGGTTCAATTCAGGGAAATGCTTTAAATGTATGTTTAAAAAAATAGAACGGCCAACACACAAATTATTACGATTTTTTTTCTTTTTTTTTTCTTTTTTTTTTTTTTTTATGCAAGATCAATTTATTCAGTAATGTGATATGGCAAAAAAATCTTATATTTCAAAGTGTGATTTTCTCGTCCACGGGCATATAAAATGCGGGCGCGTAACTTCTACTGATCATGACTCACTGTGTCACCACCTAACCCATTTTCCACTGATTCAACTCCAATTCGTTTCCATCATTTCGGCTTATGCAGGTAACGCAGAGAAAGACACGTTGAAATCCTGAAAATAGCAACAAACAGGATAAGCACACACATTATCTCCCACAGTTATGGAAACCTTCAGCTTTTCTAAGATGTCATGGCCTTAAATAGCGGTCTCATTGTTCCTGCACGTAGCATATATGGCGAGTCCATTTCTTAACTACTAAACAGAATGCAAGATTTGTTTTTATTAAAGGCTACGATCTGAGGTGAGGGCTAAAAATTGCAATGACAGACTGACATTCATTTTACTGATAATTAAAAAAAGGAAGGCCATTTCCGGCCATCGTTTGACAGCGATTAATAGTGTTTAGTAACATCGGTTTGTCTGTCTTGCCACTTAAATTATTATTACTTTTATTCTCCTGGGAAACTAGAAAGGTTCATGCACACATTAACGAAAGATCCATTGCCAGATAATGCAAATCAAATATTTAACAAAGCCACGTAAAATGCCAAGTTTATGTTTTTTGAGACGTCGGGAAGGGCAAAATATTTAATGGTTGCCAACGTGACTGGAAAAACATTACTTATCAAACCAAAATCTGTTTTTATTTATTACTTGTCAAGTCTTTCAGTTGCCAGAGTTTCAAGCAAAATTATTTTTGACGCGAAATTAGTGGGTTGTCTGTTAGAGCCTCTTACAAGCCATGTCTACGGCGGAGGAGAGTAAAAATGACCTTTTAAAACTGGCAGTCCAAGCAGGTTATCTTAACAAGACATATGCAGTTGAAGTGGCTTCTCGGACGAACTGATTCTAGCAATTGTGTCCGAGATAGCAGGATAGGTACCATTTTCATCATAGCAGATTGTCACAGCAAGTGTTTGGTTGTTTTCCGTTAATTGGTAACCTTAATTCGCTTTCGCGTAAATGAAGTTGTTCATCTGGGTAGAAATGAGAATTTTATCAGTCTCTATCAACTACTAACTTTAAATCCTAGCTTTAAAAAAAGCTCTACTTTGTAGTACGACCACGCACTAAAATTAGATTGAAAAAGAACAGCATTGGAAGAGGCCATGTATGGGGGAAGTGTTATCTAGGTCATAGTTTCTTGGTTGAACTGATTGCCTCTCGGTTACCGTTGGGCGGTGTCTCACGATAGTTTTATAAGGGATGACTCCCTAAACTGAATCGAGGTTTTCTTTCACGCATGTACATGCAAGATCAAGACATTTTTGCCAAGAAAGAACTACATTTCTCGGCTGTAAAGACGAGAATTTTCAACTGGGTTACAACTGGGTTGTATTTTAACCCTGGTCAAGTCTTTCAGCTTCCAGAGTTTCAAGCAAAATTGTTTTTGACGAGAAATTAGTGGGTGGTTTCTAAGAGCCTGCAACAGCGGAATTGAAGAGTGAAGAAACGTATAATCTTGCAAAACTGACAGTCCAAGCAGGTTATCTTAACAAGACATGTGCAATCGAAGTGGCTTCTCGGAGGAAGTGATTCTGGCAATTGAGTCCGAGATGTGACGTTTGCAAGTGGTAGGGAAGTACCATTGTCATAGCATATTGTCACAGCACGTGTTTGGTTGTTACCAGTTAATTGGTAACCTTAATTGCGTAGATGAAGTTGTTTATCTGGATAGAAATGAGTATTTTATCAGTCTCTATCAACTGGTTACTTTAAATCTTCTAAATCAATTCTACCTCTTAGTATTTGGTACGTCAAACGAATGAATTCCTCGTCACGTAGATACCTTTAATTATAAGGGATAACTTCCTAAACTAAATCAAAATTTTCCCTCACTAAACGAGTACGCGGGCCAAATCCACTATACATAAAAGATTTAACGAAAAGAAACATTTTCAAAAGTTCCTTGGAAATTCCACCTAGGCTTCTAATCTTATAGCTTGCAAGGTCTTTCTTTTCTTTTGATTTGAGTCGATAAAAATTAACCTGTTCCCATTTGCTATTAAGAGAGAAGTCTTTAACATGACTGCTTGTTAGTCTGAGCTTTGTTTCTTCTGATATAACAAATTAAGTTTCCGTCCATCGGACATCCCATTCCGATTATCTTACAGAGATAGGTATATTAAGTGGGTGACATAAAAGTTTCTTATTTTATAGAAAAATGTAACCGGCTACTTATATACATTATGTTGACATTTAAAATTGAGTCCTGATCTCGACCTTGCTGATATCTGCGTTAAAAACTCTGACATTTTTATTGTCGTTTTTATAGTTATAGAATGGTTTTGTTTATACGCTTTAAGGCCCCGTCCACACTACGCCGGATAAATTTGAAATCGCAGTTTTATTTCTACGGTTAAGCCTACCGTCCACTCTAATCCGTCACGCAAACGGAACTTTACCAAAACGTTGATCAAACAGGAGGAATTTGAAAAAGCCTGCTTTTCTTTTTCGTGTGGACGAAAAACGTTTTGAAAACGGAGTTTTTCGAAAACGATGAAGCCAAGACAATGATGTAATTTTCCTGCCAAAGTTTTTATCAAACACAGATCCAAATCAAGTGAACCGCTAATGTTGCGTTTCCAAATTTCTCCGGCGTAGTGTGGACGGAAAACATTTGATGCGCTTTCAGAGTGAAAACACCGTTTACAAATTTCTGCAGGGTAGTGTGGACTGGGCACTTAATCTTGAGGCAATCTTGGTTTTCGTCTTGGAGGTAACACGAACCTCTGGAAAGCAAATTTGAAGTTACTAACCCACAACGGACAGGGAATGGACTTTCTCACCAGCAATTTATTCCACTTTCCCTCAAGTCTAACTACATAAAAATATTCTTTGCCCCTTAATTGAACTTCAAATACAGTTTGTGGTCGCATTGTTCCTTAAATGTCCACAAACCTGACAAATGAATTTATAATTACTCATTCGAAATTTGTTTTCTTCTTTTGTTTAGCATCCAACCATAATTTTTGTCAACAAGTCCAAATTCCAAACACATTCTTGCTCCACTTCCAACTATGTCAAAGCGAATTTTTATTTGAAAACTGTTACAGGAGTAAACATCCTATGGTCATATTGCCGGCTGTCAAATGCATTCCCATCGGACCTTCTTACACAACTTTGGACTACACGTATACTCTATCTAATCGGAGAAGATTTCGTGAAAACTCTCTTGCAATTAGTAAGTTTTAAACAGGCGGGTTGACAGTTGACATGGATACGTTCTTTGTTTAACTTTCCTCTGGTAATCCAGCACAATACAAAATGGTATAAGAGGTAGACTTAAACTAGTAAAAAAATAAATATTAAGGGAATTTGTGTAAAACCTGCCAGAGTTTAAACCCGAGTTGAAATAGACAAAAAATATATTTCAAGCTCCATCAAGCCACTGAAAGCAAAACCCTATACCCGATTTATCTTCGTTCAGCTGGCTTTAATCTTTTGGTTTCGTATAATTCTGTGTAATATTCAAAAGGATAAAGCCGGACAAATTAGGCAAAATCTGTGGCGGAAAATGGAAACTTCTCTTTTAGCCCATATGAAAATGTTTCGCTGATCAGAAATTCCATTATTGCTCGGTTGAGAATCAAATATACTTCTCCCGCCTTGTGCGATTTTATCGGTTAATAACATAACACAGCGTGATGGGACGAAATGGTTAGAATCGTCGAAATTCTCAGTTAATTACTTTTTTGGCTTCGTTAAGTCATCAACAACGAAACTCAGTCCAATAACGTCTTGACAGTGGCTTACACGTAAAAATTTCCAATAATTCCACCAAATTGAAAGCCTTTATGACAAACTCGCTAAAAAGTCCATTTTCCTGGAAATGTAATAGCAATTTTCCTTGTAATGACAGTTTTCTTAGTCCATCATGTTCCAAATGCAATTCTAACAAAAATACCTAATTTAAATTATGATATTCATCATCTTGAATTTTGAAGAGCCTCTCAAACAATATTTTTCGCTCTAGTGAACTCCACGTTTAAAATCCATTTTAGTTTTCGAGCAATGAAGTAGCAGGATGAAAAATTCATGAATATATATATTACCCTATCAGGCGATTGGACAATCGTCAATACAGTAGCGAAATTCCTAAGAAACATTACTTGCTATAAGTACATTATACATTTGTCCCATTCTCTTACAAGCTCACAGACCTTTCTCCTCTAAATTCAGTGTTGGTGTAGTTTCTTTGTACCCTTGCTCACATTTGAGATGAAATCGATCATGGTGAACATTTTGCCCTGCCTCTTTATTTTGATGCTAATGATACCCAGTGTCTTGTGTGGAAGATTGCCAGTGGAAAACCAGACAGGTGAGAGAAAGTAGTCTTCCTAATGTTCCATGACAGTACACCAGACCACGCCTGTACAAGAGAACGGCTTTAATCACCAATGATTATTCTTCATGTTATCCAATTTTTGGTAAGAGAATACACGAGGAGAAGCGACACCGTTAAAAACATTTATGAAGTTATCGGTGATCCTCGTCGGAGACAATTATAAAGAAAGTGCCGCTTCTTTTCCGATCAGTAAAGCAAGTATAATTCTCATTACTGTTTTTATTTTTCGGGTTTTTTTCTATTATTTATTTTTTTATTTTTGCCAGCCAGTGTCAGTGATTTTTTTTTCTCTTTGTTACCTTTTGAGATATCGTAGAAATTTAAAAAAATGTGTTCAACGTAGAGTCACTATACCACAAGGACAGCTCCGCGTCTCGTCGACTCAACAAAGTTAAGCTCTGTTCGGCGGGCAGCCTCCCAGCCTTTTCGAGATTTTGAAAAAATGTCAGAGTAAACTCGATTGTTTGATTTTTGAACATTTTTTTATTCGTAAACTTAAACCAAAACTGAACAAACAGTGACTCGATCCGCGCGAAGCTATTTACTTAATTATTTCACTTTTTATATCGTTTCTATCGCCCTTGCGTTTTTATTATTCATGTCGTAATTTTCTTGTATTGTTTCTATGTAAATATTTTAGAGTTTTAGTCAGTCTCTCATTAGCATTCTTATAATCGATTGTATATATTTGAGCGCATACAAAAATTTTACTTTCAACTTAAAAATGACCGTCAAACGTCCGTGTTTTTAACGTTAACTTTTATAGTTAAATCCGTTTCAAAATTTGTTGGTTCGAATTCATTTATAATACCGTATAAATAAATAGCGAAACGCGTGGTTCGATTTCTCCTCAATTCGCCTTGTCTGTTGATCGTGTAAATCATTTAATCAAGGCTTTAATCGTTCGAAAATTCATACAGTTCGTCAATTTTCTAACTTTCAATGTCTTCTTTTTCGGCAATCGAGAACGGTTAAACCTGTATGAGCGGACACCTCTAGGAAATGAGCTATTTATCACGAAGCTTCTGTATATAAAAACGTTCGTGCTAAAATCTATTCAATGTTGATCATTTCTACGGTAAGATGTTGAGTACTTGCAACAGAAATTCAAAGAGTAACTAACGACTGTAAAACAGCCTTAGACGTCAGATGTTCGAAACCCGGGGGGGGGGGGGAGGGGGAAGTAGGCACTCCTAGATGAAAAGGTCGGGGATGCTCGTCGGCTTGGGTACAAATCAAGGATTCTGGTCTCACTTAGGGTGTTGACGACGAAACGTAACCAATTTTTAGCTGTCAAAGAATCATTTAGGGTGCACTCGAAGAAAAAATAGGTTGTCCAAGAAATAACCGGTTGTTTTTCAGTGTTTAGTCTTTCTTGCAAGGGATTAATCGTTTATTTCAGTTTATTTGTCTGAAATTTGTTTATTTAAGGATTAGGTGTATCAGACTTGAATTTCTTACGTTTGAATCGCATAATTGATAGGCTCACCAAGACCCGAGTTGTTTTCTGGAATCGATTCGTGTGTGTGTTGTTTATTCGATCGAGCGAAAGCGCTCTTTCATTGCCAATTGGAACCAACGTGAGCCCAAAAGAGCTCAGATCGAACCAACGCGTACCCGTGCACTTTGTGAGTAGAGTTCCGAAAACTTCGAATTCAAGGAAAACAAATAATGATAACATTGTATCTAGCCTGAAAACTAGCCCGAAATTAATTTAGAAATCCCACGGAATAACTCATTACATTCTTATAACTGTACGGTAGATCTTTGTTCAGCAATGTCAAGCGATTCCAACTATTATTTTAGGTTTTTACGAACTTGGGCTTCACAAAAAATTTTCCTGCTCTGACTCCAGACTCAACTCTTATAGAATAATATCTTCGAAAAATCACAATTGAAACCGGCTCTGAGATTACTCGATATTTGTTCAGAAATGCCAAGCGATTCTAGATAATGTTTTGGTTTTGTAGTGGACATACGACGAATTCTCTTAGCCTCGGCATACTATAAAAATCTTGACTCACGGTCACGGGCACGGTTGTTCAAAAATTCATAGATAATCAATTCCAGAAAAAAAATATTGTTAGTATCAATTGAAGCCTTCCGAGAGTATTTGAGTATTTTGATCTTTGGTCAAACACGCCAAGCTTTAATTTTGGGTTTGCAAGTCACAAATTGTCCGAGCTTTGTGTGACTCAGGGGCACGGTTTTTGAAAAAAACTATTTACCCGGCAGTCACAAATTATTTCCGTTTTACCACCATAGTTTCCATTCGAACCTGCTGAGAATGCTTGAGCTCTGCGCAGAAATACCATGGAATCTCCGCAGGCCTCTACATTGAATTGTTCACTTGGCGCACATAACAAGACGAAGTTGCGTCATATAGTTGATACGTGTACGGTTGATATGTTGACGGCGCAGATTTGCACTTCTTAGAACGGTTGGCTAAGCTATGTTAAAAAGCAGCTTATTTGATATTCGACCGCCAGTTTTTTCAAAAAAGTGTGTTTATAATAGATACGAACTTAAAAAATACGATGCTCATAATAGTCAAGTACTTGCTAGCTCATGGTTTAAATTTTTTTGACTGCCTGGTGTGTGGTTTTTTGAACAACCGTGCCCGTGCGTAGTGATCAAGATTTAATAGCGGAGCCCCATACCCATATAGGAAAGAAAAGGAAACCATGAATAGATTTTTTCATGGTTACCATGGCTAGCGGTATTGCTCGCGGGCGCGTACGCACGACGACGACGACGACGACGACGACGACGGAGTCGCGGAAGATGGCGGCCATACTCCAGCTAAAAGGTTGACAGAAACGTACAGCCTTGATTTATAGTCTCTTTCTTTGATATTGGACATCCATGTTATGGTCAAGGTATCCGTTGACCATATTATATTGTGACCAAATCGCGGGCTCAAGTTCATAGCTTATTGAGGTCACGTGTTTTTTAAAGTTGACCGCTGACTAAGTGGTGGTTTCCTATTGAATCGCGGACTCATATCAGGTTAACTTTTTGTAGACGAAGCCGGGTTGTTCGAAAGCCGGTTAACGCTGACCCAGGATCAAAGTTAACAGAAGTATAAATGGCTCTTGTATACAAATTTTTTCACTGCTTCTGTTTTGTGTATTTTGAGATTATTCAAAATCAAAACAGAAGGCCAAACAATATAGAGAAAACCTCACTGCAAAGTTACAAAATTCAGATCAAAATAGACCAATTTCAATATATTAAAATTCAGCCTAAAACAATAGACCTCCCTACGAGGCTCCGGGGTATAAACCCCACAAACTCTGCTGTTATTCGCCGGAGCCTCGTGCTGAGGTCTATTGTTTTAGGCTGAATTTTAATGTATCGAAAGTGGCCTATTCTGGCTTAACAACCTGACCCAGGAGCTCCGCTTTTAGTCTTGGCTAAATCTATATATTAAAGGAGTTCCGGTGTCACAGTGATATGTGTATCCCCGTGATATGTGTATCCCCGCACACATATCACTAGTGATATGTGTATCCCCTGTGGGGATACACAAAACACTGATACGCGCCTGGGCATTCAACGAACAAAATGGTGACTCGGTTGCGAGGTTCCGACGAGCGCTGTAAAGAGTAGAAGAAACCAGAAATGAATTCGCGCCCAACGGAGCAGATTAGGATTTCTTGAGTTTGGTTGAGTTCCAACCGACTCGATTGTATATCTGACTAACACTTCGAACAGCGGATACGCATATTACTAATTATTTCATGGCGCAGTGATCTCAGTGTGTATCCCCTAAACACAGCCGTTAGATTGGCTATCTACCTGATCGAAGAAAATGGCCAATTATTGCCGAAACGTGCTGGCTGCTTACTCGCTACGACGTTTATACCCAGGTTGAGGTTTGAGGAGTTTGCAACTCGAATGTCTAAATATCTAAACTGAAATCGCGTGCAGGGGATACACATATCGCTAATTATTTCATGGCGCAGTCATATGTGTATCCCCAGAAACACAACTGTTATAATATAGCGCATCAACCTTGTCAAAACTGCAGGCAATATTAGCACCCGACGTTTTTACACAGCTTGGGTTCACTGAAGTTTGAAACTCGATAATTCCACTAAAAACGCGTGCACGCGTGCACGGGATAATAAGGGATCTACATATCACTGATTATTTCATGAACTAGTGATATGTGTATCCCCATGGACACAGCTGTTATATTGGCTTTCTACCCAAGAAGAAAAATGCCCATAACATTTGCATTGTCAAAACTGGCTTGCTAGAAATATTCACACCCGGCATTTATTCATAGCTTGGGATTTCTGGAGTTTCACTGACCTCGGTTGTACACCGTCGCCGACCGCATGCAGGGGATACACATATCACTAATTATTACATGGCGCAGTGATATGTGTATCCCCTGAAGACAGCCGTAATCTAGGCTAACTGCCGAAGAATAAACGTCGAATATTATGAAACGTGCTAGCAATATTCGCAGTATAGCAATGTATACAGCTTGAGACTTAACATATCTTACAAAAAGTCGAACTGAAAAGCGGGTGCAGGGGATACACGAGTGCCACTAATCATTTTATGGCGATCGGGTCGAAGCCGTGATATGTGTTTCACTCCACGAATAATTCAGATGCAAACAAGGCGATGAACAGTGGAGAATATGCGTTACTCGAGGGGTGAGAATGCACCGCGTCGAACCGCGCAATAGATATCGTCCTAGAAATTCGGAGCCGTGAAACTCAAATTGAAATATATCTAGATCCATTTGGTGTTCAACTTTAAATTCATTATATCCTGCTCGCAGAAACCCAGTTAGGATCAAGAACACAATTCCAGCAGCAGATACGTAAACTTTTTCAACTACAAAAATTGAGATTTGTGTTTTAAGCCTGTTTGGGTCAGTCGTTCGTCCAGTAAGCGACCGGACGACGAGAGCGCTTTCAAGGAGGATATTGCTTTTCAAAGTAGAGGGGAGGGGGGTGGGGGATACACATATCACTGGTCGCCATTTTGGAGGGGATACACATATCACTAGTGATATGTGTGCGGGGATACACATATCACGGGGATACACATATCACTGTGACACCGGCGTCCCCAAGGGCCGCCAAGCGGAGCCCCATACTCGTATAGGAAAGAAAACCCATGAAAAGGAAACCCATGAGTTGATTTTCTCACGGTTATCATGTCTAGCAGTATAGCTCGTGGGTGCGTACGCATAACGGCGACGACGACGACGATGGAGTCGCGCAACGTGGCGGCGATACTTCAAATAATAGGTTGATAGAGACATGCGGCCTTGGTTTGCCGTGTACGTCTTTGATATTGGACATCCATGTTATGATCAATTGACACCTGTCAAAGCAAGGTATCCGCTGACCAGTATCACGTGGCCATTACTTTACTTTACTTTGGCCCTTTACTCCTCTCGGAGCATAGGCCACCAATAACAAGTCTCCAGTCTCCTCTGTCCTAAGCTATCCTTTTAAGTTGTTTCCATGTGTGTCCAGTCCTTTTAATGTCCTTTTCAAGCTCCCGCCGCCAGGTGTTCCGTGGTCTCCCTCTCTTTCTTTGACCTTGGGGGTTCCAGTTCAGGGCTTGACGGCCAATGCTACTAGGTGGTTTGCGTAGCGTATGGCCAAGCCAGCTCCATCTCCTTCGTCGGATGTCCTCTTCCACTGGAGTTTGCTGCGTCCTTGCCCATAGGTTCTCATTGCTGATAGTCTCTGGCCAATGGATTCTTAGGATTCTACGTAAGCACTGATTAATAAAGGTCTGGATCTTCTTCATCGATTCCTTGGTTGTCCGCCACGTTTCTGCTCCATACAACAATACCGACTTAAAGTTTGAGTTAAACAAACGTACCTTGGTGGATGTACCGATTTCTCTGGAGCTCCAGACCTTTTTTAGCATGTTAAATGCTGATCGTGCCTTGCCGATCCTAGTTTTCACATCTGCGTCTGCTCCCCCACTTTTGTCCATTACACTGCCTAAATAGGTAAAAGACTCAACTTCCTCCAGTTCCTCTCCTTCAATTTTGACTGGCTCATCAGTGCCTGCATTGATCCTCATGATCTTTGTCTTCTGTTTTTTGAGCGTCAGTCCTACTTGCATTGAGGTGTGATGCAGGTCCGATGTTTTTTCCTGCATCTGCTGATGATTGTGTGACAGAAGCGCTAGATCGTCCGCAGAGTCCAGGTCGTCCAACTGGGATCACAAGGTCCACTGGATCCCGTTTCTTTTCTGGTTTGTGACAGCTCTCATGATCCAATCTATAGCCAAGATAAACAGAAAGGGTGACGACAGGCATCTCTGCCTCACCCCGGTCTTAACCTCAAACTTCTTTGTCAGTTGCCCCTCGTGAACCACTCTGCAAGACAAACCCTCATAAGAGTTCCGAATCAGATTGACGAACTTCATGGGTACACCATAATGTCGGAGCAGCTTCCATAATGTCTCCCTGTCTAGGCTATCGAAAGCCTTCTCGTAGTCGACAAAATTTACGTAAAGGGGGGAGTTCCATTCAATTGATTGTTCCTCTATAATTCGCAGTGTTGTGATCTGGTCGGTACATGACCTGCCTGGCCTGAAGCCGGCTTGCTGATCCCGGAGGCTGAGATCTAACGGCCCTTTCAACCTTTCCAAGATGACTCTGTTCAGTACTTTCCCTGGCACAGACAGGAGTGTGATCCCTCTATAATTTGATCACAGGCCAAGGTCTCCTTTCTTGGGGATCTCGATCAGGAGTCCTTCCTTCCATTCTGAGGGGATCTCTTCTTCTTCCCAGATTTTCTCAAACAATCCATAGAGCATCTCAGCAAGCATCTCTGGATCTACCTTGAGTGCTTCCGCTGCAATCTCATCTGTGCCTGCTGCCTTGCCATTCTTCAGTTGTTTGATGGTCTTCCTGATTTCTCCCTGGTGGGCTTACCACAATCAATTGGCAGGTCTTCCTCTGCGGCGGGGATGTCTGGTGTATTTGCTGGAGCTGGTCTGTTAAGAAGCTCCTCAAAGTGTTCTGCCCATCTACTTAGCTGCTTATCCGCACCCATCAAGAACACTTCCGTTCTTATCTTTGACCGGACGTTCTGTTCTTCCAAACTTTCCTGCAAACTTCTTGGTTATGTCATAAAGCTGTTTCATGTTCCCACTTGCTGCCGCCTCCTCTGCTTCCTGGCCATTCTATCCACAAAGTTCCTCTTATCTGTTCTGATATTTCTCCTTACTTCACTGTTCACTTTAGCGTATTGTTTCTGCGCTTCTTTCTTTGCTGCTCTTGTTCGGCAGTTGTTAATTGCCGCCTTCTTAGTTATCCTTTCTTGCATCTTCTGGTGTGTCTCTGCCGAAAGCCATTCCTTCTGTTCAGGTTTTCTTCGGCCCACCACTTCTTCGCAAGCATAGTTAACTGCCTCCTTTATATCCTTCCATTGCGAATTAATGTCCAAACCCTCATCGTCCTCATGCAACTCCTGTAGGATTTGGTATCTATTGGACAGTGTCACTCTGAATCTCTCTGCCATACTTACATCCCTCAGGAAATCCACATCATATCGTGTTCTTCTTCTTTCTTGACCTGTTCCATTCCTTCTCAGCTTCAACGATGGAACAAAAACACGAGAAAATAGGGGGCTGTGAACAGTCTAATTAACATCGCTTAAACTATAATTTTTTAAATTTTAAACATTTATAACGAATATAATTAATAAATTCTACCTGAAAACCATTCCATGTCTGTCCTTTTTTTGGCAACAATTCAAAACATCTACATATGTATATAAAATAACATTTCGAAATACATTTGATAATGAATATTAAAAGAATAAAACTACGACGTTTCGAAGTCATCTTAACTCCATTATCAAGTAGAGGTGTTAGCTGTAGTTTCGAGATTAAAGGGGCTAGGTCACGCTGTTTTAGGTAATTTTGTTTCATTTTGTTAATTATGAGCTCTTAACGTCAAATTGGCAGAGCAAGAGTCTTTCATTTGCAAAATCACGGGCACATAACACCTGAGAATGATTTTCCACCTGCGTAAATGACATTTTGATTTAAACTGATATAAATTTGAAAAAAGGTGTGCCGACGTTTTTCAAATTTACCCAAATATAGCCCATTTTAATCCTCTCCAGTTTTGTCCATCCATGTCCCTCCTTGGCTTTCCTGTCTTTTGTTTGAGATCTTCTATAGTTTTGATCCGTTTTTGTGATATTTTAGTTAATTCCATGACCATTTGATCAGTGCTGAAATTGCCTAAAATTGCGTGACATAGCCCCTTTAAATACAAATAAAGGTGATAGAGTACATTGGAATAATAAGTGTTTCATTGTCATTGGTGTTTGACGTGACAGTGCGTGCGGTATATGTTTACATAAACACTTTTGCACGTATTGAGTCTGACTGCGTGTTTAACTTCGGTTTCCGTTTACGAATAAATAGCAACTCTTGAATAAGGCAGTCCAGTTTTCCTCGGCATTTCTTAAGAACGGAAGAACTTATTATTCTAATGAACTCTATCACCTTTATTTGAATTGATAATGGAGTCATGATGACTTCGAAACGTCGTAGTTTTAGTCTTTTAATATTCATTATCATATATATATATATATATATATATATATATATATATATATATATATATATATATATAGGCAATTGTGGAAAACGAGGACGGACAACTTCGAGCGAAAAAAATATATATATACAGTAAAAAATCTAAGAAATCTAAAAAAAAGTTTAAAAATTTAATAAAAATAAACGTTTCGGTCAAAGACCTTCATCAGTTGCAGTGCAAGTGAATAATAAATTACAATAACCTTAAATAAGTTTACAGTATAAAAAATGACATCATATTACAAAGATGATTACATAACAGGGCGTGGTAACACATGAAAACGAAAAAATTAACCAATGATAAACAATCGGTGATTACTAAGCGAGATACTATGACAATGCGGTACAAAACTCAAAAGACACAAACCAAATAAGAATAAATAATCGAATATAATACAAATAAGATTAATATCAAAAAAGTAACGCGATTCGTCGAGTCAGCCGAAAGTGTGAAGGGACCCGCGTGTAAAATATTCAATGTTCAAAAAAGGCGGTCCCAAAATCCCCAAACAAAGCCCTTGAAACTATGCCGCGGCAAGGCACAACAGGCGCCCTAAACAGGGCCCTTAAACAACAATAATGTAATAAATTCCCCGATGGGGGCCCCTGAGAAAACCTAGCGCTAACAAAGCTAACAAGATCCAAGGTCAGGGCCTTTGAACACCTGAACTAAGATAACCGCCAAATTTGCAAGTTATTTTTGCGCTAATTGTAGTTTATTCTTTTTTTCGAGTGGAATTCCTGACGTTTGTTCAAGCCAAAAGGTGCCAGAGAGAACAACTGTGCACTCCAATATGCCTCTTTAGTGATTAAAAGCTTTTCGATGTTACTTGTATTGTTTGCATTTATCTGCACTTGATCAATACACTGGAAAGAAAAGTCGTTTAAGTCGTGCGGTGTTCTGTTGAAATGCACCGCTACCTACATACATACATACATACATACTTTATTGACTTTCCCTTTAGAGGCTTTTCAAAGACAATACAATAATAATTTAAAACTACTTAAAAACTCTAAGATTCATTAAGATTAATTAACTAGAATTAGGAATCTATAAAATCCTTAATAAGTTTACGTTTAAGATAAAACTTAAAAGCAGATACTTTCTCGAGAGTTTTTAGGGAGCTATCCATGGAGTTCCAGATACTGACTGTTCTGTAGTAGAACGTTCTCTGACCACTGGCAGACTTAAAAAGAGGAATGTTCAGCATTTGTGAACTTCTTGTGGCACGTCCGCTTATTTCTCCTCGCTTACTGAACTGGGAAGACAGATACTCCGGCACGCGAGATGTTAGACATTTGTAGGCCATGATAGCGCTCCTGAAATATAACTGAGTCGCGACTGGTAGCCATTTAAGCTCTTTTAAAACTGGTGTGATGTGATCATATTTGTGTGTACTGGTCGCAATTCGAGCAGCAAAGTTCTGAATACCTTGTAATTTATTTATATTACTTTTTGATGTATTCGCCCACACGTTCGAACAATAAAAAAGTTTACTAAAAACTAAAGTATTTATAATAGTTAGTAGGGTGCATTTGTCAAAAAACATGCTTTGTGCGGCTTATTTGACCGAGACAAGACATACAGGAGGAGACAGTTTTGGTAATGTGTTCGTCATAGGTCAGGTTCTTGTCCAAAAACACCCCAAGATCTTTAGCGGTGTGCTCCGGTACGAGTTCTCTTCCCATGAAGGTGAGGCTGGGAGTGTCCAGTCTGGAATGCATTTGCCTGCTGCCAAACACCATGAGTTTAGTTTTGCTTGGGTTCAACAATAAATGGTTGTTGGAACACCATTGGCCTATTCTATGCAAATCAACTCTTAAGTCAGCAAAGGCGTTTACAGTATCTTTCATTTTGAAGGATATAACTAGCTTAGTGTCGTCCACATAGCTCTGGACGCTGCAATTCTGTGGTGCTGAAGAAAGATCATTTGTGTAAATGCTAAATAAAAGTGGTCCCAGTATACTTCCCTGCGGAACGCCACAGACTATGGGCAAGGGCTCTGACAATGTTGAATGGATTCGAACCACTTGTCGTCTATCATTAAGGTAGCTACCAAACCACTGGATAACTGGGTCTGAGGCGCCTACATCTCGCAGCTTCAAAATTAGGGTTTCGTGGTTGACACTGTCGAATGCCTTACTCATGTCTAAGAACACTACCGAAGTCAACATCTTCTGGTCTATCGCTTTAAGAATAGTGTCGGTTGTTTCTATGACAGATGTTTCGGTTGAGTGCCATTTTTTGTTGCCGCTTTGGGTCTTTGTTAACCTGTCGTTTAAATGCAAGTAAGAAGTGAATTGATTATGTACGACCTTTTCACACACTTTTGATAAAACTGGTAGAAGAGAAATTGGTCTGTTGTTATTTGCCAGTTCGTGGTTTCCACCTTTATGGAGAGGTGTCACTTCAGCTAATTTCCAAGCTGTAGGAAATTTGCATGTTTCAATAGAAGTGTTGATAATAGACGTAATTACTGGAAGAATCGGGTTTAGGCAGTCCTTCAAAACACGAACAGAAATCTTGTCGATCCCTGGGGCTTTGTTTGATGGCATTGATGATATTATGCGTTCAATCTCGCCACTGCTTACGGTATTCGAATGAAACTGCTCGCATGAAGGATATTGTCTTGGGACAAAAAAATTTCGGTTGAGTGTTATGTTGCATTCATTAGCCAATGACTGGATTTTTTCAACGGAACTCTGGCCAACAGAAACGAAAAACCGATTAAACTCATCTGCAACAGTTTTGTTGTCCTTGCTGAAGATTCGCTGGGATTTGGATTTTCTAGGAATTATTTGGCGGATTGCTTTCCAAATATTGTTGTATTGCCTGGGTTTCTTTGAATCTGTTCTGTGAAGAATTCTCGTTCAGCAATTTTAATTTCTCTTTTAACCTCCTGTCTTAAGTTTCTGTAAGCCGTCCAAGCCATAGGATCATTTCGTTTTCTTGCTTCTTTGCGCCAATCGTCTCTTGTTTTCATCAGCGCACGAATGTTATCAGTTACACATGGATTTGGCTTTCCGCGGACTTTAAAGGTTTTAATCGGAGCGTGTTCGTCGAGTATAGAAGAAAAAAGCAGATTGAATACGTGAAGCTTATCCTCGACCTCACAAGTCTTTTTCTTGGTCAGCATAGCAGACTTGTGGTTGCGAAATCTAACTCTAAAATCTGTTGTTGTAGAGCCAATGTATTGTAAGTTACATTTCTTACACGAAGCCAAATAAATGATATTTTTTGAATCACAGGAAAGTTTCAATCGTATCTTATAGCTCTTGCCTGTTTGAAAACTTTGGAAAGAATTTGATTCAACAAAGTAGTTGCGACAGAGATCACATCTTGTTCTTTTGCATTTAAAGCAACCCTTAACCTCAACAACCTCTTCAACCTCAGTGTTAGAGCCATAACGAGATGGCGCTAACAACTCCTTAAGGTTTTTAGATCTTCGAAAAGAGGCTATGATGGAATTTGGCGGAAAAAATTCTTTTAATTTGGGGTTGGATTCCAAAATACCTAGGTGTTTTCTGATGATGCGACCAACATCAGGTAAATTTGGATTAAATGTTGTTACAAATGGAAACAATTTCTTCTCAGCTTTAGCACGAGTTCTAAGTAAGTCAGTTCTAGATGTAGTTAAGGCTTTAGAAAATTGATCTTCCACTAGTTTTGTGGGATAACCCTGATTGACTAGATAACCCTTGTATTCAGTTGTTCTCTCGGCAAGAAATACTTGTTCAGAGCAGTTTCTCTGTAACCTAGTTGCTATGCCATAAGGGATAGCCTTGAAAACGTGTTTGGGGTGAGCACTTGATGGTGGAAGATACAAGTGGCTATCAGTTGGCTTTGAATAAACGTCTGTCTGGATGAAACCCCCGATGAGATGTAAAGTTAAATCTAGCACGTGAAGCTCGCGTTCAGAAAAAACTAATTCAAATTTAATGGTAGGATATAGGGAATTTATAAAGTCAGTAAACTCATGCAGTGCAGGAAGGCCTTGTTGCCAGAGATCAAAAACATCGTCACGGTATCGCCACCATAAAGTCGGCTTTATGGGGCCAGAAAATTTAGCTTGATAATCTATTTCCCCCATGGCAAGATCCGCGTAACTACAGGCGTTCTTTGGGCCCATGGCTGTGCCATGAATTTGTAGGAAAAAGTTTTCCTTAAAAACCGAGTGATTGCTCTTCAAACAAATTTCTACTGCTTCTAAAATGCAATTAGTGGATGGAAGCTGGTTTTCTCTGGCATTCAGTGCCTTCTTTACTGCAGTAAGACCGAGTTGATTATCTATGTTAGGGAACATTGACACAACATCCCAATAAACTAAAAGGGTGCCTTCGGGAAAAGGGCCACTCCTGTTAAGATCCTCAATTCTATTAAGTAAATCGGTCGTATCCTTGATGAAAAATGGCAACTTACGAGCCAACGGTTGCAAGTAAAATTCACTGAAGGCTGAAAGGTTTTCTATGGCCGTACCACAACACGATGTGATAAGCCTGAGTGGATTCCCTGCTTTGTGGGTTTTAATATTACCGAAGGCGACCCCTGGTTTGGCGTTTTTGTTAATTATCCAATTAGCTAATTGGTCTGAAATTTCACCTTTTCTGACCCATTTGTTGCACCAACTTTCAACTACAGCCAAATGCCTATATGTAGGATCTTCCTGTAAGGATTTATAATGGAGCTGGTTATGAAGCTGGCCAAACATTTTATCCTCGTATTCCCCTTTATCAATTAAGACGAAACGAGAACCCTTATCTTGTATCCGAATTACTACATCAGAATTTCTAAATTGCTTTAACGCAACCCGTTCCCCTTTGGTTAAATTATCTCTAGCTGATTTAATGTTGCGAGGGTTTATCAAATCACGCCTAACACTAGATAGAAAAAGTTCAAGTTCTGGATACCTTGATGGCGGTGGCTTCCATTTCTTTTCCTTTGGGACTTGAGGAAGGTGACTAGGTGGTTCTTGGCTATCCTCAGGATTGCTTTCAATGAAAAATACTGCTGTCCGCAAGCGGGCTTCAAAAGCTTCCAAATCATCATATACACGCTGCCAATCAACATCTTTTGGCATGGGGCAGAAAGATGGTCCTTTCTTGAGTAGATTGGTTTGGTCTTGATTGATGGACTGGCTTGAAAGCTTGATGGGATCCAACTGATCTGATTCGCTAGCAGTCGTTCTAACAGGCCTCCTGCGCTTTCGACGAAAAAGTTTTCGTTTCCTCAGTAGCCTGTGTAGCCCGTGGAAACGACGGTTTTGTGTGGCGGTTATAGTGGGTAGATCTATGGTGTTACTGGATGAAAGTAATTCCTGATCTAACGGAATTGTTTTTAACAACTTTCTTTGCTCGCGTTCTTTCAAAATGCGAAGTAGGTTGAAGTTTTCCGTTTTCAGGCCATTCCAGATATAGTTCGCAGAGCCAGAATTAATGGATGAGAAGATTTGTTCCCTACAGGATTGGAGCTTTCGTTGTAGACAATCGACTTTGTTCCGCGAGGCTTGTAAGACAGCAACGCAAAGTTCCCTTGACGTTCGTTGGAGTGAAAGCTTACAAAGCTTCACGAGGTCAACATCATCGACGTTGAGTGCCAAATTAAAATTCAAACTAAAACCAGCCGGGATAACATTGTTATCCAAGCAGTTCATAAGAAAAGTACAATGGTGTTGGTATCTGGACAGTTTGTCCCAGACACGTGCTGCTTGTGCTACCGTGGAATTAAGTAATGGCATCTCTGGATCAACTTGGGCAGATGATTCACAGGCGGACGAAAGCTGGATACAAGGTATTAATAAAAAGTTAAGATGCTTCGAGCCAACAGGGATGCCACGCGCCAGAAGGATCCAAAAGGATTTGTAGTCCAAACCTCGAGTAAATATATATATATATAATACTTGCTAAACAGCCATTATCCTCATCGACAATGGTTCATTCGTTCGTTGGCATTACCGACAGGTACAACTAATACTATTATTTAATTTTTCAACTAGATAACAAAGGTCTTACACCTGACACCAAGAACAGCACTGAAGAACACCACAACCAAGATTTTACAGGAATCCGACGAGCGGTACCGGCTCAGCCACAGCTTCCTGCCAACATTTTCCTTAATCCTAACCAGCAATGCTACACACAGTTCTTTGCAAACGGACAACCACCGGCTGGTTTCCGTACTGCCAATTTACACAACATGAGATACATCTGCCAAGAGGTGCCCGCGCATCCGGGAACGTTCTTCTACGCGACGATGTTCGATGAAGGTCGGGGAATTCCAGTGTATTCAGCGTATGTTTTGAATGGGAATAACGTTAATTTTGTAGCACAAGCTGCAGGAGCATGGATCCGAACAAACGGTAACTTATTTACATGTACACTAAAACCAAGAGAGTTAATCCCCTTATTCCCGATGTAATCCCTTCCAAGTTAATTTCCCAAGTAATCCCTTTCACGGTATCCAGCCTTCCCGTGGTAAATGTTACCGCACGAGCTGCGTCCTAGCATTACGTCTGTCGCGCCTGAAATTTGAATTGACCAATCACGATTCAGAAGGCAGGAAAAACGGTACTGTCCTGGCGTCAATGTATGTTAGCAAGAAAGGCGTTACAGTCGTTTCTCACTGGAGACGGCATTGAATATTCACGAAAAGCAATTTATAATTCCAAAAACCAGCGTTCAATTTGGCGCCAAAAATGAGTCGCCCGGGTCTGGCAACTCAGCCTTAGTCCGTCGAGTGTCGCCATTTAGGAAACTATTGCTGGTTTTCAGTGTCACGCCATTCAAAATAGATCAAAATAAAACTCCAAACCGTTCAAAGGATAAAGTCCAGAATCTGGTAAATGAAAGACATTAAATATACAAAGACTCTCGCCAAGGTTCTGGTCACAGCAATTTTTCTTATGCAAGATATGCGGATAAATTTTTTACCCAAATTTATAGAGATTTGTATGGGGAAGCCACGCTGGTGCCCATAGGGATGGGCGCCAACATGGTGGCCGGAAACCAACAGAAACATCTGTCACTGAGTTTTGCTACAAAAGCGTGAATTTATCCCTCGAGGAACTCTGAAACATTAAAATAATACTTTTTTTAAGACATGAACTGTTCAGATAGCCAAATTCCCTGAAATAAGTCACTTTTTTAACCATCGTGACAGCTGTCTAGGCTGTAATGTAAATGCCGCGTCACGCAAAAGCTTAGAAATATAAGCGTAGTGTATTACAAAACCAAGAACCCATTCAGAGCAGAAATTTGTATGAATATTAGTTTTCAGCTGCTGTTATATATGATTTAAGTAAAATCTCAGGAGGATCAATAGTTTTGTAGTTTGAATTTTAGTGACGTCATGTGAAAACCAGCTATAGTTGTGCTAAAGCCAGATATCTCTGGAATCCCGAACCATCGAGTTTGGGTTCGAGCTCGAGCTCGAGTTCGAGTTCGAGTTGGAATTCGAGTTAAAGTTTGAGTGAACTAATAAAATATGCAAATAACAAATAACAAATAAAAATAACAAAATAAAAAGAAATTGGAAGAGGAGGGAGGTAAGGTGTTTGGTAAACAACACAACCCGCCGATATACTTGCATTTCTGGAAGGACTGCTTTTCGGAGAAAAAGGCGTGGGGAAGCCCTTGACAAGCATCGCCATCATCGGGGATGGCACAAACGAAGGATTACTTTCCCGCAAATTTTAGATGCTAACTATGAGCCAACGATCTCATGTCCATCTCTTTTAAGAAAGTGCAAGTGGCGTGACAGGTGAAGCGTGACGCAAGACACGTGATTTTCACGTTATCTTGTTATCTGAGGTCTTGTCGTCAGCCTGCTTGCTGGCCATCGTGGTATTAGCAATGGAAAGGCAGGCTTAATTTAATTTATGAAGACTTGGCGTTGAACATGCCTCTGTTTTCAGCGAGGAAACAATCATAGAGATCACTTCATCGCCAGAGAAAAATCAGAAAGATGCACGTGGTAATACAATGTAAGTCTCAACTTTTCATCATGGAACCAAACGGTATTTCGGAAGAGAATGAAGGACGAAATGCCGTTTTGGGATTGTATTTTTCTGTACGTAGCTTTATTTGCTTATGCGCCCGTCCGAATGGCACAGTACAGACCTTACGCCATCTAGACGGGCAAATCGATCGCATGGGATTCCCGTAGCTGAACTTTTCAACTCCGCCTCCTACTCTCTGGATGACATCATGATCTGCGGCTTGAACAGTGCTCTGACAGTAACATCAGCCGCAAGCAGCATGAAATGAAATTAATCTTCAAGCAGGGCAGGCTTCGACCGAACGGACTGAACATTAACTTTAATTTCTTGTGACTGTGGGTCTAGCGCGTATTACACATACGCGCGCTAAAACAATGGTTTTCGTATTTCGCAGTACGCCTTTGTTTGCTTTTACTTCGTGCACGCGCTTTCCGTGCGTGCGTGCGCGTACAGGTTTTTTTGTCTGGCGTGGTTCAATCATTCCATCTACTAAAGAAGGGCTAGGCCCGAAACGTTTAGATTACCAGTGAATATTTGACACTTTCAAGAGCCTTTTGAGCCTTGTATCCAATTTATCGGCAGTGTCATGCATCTCAAGGGTTTTTTGCTCATTCCTTGCCTTAGCCTCAAGCTGCTCCAAAATTTCTTAAAAGTTACCCCAAAATTCTCTAAAAGTTACCTGAAGTTGCTCGCGTTTTCTAAAAAGTTGCTTAAAAGTTGACAACCAGTTTTGTCTTTTTTCACTACCCAAGTGCCACTGGTGAAGTACATTCCGTACAATGCAATTTAAAACCAGTGCCTCTTCTGCTTTTTTCTTGAGAAATTCCAAAAGTGATTGATCTTTCTTCCTGCTTTACTGCATAGCTTGCTTTGCTTGTGTGTTCGTTTTGGAGATAATATGCTTGCTAATCGTGGTTTTCACTTTGCTTATTATTTCCTTACAGGCATCACATCGCAGCTTTTTTCCTGTAACAGTTAGGTATTCGTTTTCATACTCTTGAACTCTTTCCCATGCAGTCTCACATGAGGATCTTTTTTGCCACGTGTACAACGTGTTCTACCTGCTATTTTCCTTTGGATTTTTCGTTTTCTCGCTATTGCAGCGTTTTCAGGCTTCTTGAGATTTGCTCCGAGCTGTTTCTCTGAACTATCTGAACTTTTGATCTTCATTCCCATTTTGAAAAACGTGGTCTTATTTGCCAACCGCTGACCTCAAACTGTGGGTAGTCCAACTAAGGGGGAGGGCGTGGGGCACAAGGTTGAATTATTCTAACATTAAAGAGCTGAAATTTTCTTATAAGGATACATGAAAAGGCTTAAACAGTATAAGAGGACCTTGTGTTTCCAATAAGTTGCTCAAAATTTCATCAAGTTGCCCCAAAAATCAAAAAGTTGCTCCACATAGCAAAAGTTGCCAGAAAGATGCTCCAAACAGCAAAAGTTTCCAAAAATTTGCCGAGCAACTTGTGGCTGAGGCTTCGTACTGAAGGCAAATACAATGTTTGCATGGGAATCCGATGGCAAATAACTTTTTCCAAACTTTAATTTTACACAATTTGTGAATCTCAATGTTAAAATTCAAGGTAGAAGATCAATTTTCTTCACCAAGTTGGAAGGATTAGCTTGTCTAGAAGACGCTCAGCTAATTTTTCTAATTTTCCATACATTTGTCTGTAAATTTGGTCTTGTTAGACGCGGTTCGCGGGAAATAACTTATGGACAAATGTATGGAAAATTAGAAAAATTAACGGAGCGTCTGCTGGCGAAGCTACATCCTTCAAACATGGTGAATACAATTTACCTGGTATTTGAACGTTGCGATTTACAAACTGAGTGTAATTCAACTTTGGAAAAAGTTTTTTGCCATCGGATTCCCATACAAACACCGTAATTTCTGACTTCGCCGACCCGTCAAGATGGCGTCGAAAACCCTGATAAGGTCTACTAAACTTGGTCAGATTTCTAATTACCCCAAAGATTTTGCCTGGCGGTTGTTCTGTGCATTATTGTAAGCAATTAATGAAAAAATTGGGAATTTTTCTTCCAGCCTGCGTGGCTACTAGGCCACTCCCATGATCACGTGACCAATAAAGAAACAGAGTCTAGAATTTTCGATATTCTGCATGTTACCAGAAAATCATTCGTAGTGTCCTGATCTGTATTCATTTTTGCATCTGAGTAAGCGTGGATTTCACTTCACAACGAAAAATGAAATTTGTAGAGAGATTTAGAATATTGATTTGCCCATAATATTTTTGTTAAACATGGGATTATTTTCCCCAAAAATCTCGAGCATAAGTGCGAAGAAAAAGACTATTACCGTGTCGTTTCGGTAGGACAGCTCGGTTTTGACTGACACTCGAAATGCAGGCGCGTCGCCGTATGCAAGGTAGATTTTAACATCAAGAATGAAAATGCGTTTAGGGCCGTTTGGGCTGTTCACTTGAGTAAAAATCGGCTCAGAGGAACAGTTATTTGTAGACCCTCTAGTGGTCTCTGAAGCTGATTGTGATCTAAAAATAGCTTGAGTGAGATTACCTCGGGAAGAAGGTCTTTATTGAGAGTTTACTGTCTTACTCTTCAGTCTCTCTTGCTAAAACTAAACACTGTTCAACCCAAGGAGAAGGAGGAGTGCCCGTACCGATGTTAGCCGTTTGTAAAGAGTCCCAATTGCAGAACTGTGAACTGGGAAAGGCCGTGTATAGTTCCACGAATAATGACATAAGCTGTCTTAGTGATTGATCTTTAAGAAGCTTCCAATTGACTATTCAAAATTAATTATTACTAATCTTCCTATGTTCCTAAAGTCATTAAGACTCAAGATTCCGCAAAAAAATGAAACATACAAGGAATACCGTGTGGCACGTTTGCGGGTTCTAATTTTTGCGGTGTTTTCCACGATTCGCAAAAAAACAAAAGTGTTCCAGTCAAAAGAGTTCCAACCAAAAGAGTTCCCGCCAAAATTTTCTCTGCAAAAATTGACTCCATTGGCGAAAATATAGATACGAACATGTAAAATCTTATTGATACTATTTATTTAAAACATTTAAATTTAAAGCTACCCTTTGTTCAGAAAGAAATGATGAAATAAAAAACAAAATAGTTTACAGGAAGGAGCCGGATCCAAAAGAAACAATCAGACACACTATGTGAATAAGTTATAATAGAGTGACACTGATTACCGTGTTTTACCTCTCTGCCTGTTGTTTCCTTTGTCCGGTCGCCCTGTAGCGCAACCAATAAAAAATGAAAATGTATAAATTCAAATTAAACGCGACTTCCTGAAAATAGCAAAAATAAATACCCAGCGAACAAGAAAACCTTTCTTTCAGAATCGTAAAAATTAGTATCCGCAAAATACAAAAAATCGCCGATCCACAAAATTAAACCCTTGCAAAAAGGTAACAGTATTCCCTCTAACTCCTTTTTACATTCTTGACAGGTATCCAACACCAAGGAAGCGATCCATTATATCATGGGGGGCCTTGTCACAAAGGTCACTTGTTCCCAGCTATGACTGCCTCGGGTCTCCCGCAGAACCCACAGATCCCCCTGAACGCCGCGAACAGCGCTCGCTCCACTTATCAATACACAAATGCCGTGCCACAGTGTGGATCCTTTAACGGCGGTCAGTGGAGAGTTTGGGAAGGGAGGATTCGACAGTACGCATTACAATGCATCGCAGCGCCTACCAACGGTGTAATGTATCTTATAACGGGTGTTTCATTTGTCGGTATCACGAATGCTAACCCTCCACAGCCAGTTCAAGCTCCGATTATCCCATTCCCCCCTCCCCCACCAAATCAGCCCAATCCACAGGTTAATCCGGCCGCCATAGACCAACCTAATTCAATGTGGACCTTGGGCAACTGTGTACCCCAAAATGGCCAAGCCCAGAGCTTCGCAGTGATTGGAAACAACGTTCCGACTAGAGCTGCAATGCATACACAGCAAATTGCCCAAGCAGACCTGTATACTATTCTTCAGTCTGACATTACAATTAATGGCCTCAAACGGAGTGCAGTGAAAGAAAAGCTCGACCTCTTTCCAGGAATTAAAAACTCCGTGGATGTCAAACTTCCCGAAACCGAGTACCCCCCTCGCCAAGAGCCTGAGAAACCCTCGAGCGAAGGACCTTCGAGTCCCGCTACTACCTCGAGCTCACAACCCCAGAGCGCAAAACCCTCGAGCAAAAATCCCTCGAGTCCAGCAATTACCTCGAGCTCACGACCCCAGAGCCCAAAACCCTCGAGCAAAACTCCCTCGAGTCCAGCAATTACCTCGAGCTCACGACCCCAGAGCCCAAAACCCTCGAGCAAAACTCCCTCGAGTCCAGCAATTACCTCGAGCTCACGACCCCAGAGCCCAAAACCCTCGAGCAAAAATCCCTTGAGTCCTGCAATTACCTCGAGCTCACGACCCCAGAGCCCAAAACCCTCGAGCAAAACTCCCTTGAGTCCAGCAATTACCTCGAGCTCACGACCCAAGAGCCCAAAACCCTCGAGCAAAAATCCCTTGAGTCCTGCAATTACCTCGAGCTCACGACCCCAGAGCCCAAAACCCTCGAGCAAAAATCCCTTGAGTCCAGCAATTACCTCGAGCTCAAGAGCCCAAAACCCTCGAGCAAAAATCCCTTGAGTCCAGCAATTACCTCGAGCTCACGACCCCAGAGCCCAAAACCCTCGAGCAAAAATCCCTCGAGTCCAGCAATTACCTCGAGCTCACGACCCCAGAGCCCAAAACCCTCGAGCAAAAATCCCTTGAGTCCAGCAATTACCTCGAGCTCACGACCCCAGAGCCCAAAACCCTCGAGCCCAACACGTACCTCGAGCTTGAAACTGCCAAGCCCAAAACCCAGAAAAACCGGATGAACATGGAAGCAGTACAAAACCGTGACAGCACGGAACTGATCAAGAAGCATAAAGGGATAATGATGAAAGAGAAAATAACGTGTGTAAACGATAAAGTAAATCAACAATAATAAACTTCAAATCAGTAAAATCCTGAAGCAGAATATATCGTCTCAAATTCGGTCGCTTCATTACCAGAGGTGGTTGTACACATTCCAAATCATATTGTTTAGTCTATATGTATTTGATTATTATTGCTGTGAGTTATGTCAGCACAATACAAAATTATATAATAGATAGACTTAAAGTGCCCATAATGTCAATTTTGTTGTTGTTGTTGTTCGCTCATCTAATTCTACATTTCACCTAATGAACTTCTGCGAAACAATTTTTCGATTTGGATAAAACGCAATTTTTTTAGGATTTTTTACAAAGTTCAAAATTCTACTTTCTTGTCGTCGACCCTGCCGCTAGCGCTGATCACAAGAATAACGTGCTCAAAATGGCCACGTGACTGATGCCTGTGACCTAGGTTCAGGGACCTCACTTGACCTTTAGTGCATATAAATACATACGTCGTGTGTTACAAAGAGCGGCAATGCACCTTTCCGGCATTTTCAACTAAATGTAGACAACTCTGAAGCAAAATTCCCACTTATTTTCAAGTCAGATAAGTCACGACCCAACTTACGTGTCCCTGAACCTACGTCACGACTCACTTCATGCCGAGGAAGACTGGTGCGAATGGTGGACCGAAATGGCGGCAAATTTGAACTTCCTTGAAAAATTATTTTTAAAAGATGCGTTTTATGCAAATCGAAAAATGAGAAAGCAAAAAATTTGACGTTATGAGCACTTTAACTTAAACAAACTTAAAGCGATTTTTGTAAAATCTGCCAGAGTTTAAAAGATCCTGAGTTGAAATAAAAAAATATATAAATATTTCAAGCTCTATCAAGACACTGAAAGCAAAGCCCTATGCCCGATTTATCTTCGTTCGGCTGGTTTTAATCATCTGGTTTCGTATATTCGTATATTAGTCAGTTGCACACAAGCCTTCGCACTAGCAGTTGCTCTGGAGCAAGCCCTTCTCAAGTCAAGTCTAACTTGACCTCCAGTCCTTGTTGCTTTCACCCTTTTTGTGTATAAAATTGCATTTTGTCTGTTGTTTACATACTATTTCAAAAACGAGTGCGAGGGTTTCATCAGGCTTCCAAACGCGAGAAACATTTGAAACCACGAGGCCGCAGGTCGAGTGGTTTTATTTTTTTCGAGCGTTTGGAAACCTGATGAGACCCGAAGCACGAATTTTTGAAATTACTTTCTCCGATAAAGAAAATTAGTTTAAATTATCAGTTGAATAAGTTTTCTTAATTCAAAAATTATATTTGAGACGTGAAAATGTGATTCTTTCACCTAATTGCTGCTCTGTGACAATTTTTGAATATTCATCAATGTCACGTTGTTACCTGGCTGTTTGTCAGTTCTGAACGAACACGTTGCTTC
This sequence comes from Orbicella franksi, assembly GCF_964199315.1. NCBI lineage: Eukaryota > Metazoa > Cnidaria > Anthozoa > Scleractinia > Merulinidae > Orbicella > Orbicella franksi. The sequence continues at coordinate 19,179,566 of NC_138147.1, forward strand.
GCAAAGCAAATGGCAGAGTGCAGATTTAGACCTCCTAAAACTCGCGAAGAAGAGGAAAAGTGTGTGGCCAGCGCTTTTCCGAGGTAACGTTTGCGTCTAGTGTGTTAAATGCAGGGGTAGACAGTAAATTAGTACGCCTTAGAACTGCGAATTTCTAACGTTAGTGCAGCGAGGTTGAAAGCGAACCAAAACACGAGGTCGCCACCATTGAGTGAGAATTTAAATTTAAAGAAAAGAATGGCCCTTTCTCTTTTGGGGAGTTTAATAACTGTACCGTTACATTTAACTTCAGCGGTAAATAGTTTAGGTTTAAATTTTGTTTTGTAAAATGCGTGATTAAATAAAGTTTTTTGATCGTCATGTGTTTTTCTTGTTTTATCAAAATGCAGATTAAGAAAATTTGCATCCGTGTTTGAAATTATTTCCAACACGGCCTTGTTTTCAACTCGTTTTTCATTGGGTTTCTAAACCCATCCACCTGACCAGAATAAGATGCCCTGGTTGGGTAAAAGCCACATGAATAATTAATGAGTTTGAGAAATAACAACACCGAACCTAACCTGGTCACAGTTGAATAAATTTGGTTCTGATTTTAGCTTCCGATATAACTGCAGGACCAAGTTTAAATGAGGGAGCAGTTTCTGAGCAACAGAAAAAAAAAGCAGTCAGTTGGCGTGGAAGAAACTAACGATTAGATAATCTGAACTTTCTCCATGCATTCAATAAGTCGAAATTTACAAGATTTTCCACATCAAAAGCGACATGACTGAGTTAGAATGAGTATATCTGCGCACATGCCTTCAATAACTACTTATTATATGGCTATGTTTCACAAGGATTTTCCCATCTAGATCGGCATCTAGACCGGCAATGTTTTGCGGTGAAAAAGTTGCAAAAATATTGACTACTTTCTTCCAACAATATTTATTTATCGAAGAACCAAAAAGCCTGATGAGCAAAAAAGTAAAGAGGACGAGCAAACTTTGGCAGAATTAAATTCAGCTCATCGCCGTTGACCTGAAATATATTTTGTAACGTTTCGCTAATGACATTGGAGTATGTTTGTCATGTATAATTAACAATTATTCCATGAGCGCGCGTTGGATATGAGATGGTAAATAGCCAACGAGGCCCGTAGGGCCGAGTTGGCTATGACCAATCTCATATCCAACAAGCGCGAATGGAATAATTGTTTTATTAAATTCGTTGCGTTTGTATACTTGGAAATTATAGCTTAATTTTATTGGGTTTTAATTTTACAAAGCGACCGGAAGTCGACGTGGCGAAAACAACAACAAGTGGGAAATCACATGACATGCGCGCCGTTTGTAAAATTAGTTGAATGAAAAATTTGAAAGCGAAGCAAGCGAATTTGCTGAATGAAATTACAATCAAGTAGAATTCAAGGAACGTATATCAAATGAAGGAGATATAAACTTGTGCAGAAAGTTTGAAAAGCGTTCAAGTTCGAGTCATGGAGAAGAGCCGAATAATTGTGTACTTGCACATTGCCGTTGTAATAACGCTGCGGAAAACTTTGATCGCCATGCGACACAGACGTTGTGCTTTCAGAATTCCCATGCTTTGAAAGCCATGGCATTTCGAGCTGTATGGGTGGAGTTCACTGTTGGCCAGATTCAGAATCAGAGACAGAAACTATCTTAGCGTCAGATTCATCTTCAGAATCTCCGAGGCCACCCTGATGGTCTTTCGTGGCTGGTAAAGAACCGGGCTTACTTCGGTTCAGCTCAAAACACTCAACTCCTTGAGGTGTTTTTCGTAAGGACAGCAATGATGCCTGTTTTCCTGAGGCCTTTTACAAATGCTCTAATAATTTATTTGCCTGGTCGGAGATAACGGAAAACGGTTTGTTGTGCGGCGGCGTGCGAAGGAAATGATCAATGGTGGCTCTCCTTATGGATTTAATCGACGAACTTTTGCAATACGTGCCATCTTTCTTCCTCGCAGACTTGTAAAAACACTTCAAACAAACATTCAGTTCTTCTTTTGACATTGCTTATATCGGTTTCGGAAATTTGGTGCCACCAGGACTAGCAAGCCATTCTGTTAAGGTAAACACTGTTTTTGTTACATAATCTTCATGAGTGCGTAAAATCTCGACTGTCATATCTTAATTTTGCAACTTTTCGAGGAAACTTAACGTATACGTACCGTTAAATTATCTTATCTCGAACTTTGTGGCTTTTTTGTTACTGGGAAGGCATTGTCCATAATTTCCTATATTTCTTCTGTAGATAGCTCACCGAATCTGTTTTTTTCGTCCATGTTTTTCTCGACGAAACTTGGCTTCCCGCGAAAAAGTTTATGCCGAGCGACATTTATCGCATTCATTTCCATATAAGGTCAAACGCAGGTATAATGGCTGGTAACCGAGATCCAGTGAGCCAATCAGAAAGCTAGAATTGCATTATCCGAGGTTGAGAATTTAATAATTCGTGTTAACTGTAGAGGTACTTTAGGCGTGCTTGCAGGTATGATGAATCCCTAGGGGCTATTAGACTATTTAAGATTTTGTAAGTTATGCAAGAGCCACACGAAAGCATCTCTTTCAACTCTGCTTTATCTGTTATGCCGTCGGATACTGAACGAGCGAGTGTTCCTGCTTCGATCGCTGAATCCTTCGATGAGGGAGATCCTGTTCATGCGACTGCTTCAGGATCATCGGGCTCGACTTTGTCCAACGCCGAGACTTTGGAGTTGTTTTCTCAGCTTTTGGACTTTAAGTTTGACCAAAAGTTCGCTGCATTCAAACGTGGTCTCTAGACGAGAAAGAAGCTGCCACTCAGTCCCAACTGAAGAAGCTAAAAACGGAATCCAAGGCTTCCAGTTCTTTTAACTTCAAAGGAAACAAAGTACAATATGAATTCAACAGTTCTCTGCTGGATACAATAGACGGGGCTATCAAGACCATCTCAAAAGGAAACCTTTCAGCAGCTAATTCAGAGCTCGAAAGAGTGAAAACTCTCATTACTAAACGCAACAAGTTAATTCGTTTTGGGGACAAGAGCCCCGCTCTTGTCCGAGAAAAAAACTCCGATCAACCGAGAGAAGAGCGCTCGTCAAGATTCGGGAGAAGAAGCGTAAAAATGCGTCTAGCCGGTCTAACTCTACAACTACCCACCCTAAAACCAGCGAAGCTCCATCTACTGGTTTGTCCACTGGCAATTCGTTTTCTCCTAATCAGCCTTTTTTTCGCATGCAGTCCTTTCATGGACGTCAGCCTCAACCGGCGGACAAGTGCTTTAGCTGCGGACAGAGAGGCCACTGGGCGAATTCTTCCTCTTGCCCAAGCCGTTTTAGAGGAACCGCTGCAGCCGTCCCAAGCAGTAGAAATACGAACTGACGATAATTATCAAGCCGTTTTCCAGAGACTAGGGCAAGATGAGTATAATTTAATTGATTTAGTTAAATATTTAGGAGACTTTGACCCAGTTGAACTTACCGGTAACTTTGCTGAATCATCTGATTCACGTGACAATTGTTCTAGCGCTGAATATCAGGACGAAACGCCTATTGTTAAAGTTAAAGGCAACCTTAAGCTTAATGTAGCTTTTTGGGAGTATATAGGTGCTTCTCGCTTTATTCGGGATACCATTTTAGACGGGTATAAGATTCCTTTCATTTACATCCCACCTTCAGCCCATTTTTCCAATAATCGCTCAGCCATTCAGTATAGCGATTTTGTTGGGCAGGCCATTTCTGATCTCCTGGCCACGGGTTCAGTGGTTGAATGTGAGTCTGCCCCTACTGTCGTTAACCCCTTATCCGTTTCTATACAGTCTTATAGTAAGAAATGGCTTATTTTGGATTTACGGCACCCTAATTATTTTGTTATGAAATCCAAGGTGAAATTCGAAGACGCTAAAACCATGCTTTTTAGCTTTGTCGATAGTTCCCAGAATTGGCTTTTTTCATTCGATATCAAATCTGGTTATCATCATATAGACATTTTTCCGCCGGAGCAAGAGTTTTTAGGTTTTTCCTGGTCTAAGGATGGGTTAATTCACTTTTATAAATTTACTGTTTTACCATTCGGCCTTTCCACTGGCCCTTATATATTTACTAAAGTCATGAGGCCCTTAGTGCGTTATTGGCGCCTTCAGGCTTTCAGAATAGCTGTATATTTGGATGATGCTTTAGGTGTGTGCCCTACATTCGCCGACTGTTGCTCACAGTCCATGGCTGTTAAATCAGATTTGTTCCGTGCTGGTTTTGTGGCGAATACCCAGAAGAGCATCTGGGCTCCAGTTCAGTCTCTTCGCTGATTGGGTTATCGCTGGGATTTAAAGAATAACTTGCTGACTGTGCATGAGGACAAAATTGACAAGTTACTCGTGAGAATCGATTATGCACTCTCCCAGAGTAGTCTACCTGCCAGGCAGCTGGCTTCTGTCACGGGTAGTTTTATTTCCAATATGCTTGTTTTTGGTAATGTTTGCAAACTTATGACTAAGAGTCTTCATAGGGTTCTTGACCGTAGATAAGGGTGGGAGTCTCGAGTTGATTTGGATCCCTGCGCTCGCAAGGAGTTACAGTTCTGGAAGAATAATGTTTCTCATCTCAATTCCAGGTGTTTTGCAGACGCTGTTCGCAGACCCTCTCGTATTGTTTATTCAGATGCTAGCGCTGTTGGATGTGTTCCTTTTATTGCCATTGACGACAAGCCTGTTTCGCACAAAAACTGGGATTCTTTGCAGATGAAACAGAGTTCCACGTGGAGAGAACTCCACTGTGTTAGTTTTTCATTAAAGAGTTTTGCACATCTTCTTTAAGGGTGCTCTGTTAAGTGGTTTACTGATAACCAAGCTATTCCTTTGATCGTCGATTCTGGTAGTATGAAACAGCATTCGCATCAACTCGCGGTTGATACATTTCATACCGCCAGAGAAAACAATATCGCAATTGAGGCTGAGTGGATACCTCGTTCATTAAACGAGAAAGCTGATTACTTGAGCAAGATTGTCGACTGTGATGACTGGACAGTTAAAGATTGTTATTTTCATGCAGTCAACTCTTATTGGGGTCCCTGTTCAGTAGATTGTTTCGCTAGTTACAAAAACCACAAGGTTCACCGATTCTATTCGAAGTTCTTTAATCCCGATTCTTTGGGCGTGGATTCCCTAGCGTTTAGTTGGGTAGGAGAACCCTGTTGGCTGGTGCCACCTGTTTCATTAGTTAAAAATGTCAGCCGCCATGTGTTTTTGTCAATGCAGAGGAATTCTGGTTATTCCTTGTTGGTCTTCAGCTCCCTTTTGGCCCTTTTTGATAGAACGCAAGGGGGTTTTCCGATCATTTGTCATTGATTTTCTCTTTGTTGAGAACAGTAAAGATGTATATCTCCATGGGGCAAATAATAGTTCCCTTTTTGGCTCAGAGAATTTTAGTACCCCAGTGTTTTTCTGCTGCTTGACGGAGCTGTACGGTACAGTGTCCAGTAGAATCTGTTTATGAGACGTCATGTCGCGCGACCACTTGGCCATGTTTTATGACGGACTGCCCGTTCACCATGTGTTAGCCATGGGTGATTAAACTTTTCTGGGCCGTTGGGGCATTGTCGTCTTTGTGCGGGACTGCCCGTTTATTGTTGTGCTGAATGCACCATTTAGGCCACTGGGCCCTCCTTATGTGTTTGGTTGCGTTGCGTTGCATTTGCATTATTTCTATTTGTTCTCGCATTTCTTGTTGTTACTTCCCTTGTTTACAAGGTGCATGTGCGTTTGCCTCAAAGGTTGCCCACTTAAGAGATCCAGAGCTTCGAAAGTTAGCGGAAGGTCTTCCCTTGCGTGCCGCTAAAGCAAAGGCCCCATCAACAACGGAGTGTTATTCAAGAGCCTTTCAAAAATTTAGAGAATGGTCTTCTTGCTTTGAAGAAGTCGTTTGCTTGCCCTCTGATGAGATGTCAGTTGCCCTTTACTTGGAATTTTTGCTGCAGCAGAGTTACCCCTACTCCACACTTGAGTCCGCCTGTTATGGCATAAACTGGGCACACAATTTGTATGGCTTTTCAAGTCCTTGTGATTCAAAATTGGTAAGGACCGTGCTCGAGGCTGCAAAAAGGGAACTTGCAAAACCTGTTCTCAAGAAAGAACCTGTTACTCCCGAAATGATTTTGAGTATATGTAACAGGTTTGCGGGTCCCAATGCTAATCTTTCTGATCTTCGCTTAGCTGCTATTTGCGTTACCGCCTATTCGGCCTTTCTCCGTTACGAGTTAGCTAGCCTTCGTTGTTGTGACGTAAGTTTTTGCGATACATTTGTGAGGATTTATCTATTTAAGAGCAAAACCGATGTCTATAGGGGTGGCGCCCATGTTTTGTTAGCAAAATCAGACTCTGTTTCTTGCCCTTTTCACATGCTTAACAGATACGTCGGTGCCGCTAATTTAGACTTGTCTTTGTGTTCCACGGGTATGAGTTATACCAGAACTGGGGAAATAGTTTTACAAGCGTTTGCGGAATTAGGGTATCCTAAACACTTGTTTGGTTTACACAGTCTAAGAGCAGGAGGTACTTCTGCAGCCGCTAACGCAGGCGTCAGTGATCGACTCTTCAAACGTCACGGCAGATGGAAGACTGATCGAGCCAAGGACGGCTATATTAAGGATAATTTAGAATCTTTACTCTCAGTGTCGAGAAGTTTGCATACTTAGTTTTCTTTGTTCTCTTTCTTTATTTTCGAAAGCGGGCATCAATAAACGAGATGCCCACCCCTGATGCTGTGTTCGTGTTTATTAAGATTAGTTACAAAATATTTTATAATCGTTTCAGGGTGATGAGAGTATAAGCACAATGTCAGTTAATAAAAACCAGTTACATTAACAGAATTTAAAATTGTTCTTGTTTGCCATATAATAAGCATCTTATTAACCGAGCTTAGTCGGTCTGTATGGGAGAATCTTGACGTCGGTCGTGCGTACAGACCTCACTGCGTTCGGTCTGTACCCACGACCTTGGTAAAGATTCTCCCATACAGACCTCCTGTTCGGGTTAATAAGAGCTAATTATTAACCGAGAGTGAAATCTTTACTATCGCTCGGTCAATACGGCAAGGCCGAGGTTTGAGATTTTCCTGTAAAGACCGAACTTTCGAGGGTTAATAGCGGAGCCCCTACCTACTTCTTTAATATTGGACATCCATGTTATGATTAATTGATAGCTGTCAAAACAAGGTATTCACTGACCAGTATTACGTGACCATATCGCGGGCTTAGGTTGGATCCCGGGCTCAAGCCAGGTTATTACTCTTGAGGAGAGGGAGACAGTACAGGCAAAGGCAAAATTTCGGCGCAACTTAAACCGCCCTGATGCGTTGCTGACTTTTCTTCCGACACATTTCTTGCACAATCGTCTCTTGGAAAGTCCCTGATTTATTGCGTACGTAATTTCTACAATCTTGGGTACACTCATTAGGTATGGTTTGTTAAAATTAATGTTTTAACGAGTAACAAATAGTGAAATCACACGCTGAACAATCACATGCTCAAAATTGGTCATTTTTTGCCTTTCTGATCCAGGGGAAAAAATCCTCTTTTCATTTATGGTTAATTATTGTAATCAGGAGCTCCGCTTTTAAGCTTGGTCAAATCTATATATTAAGTTGCTTATTATATGGCTTTTTACTTTGGTTTATTCTCCCGTATCGGCCCGTGGGCATTACGGGAGTCGGAATAATGCCCTACAATTGGCCAATCAGAACGCGCGTTATATCGGCTACAAACACAAACCATAAAATAATGTGATTTAATGCATTTTGCGGAACACTACTCTGTGTTGGTCTGGGAAATTCAGGATAACTCAAGTTGTGTATAGTACCAGAAAATATAATTACATTCACTGTGAAAATGCCTCGATGGTTCAATTCAGGCACACGCTTTAAAAGTATGTTTAAAAAAATAGAACGGCCAATACACAAATTATTACGAATTTGTTTTTACAAGATCAATTTATTCAGTAATGTAATATGGCAAAAAAATCTTATATTTCAAAGTGTGATTTTCTCGTCCACTGTCATATAAAATGCGGGCGCGTGACATCTGATGATCTTTACTCATTGTGTTACAGCCTGACACATTTTCCTCTGATTCAACTCCAATTCGTTTCCATCATTTCGGCTTATGCAGGTAACGCAGAGAAAGATACGTTAAAATCCTGAAAATAGCAACAAACAGGAAAAGCACACCAACATTTTCCCCCACAGTTCTGGAAACGTTCAGCTTTTCTAAGATGTCACTGCCTTCAATAGCGGTCCCATTGTTCCTGCACGCAGCATATGACGAGTCCATTTCTCGACAACTAAACAGAATGCAAGATTTGTTTTTAGTAAAGGCTAAGAACTGAGATGAGGGCTAAAACTTGCAATAGCCTTAAAATAAGCTGACTTTCATTTTACTGATAACTAAAATGTAGCGGGTTACTCTCTGCAGCAGCTGCAACGCCTCTGGTTAGCCCTATCATTCTCACACACCAGTGGTAGCCACGTCAAGCTGACCTCCACCACCTGACCTTTATTTCAGAACAAAAGCTAATACACATAGCAACAAGCTAAAGAATGAAAATAAGGAAAAAGTTTAAGGCTTGTACATTATACTAGCTTTGTATAAAAACTTTAAATCTTCGGGTGGGCGGGAAAGTCAGTAACGGCGGACGCAACAGAAAAACTGCCCGCTCCACAGGTCACATTGTTTATTCCCAAGCCTCCACCGTTGTCTGAGAAGAAACATTTTTCACTTATTTCATTTCACTCAAATAGTGAAAAATTACTCTTATTCAGAGCACTAGGCCTCTTCAGGAAATACGCTTCTACTATGTAAGCTTTCCCTGCCAGACATGTGGTTTTTAGTGGCGAGTTAGTAAATCAGCAGTGAGTAAATAAGTACAGTACACAGACTGTTTTTAAACAACAACAATCTCACCTGAAAGTTGGAGAATTGGAAAATTCGATGCTGAGGGCTGCATCATAAGAATATAACATGTAAGTACCGTATTGAAGCCAAGCTAGCCACGATGGCACGTGCTGCTGAAAAAATCCACCTAACAGCATACCGCCCACGCCATATACTATAGCAACAACAATTGACTTCTTGAAATTCATCACTGTAGCACCGATGCACAAACCTAGAGACTGAACAACAAATCAACGTAACAGAAAGCCATTAACCTGTAAAGCTAGCAGTGTTTCCTCAAGAATTGTCTAAAGACAAGCCCAAAAACGCACGAGGGAGAAAAGAGAATATATTAAGGCAACGATGTCACAACAGTAACAAAGCTGATCATTGGAGGGAGATTGTTGTAAGGTGAACATTATTTCAATGTTGTCATCGAACACCACAGGAAATACACTGTGCTCATTCCATGCAATAATGAGAATATGTATGCATGGTTCAGCGTTAAACAAAATATCGAAATTATCTTAAGAAATGCGCTAAAAATGTTTTTGTTGCCGAATTAACTTTTCAATATATTCATCGAGAACTGATGTATCAAAATAAACAAAGATTATGGATGTAAAATTTTCGTTATGGAAATGCCAGCTTTTGACCGAGGAAATTTAACGATGTGACAACCAGGGAATAAAGATTATGCCAGGATTTCCCATGACACTTAAAAAAAGGAAGTGTTTTGACATAATTTTTAATTCAAAATTTGTCCACTAGTAGAATTTCATCCATAGCGTTTGGCTGCTGATGTAGGGTAGAAACTGACTTTCGTCTGATCTCGCGGTTTATATTTTTACACCAGTTTAAGTGCGCGAATCGCTGTTAAGAAATCCCCGTACCACTGATATTTCATGTTAATTTCATTACCCGTAAACATTCATACATGCTACCTGTCCCGCAACGGCTGTTAACAACAGCAGCAAAAGTTGGCTAAGGAAAGCCTCGCTCCTGTTTAATCCCGTCATCCAATACGCAATGGTGAAGAACATCGCCGGCTGACATATGATGAGAGGTAGTTCACTGCAGAGCTTGGCTAAATAGTATGCTGACAGTCTGTAATACCCAGCCGCTCTCTCTTTATTCACCACTGTTGCTTCATTTGGAACTAAAGATAGCAAACAATTTATAATCAAAATGTTTTGAGGGCTGCAGTGTTTGGTGTTCTTACAAGTGGATTGAGACGGTACGGAGAGATGAAAATAGTTTAACATGAAGCCCCACCGCCAACTTAAGGACGTTCGCGCGAAATTTTCCAGTCGATAATTTTTTTTTATTTTTTTACTGCAGTCAGATAATGAGTTACCTGTGTTATAAATGCAAAACAAAACTACCCTGATTTTTGAAAAATTGGCGAACTTTATTCAGTATGGTCTACAGGGGTTTATATCGAAGGTGAGTCAACGGAGGCCAACGATCTTAGTCATATTTTGTAGAAGTAGGTCTGTTGCTTAAATAATTCCAAATGTTGACAACGTTTTCACAAAACTTAACCCTTCAAGAGGCATTTGAAACCACCGCACAGATAAACGAAGAGCTAAAAATAACGGAATTCGATGGTATATTTTGCCAAAAAATTCAAACTTCTAATCGATAGATTTTCTTCATTTTTTCGCTAAACGTAGAAAATTGGTAGAGAAAATGATCCATCAAAAGGAAAATAGGGGTCACCGAACATCTAGGATCGTTAAATCCAGGCAAAGCTATAGCAATAGCCACCTGCCCTATCATTGTTCATTTTGTTACTTAACGCGCGCATCGATGCATGACGTGGCGTGTGAATTTGCGTGCGCATTAAGGAAGCGCAGAAACAATTAGCGCGATCGTCCTTAATAAGGAAGGATATAATGATCTATTTCAACATGTTGATCACAATTCGATTAGTTTGTTTACCATGACCAGGAAAGATAAGCTTAGTTAAACATAACTTGCAAAGCCATGCAATCTTTTTAGTGAAACCCCATCACCAGCAAAATAGAAAGCAAACAAGTGCCTCGTAACCCAATGAAGGATGTATGGATCTATTTCAACATGCTGATCACAATTCGATTAAAACGAAAAGTGAGTCACAGGACTCGTATTGGAATTAAAAGCACTTGGAGCTAAAATCAAGGGGGTTATAAAAACTGCTGCTGTGGTAACCTTTTTGTTTTACCAACGATTTGCCATTGTTACAGCATCAACTGACAAAAGTGGTGGTACTGATCCTTCAAAAAAGAAGCACTGAAAACTAATGAAAACCATTGTGAACCTCTCTGAAAGAGGACAAGTAAATATCAAGGACTAATTATTAAAAAGTGTTTCAGGTTTTCCAATTTTAGGAGGGGGATATTACTGGAAAATCGTGACAGCAGGAGGAAATGTTTGCAATATAAAATGGCAAGTCAAAACACATTTAAACTACGTGTACATGTATGAAAATCGATGCAAAAGTTTCTAAACTCACATGACATCAGTGCTTGGAAGAGAGGATAAAAAGTTAAATGCATTATAACAAAGAAAATCTGCAAAACATGTAAATATACATCGTTAGGACATTTTACTGAACTGTCAAGAAACAAACGGTAAAGCAAGGACTTAATTCAAATTAACCATTTTGCAATGAAAGATCTTTAATGAGGAATAGATTTAAGTTACAATGTATACATCTCTCGGTTACTTTGCGCGCCTGTGATTGATCAGTTCAAAGCTGTTACGTTTTTCTTGCAAAAAAATGTTTCTTGTGTCATCACCAAGTGTTCTTTACTTTCAAAGCAAGTACAAGTTTACGACTCCCGCCTATTAAGACGTGCTAACGACTTTGAGTATCACTTAACTAGTGGACTAATGCAAATCCTGCATTTTAATTGGCTACGCTACTAGAGGACTATTAGTAATAGTCCTCGAGTAGCGAAATTGGCGCAATCGAGCGTGAAGCTTTCTTTCGTTTTATTCCCAAATAAATATTTCGTCAACTTACATTTGCTTCGCCTCATGGGCTATTGACCCGTAGCCCTTGCTGGCTACGGGTCTAGTTAAACAACGATTCAATTCGAATCGACTCGTTTTGCTTTCGACGCGCATCAGTCATTTAAAGTCGTTCTGTGTGAATAGAAATCGTTTCCCATACCCGTCAAACGCACAGAGAAGAGATATAATAAACATCCTACTAAACTCGTCTACTTTGTCCGTCCTGTAAGTTACGGTCCTCGTTTTTTCCCCTGCGATTCATGGCCCACGCGCTTTGCGCTTCGCTCATAAATCGAAGGGGTAAGAACTCGGTTCGTAACTTACAATACCGACATCGAACGTGGTTAGTAAGAGGTACATGTATGAAGGCTACAAAATCAGACTCGAGAAAGCACAATTAAGTGTAAAAGGAGAAATAACCAATACAATAGAAAGAAGAGTTATTCACTAACCAATGAATATCTGTCCACAATACTCTCCTCTTTGTACGGAAGCTGAAACCATATCAGTCCTGCTACCACGGCGAGAAGTGAGTTCTGAAATAAACGCAATGCACATTCTGACAATTGTGGAGGCGCGGTGGCCTCATGGTTAGTGCGCTAGACTCCGGATCAAGCGGTCCAAGTTCGAGCCCTGGCCGGGGACATTACGTTGTGTTCTTGGGCAAGACACTTTACCCTCACAGTGCCTCTCCCCACCGAATGCTGAATGCTGGGCGAACTGAATGCTGGGGGTAACCCAGCGATGGCCTAGCATCCCATCCAGGGGGGAGAAAAAATACTCCCAGTCGCCCCATGCCACGGAACCTCGGGTAAGCTCCGGCCTGATGGGCCACTTGGCTCGTACGCAGACTTCACTTTTACCATATGACAATAAAATATCATTTTGGGCATTTTTGATTTTTCGCCACGGCATGCATGTTTGTCTGGGACGAAGTTGAGGAATTCGTCCCCCCGGGGTGCAATTGCGACAGTACAAATCGGCAAAGACGAGGTTTTACCGCGTACCATAGCTGAAAACTTATGGTGTACTGTATATCTACAGATATATCCGGCAAAGTCACCAAAAGAAATCAACTTTTACACTCATCAGGGTAATCACACACCAACAACAAACACAACCTGTGACATGTTGGCTTAAAGTCCCCAAATGCCGTGACTGTGGACAGAAATGACTAGCAGCTGTCTCTTTTTAATGCATCGTTAAGTAGGTAACGTACCTTGGCCCTCAAGCAAACGTAAAGTGCCGCTGCATTAGCTGCAAGTTACAGTCATTACATGTATAATTTAACATTATGTGAATATACATTATGACATTGTGACATTCGACAATATGTGAATATATATCTAACCGTTTCATTACAAGATTTCAGCTGTGGCTCAAAATTGTCAACTTGTCGGCATTTCCCTGGATAATTTTCAGATTAAACCTTTTTCTCACCACTTTTCTACAAAAACAAGAGATTAAAACAACATCCGATGGAAAATCGAGCAATTTCAGGTTTTCGTGGACAAAAATCTGGTACCAGAATAATTTTAAGTATTTTAGAGTCATTTTTACATGTTCTTAAAGCTAAATACAAAAATGATTGCCTGAAATAACACCGAAAACAATTTCCCATGGGAACAAGAGAAATAAATTTCAAAGTTCAGAGAACTTGTGCAAACACAGGCAAAATTTCATCATCAGTTTCATTTCACCAGTACTTCCAAGTGTTTCATACGAAGTTCAACATTCGTTTTCGACGTTTGGTGTTGCCAGAAATGATTTTTTTTTTTTGAGAAGACATTTAAAACAGTCGTACAGAAGTTTGCAATACGATGTAAATAATCTTGGTACTGGGTTTTTGTCCACTTGTTACTCGAACTTTTGGTGGATTCCGTCTTAATCTCTTGCCCAAAACTAATCACTCACCTGAATTATGTCTAGCTTAGACAGAATATCTGGCCTGGACTGCTTGAACGACCTCTGCAACAGAACTGTGAACTGTGTCCAGAAACTAGTGGCCCATGATGTGGAGATGTCGCTGTACAAGGCTGATTGATCTTCATCGTCATCATGATAATGGATGTCGACTTTGGAGTAATCCCGTGATGTAGTACGCTGGTAAGTGACAACAGCCACATTGAAGTCTGCAGAGGACAACCGAACCTCCGTGTGAACTGGGGGAAGTGCATCCGTAGACTTAGTGTCATTAAATGAACTTCTCACACTTTTCCACAATGACTTGGATGGTGGATGTTTCTGAGTTGCAATCAAGGGATTGGAGCTCTCATTTTCATCTGCAAGTTCACTTACGGAGGGTACATGCCCATTAGGAGCTTCCATGTCATCTAGTATGGGGCTCTTCAAGTTTTCTTCATCGTCAGGAACATTAGAGGTATCATCAACTAACTCTGTGGTAGAAGAGCTTGATGAATCATCTTCTGTCTCTTTTTCTTTATCAGCCAATGTGTCTGCACTTTTGTTGCCTGGTTCACGTGCTGTATCCTGAGTGTTTTCCAGCTGATCCTTTCCATTGTTCTCTGGAGTAGGGTTTGGAGTCTCAAGTCTTCCTGGTCCATGCTCAGTGGACATTGCTGAGAACTTTTTATGTCGTTTGTGTCTGCAATAAAAAATTGACGTTTCTACATAAAAAATGTTAATAATGGTTCTTACGATACCCAAAATCACAGTCTTAACAAAATAGCTTCAATGTGTCAATTTCACTCTGTGTTGGCAGCTATTAATATAGTTTCTTCAACGTTTTTGTTGTTTGTTTGCTTTTTTGGGGTATACCCCCAATACGAGATCACCCGTAGTGTTACTATGTCAGAGAATACACGATTTCATAACAGGTTCGCCGATGATCGTGTGTTCGAGTTGTCTTGTTTTTAATTTTGTTTTGTTGTTCTCTGTCATGGTTTGTAAATCTTTAAACTGACCTGTCAGCCCAGCCTTTCACAATCCTTTCCTGTACTTCCTCTCCTTCAGTCACCTTTTCCACTGATGAGTATAGAAAAAGTAACAACTCAAAACATGTGTGTCACTGTCACGCTATTATACATGTATGAACTGATTATGCCAGAATAAGGGAAAGGGACCAAGAGAAGCGAAGTCTGCAAGACAACACTGACTAGATCTCTGATATTCTTTAACTCTCTTTGGATTGATATCAACTTATTGCTACGACCACATCAGAATTACGTGAATGCCCTTAATAACGTACACGAGTACATGTACATCAGGGACAAGGAACCATTAGTACACGCACAACTAATGCATTGTACATTGAACCTTAGTTATTGCATTATAACTGTATTTTGCACATCAGAAATTATGTTCCTTTGTCTTCTAGAAATACATTGTGCATCCACTATCAGAATACATGGCAGGAGTACTTACAAATAAAGTCTGCTGGGTTGAAGTGAGCATCGCAGACTAGGCCAATACTCTCAAAGAAATTCAGCACTTTGCCAGCCTCCCCATAATAAGCTACCTGTTATTTAAAAAAAAAAGTAATCCACATAAATAACTGAATAACAAATTATCTGATCGTGAATTACATGTACTCCCACTACAGTGTAACACCCTTTTCGACGTCTGTTGCACCGGCCCAACGAAAAATGATTGCCTGGAATTATATAATTTACTAAGAAACACATGTAGAAATTATGTGACTGAGCAATAGCAACTCGATCGAGTGGAAGTCGTGAAGGAAGAGAAATGTGTGGTTAATAATATTCTCCAGCCCTAAATAAGATAGTAGCGTTTTGTTCCTCTCGAGTAAGCAGAAACGGACATTATTTGCATCGACAGGCATGCATAATAAAGCTCTTATCACAATAGCATGTGTTCTGATTGGTAGTGTAGTCCTGTTGTGCAAGGCTACTTTAATTTTAAACATACATGTAGTCATAAAGTGTCTCTGCATTTCAACTTTGAACAGCTTCAGATCAGTTTACATAAAATTAGTCTCTCAGATACACCCTTTTTTATATATAAGAACGCCTAATTTTGGAGCTGGGGCTGAAAGTTCTTATATTTTTGGGCGATTTGAGGCTGAAAACGTTCGTGAGATGTTCTTAAATATACATGGTATACCGGTATCACCTAATGACTTTAATGTTGTGGAAGTTATTTTGGAACAGATATGAATAAGAACTGCTGATTATTACAAACCGAGATGTGTACTTACGTATTTGGGTTAATTTACATTTTTTTTTTTTGTTACCTTTATTTTATCCTTGTCATTTAAAATACAGATAAGCAAAATAAAAACGTTCTTAATCGACTCTCAGCCTGAGGAATGTTCTTAACACGTCCTTAAAATGTTGGTTAATCTCAGCCTCAACGTTCTTATAAAAAAAAGTTCTTATAAAAAAGAGTGTATTTGTATTGGCTTCACTATGTAGTACAAGTGTCATTTTCTTTTAATTTCTCTCGCATAATTGATGAACATAACTTAAGGTTAAACAGTTCCATGTTCACTAATGTACAAACCTTAACAGCTCCGCTGAACCCTTACCTGTCCTCCACACAGCAGAAGAACCTTGTCAAACATGTAAAAGATCTGACTTGAAGGCTGGTGGATCGTGGTCACCACTGTCTTCTTTTCTCTCGCTGCATAGTTCTTCAGAGTTTTAACAAGGTTCAAGGCATTACTGGAGTCTAACCCTGATGTCGGTTCCTGACCAAAATATCAGCATTTAAAAAAATATAAGTCAACAGAATCACTGAACGTCAGTAATGTTGTATATGAGTTGAACTGTGACAGGCATGTACCTGCAGGAATTGATGTACAGCATAGAAGTAGGAATAATTTTTTTTTTTTCTCATAATGCATATAATTATAAAACAGCACAGATATTACATATACAATAAATATATATCTCTTACTAACCGAGGTCGAGGTCCGAACTGTGAGTTACGGACCAAGTTTTTTCCCTTCGATTTATGGCCCGCGCGCTTCGCGGATTCATACTACATAAGATATATTACGGACCGAGAAGACGAGGTTAGTAAGATATTTATTATATCTCTAATGTGTGTCTGACGGTTTCTGACAGCTTCAAATTCCTAACGCATCTCGAACCCTGAGCAAAACGAGTCAATTTGAATCCGTTGTTAAGTCGATAGGACATTTTAATACACAATTTAAAGTAAAAGAAAGCTTAAAACTTTTATTTGCTATAAAAGTTAACAACTCTTGGCGAGAAATCACAAAACATATTGGCAACATAAACAGTAGAATACGGCCCGCTAAATTGACCAATCACTGCGCGCGTAGTGACTGAGAGGTATAATAATGTACATTAATTTATGTCATATACAGTATAAACTTACGTCAAGGAAAATCAAGGAAGGATTTGTTATCAGTTCAGAACCAATGTTTGCTCTTTTTTTCTCCCCTGTATAGAAAAGACAAGAAACATTCTTCTTTGCACTGTAATATAACCAGACTTAATTACTGTTAGGTTCGACAACAACTGTCTCCTTGAAATATTAGGATTTTAAACTTCTAAACATCATCAACTGAAAAGGTTAAGAAGAGAGGAACCTTTTAAAAACATATCAATATTAATGGTGATTATGTAAGCATTGACTTTGATACTCTGATATACATCTCTGTATGTCCATGTACGCCCATGTACAGGTGCATGTGAGCATGCTTATCAAATACAGACTGATTTCAAGTATTTTTAATGCATTGACTAACAATCAAACAAATAATTTTAATACCTCCAGATAATCCTCTTTCAAAAGAGTTCCCAATTTCTGAAACATTAAAAGATATAATTTTGTATATATAAATACATCTTATCAACTACACATAAACTAATATATATTTAATATTCAATAATTTATTATAACCCACAATGTGATTAGTTTTCGTGTTACAGCAGTAATGCGAACAAAACGAACTGTCGAAGGAATTACACTAACCAATAACTCTAGTGGGAATTAAAAAATCTCAACCTGCCAACGTTTGAAACCTGTGGCACTTTGTAGCAGTATGATTGGCCATTTGAAACAGAAGCGATCAGAAGTTCTCAAAAAGTTGTAAAAGCTAATAAAAAACTTCCTCTGTGGCAACGGTAAGGTGCATTATAACACTGTAAGCTCAACTGATATAACAGTTTTTTAGCTTGTTTGATTGTTCTTCTATTGTCTCACTGAACTAATGCATTTAATTGCTACTTTAGACAAAAACCCTGTACATGTTTGAACCTCTACTCATGAATGTTTTGTTGCAGACATTACATCTGGACACTATCACTTTACAACACACAAAGACTTCAGAAACTCATTAACTTTGGATTTTGAAGATGGCAGACTCCACAAAGAACATGGTCATGTGAAAATGTGAAGGAAATGTCACAAGTGTCACTACATCTCCCCTCCACTTAGCTTGAGAGTCCTATAATCCTGAACATCTATTGTCCAATGTTCAATGTTTTTAAACAAACTACAGTGTAGTCCTTAAGGTAAGGTTGACTGCAAGTGTGAAGGATGTTTTTAAGTACTGGTAGTGGACAAGACAAAGTCCTTCATCCAGGCCAGGACTTGCCTTGCTTGAATGGGCTGCAGGGAAGCAGATAGACTAGAACTTGTTGCAGAGGGTTCACATGAAAGTTCTAGGTTGATCGCTGGTGGGCTTTGAAGAGCGACGTTGGCCTTGCTCACCCTCTTCCTGCGTATGGTGGATTTCTGTGCAAAGTTCTGGCTGGATAAACTTTTTCATATGGCCTATGTTGCACTTGATGTTTCCTTCTTGATCTTGTATCAGGACTGCAATACCTATCTTCTTGCCCACTTTGTATTGCACTGGCTCAAAGTTTGGCAATAGTTTGATCTCTTGTTCAGCTTTTGTTGAAGAGTATCTGGTTTCTTTCCACAATGTCACTGCACCGTGCTGAGCTCTTGCTTTACTATATACTCTCCTTTAGTCTGAGCTTCCATGACCAGTGATCCTAGCCTGTCATGCAGAGCTGTGACTCTGGGTAGCTATAGTTCTTAGACATCTTCCCATCGACAGTTTCTAAAGCTGCTGACAATCCAGTCACCATATGGTCTGTAGTTCAGTAGTGAAAGGCGGGGAAGTCCTTGCCCTCCAATTGAGGGTCTCTCAATATCCGTATCAGTAAGGTCTCATAACAGCAATCAACTTTGTCATTGCTCTGCAGCCAGTATGGGGTGCCTTCAGGCTTTTAGCCAGGATTTGAAAAGTGGGTACCCAAAATGTGCTGTAGGGCCTGCTCGAATGAGCAATTTATAAGGCAACATATGGAAAATAAAACAATTTTCTTTAAAAAGTGGCCGTCCAAAGGAGGCCTAGACACCCATCTGGCTAAAAATGCACTATTCCCTGATGGTCTAGGAAGCCTACAAACTGTATAGTGGTAAGTGTTAGCCCATTGTCACTGCGAACACTCAGGGTAAGCAGTGTGTGAAACATCCCCTTCATGGTTTTTACTAATTTGTACTGCATCCGTCTTTGTTATGAGAACAACTTCGGTTGGGCAGAAGTAGCTGTCTACTATAAAGGGCGATGGCAATGTGGTCACCCCATGGGACATTGGGAAGAGTGTTGGATCTGATGGGTCTGGTTTTCCTTCTTGGGCCAACTGGATCGCATGCTTCTATAAACTGCCAAACTTAATTATCCATGGTGGGTTACCACAACTTTTCACTAGGCCTTAGTCAGTGCATTTTCAGAGGCTTTCTGGCAAAATGATATGATTCCCTCTGTAGACAAGTTGGACTAGGACCCAAAGCTCTTCTGCAAAGGCTTTAGACATGGTGCCTGATATTGTAACTGGTCCAATTCCCCGAAGAAACAGCTTTGCCTAGCAGGTGTAGGGTGAGGTCTTTCTCTGCTGGACATTCAACCTCTTGCGGTGTACTTGCTACTGGAACTGTTTCAGAAGCTATGCAAAAGGCATATTCTCCGGTTTCAGTTACATCATGATACTCAGCTAGACCTATGGGGAGATGGCCCAGAGGCATCTGCTGAGTTCCCTTTGCTGGGAATGTGCTTGACTATCTAACAAAACTGTTGAAGATATACCCTAGGACTCGACAAGTTGGTCTAGGAACCAAAGCTCTTCTGCCATGTCTTTAGACATGGAGCCAGATAACTGGTCCAATTCCCTGAAGTAACAGCTTTGCCTAGCAAGTGTAGGGTGAGGTCTTTCTCTGCTGCTTGTTCAACATTTTGAGGTGTATGTGCTGCTGGAACTGCTTCAGCTGCTATGCTAAAGGCATACATGCATTCTCTGGTTTCAGCTGGACATAAATATTATACTGAGAGTCAGCTTAGGGCATCTGCAGAGTTCTCTTTGCTGGGAATGTGCTTGACTATATAGTGAAATTGTTGGAGGTACAATAACCACCTTTCAACACTTGCTGGTGGGGGTGTACTTTTGGCACTCAACAAGGTTAGCAGCAGCCTGTGATCTGTGTATATCTCAAAGAAAGACCAAGACATGGATAGAGAAAGGATTTCTAACAAGCCCATCACACTGCCAGTGCTTTCCTTTCAAACTGGGTGTACATTTTCTCAGTGTTACTCAGTTTACAGCTGGCATTGTAGATTGGTCTGTACAAACCATTGTCATCTTCTTGTTTTTCTAAAACTGCATGTGTCAAGGTCAACAGGTGAGGCATCTGTTACTAGGCATGTCTTCTGTATTTTTGTTGAAATACGCCATGACAGGGCATGTTGTTGATAAGTTCAAAAGCCTCTCCTTCATTAGTACCCTACCTCCAGGGGTTTGTGCATGAGATCCCATGAGGGCCTTAAAATGGTTGAAAACCACAGGATAAATCTGGCCCAGAAATGGGCAGATCCCAGAAAGCTTAGCACATCAAATTGGTTTTCAGGTCTGGGGGCGATAACAATGACTTTAAGGGCCCATTAACCGATCTTTTTGAGCCGTTGCTAAGGAAAATTTATGCGCATCTATATATAACCTCATCATTTTTAGTTAGTTCAAAGTTATTTCATGTGTTTTAACTTTTTCATGATCAGTAACACTAGTGATGACGTCATCAGGCCACGCCCATGGTCATGTGACTAATACTGAAAAACCGCAAAGACTCCCAGGCAAATTACTTTATCGGGATTTTTTTCATTGATTTAATATTTTCATTTAAATCCTCATTACACTACACATAGATTGTTTCATTTTCAAAAGGTCAGATTTTAAGAGCATTTCAAAATATTAAAAAGTCTGTAATTTTCCAAAAAAAGCATGATTTTGAAAAACGAATGCATAGCTATCTTTCCAACATTGGCTTTGATCGAAATCCGTCAAAAAAGGCTGGATTTAATGAAAAACCATGCTTCCTTTAGCATTTAAAGAAACCGGAAGTGCACCCGGTATATATTGGAAGTTACCCTATCAGCGCGTGTGCAAGTTACACTACCAGCGGATACCAGTAAGACAGTAAGATCAAAGAAAGCCACACAGAGTTAGTTTTTCTCTTGCTATTGCTCTTGTTTTTCTGTCTTTTTCTTATTTTGTCTTTGCTTGTACTTTTTTTACTTTGCATTTTGTGAAACACAAAGTAAAACATCTAAAATGTAAGCAAATTTGCAAGTTATTGACTTGTTTTTATTTTCCGTGCTCAGGCTGACGTAAGTAACCAGAAGCGAAATTTCACTCCTTAGCAACGCGCGCGAGCGCACGCATAAATCGGTTAATGGGCCCTTAACTCTCTTCTTGGATACCTACAATCCCTCACCTGTAGGTAATTTCCCCATATACACTATGATTGTAGCTCAAATTACACGCTTGTCATAATTCTGGGTCCAGCCATTCTCTTCTCCAAAGTTAGGGTCTTGTTCCTTCTCTTTGCACCCAACTACGGTCAGTTGGTTGGTTGGTCGGTCGGTCGGTCAATTGATTGATTGATTTTAACATGAATTTAATTTTGACTACAACATTAGACACATGACATCTAGCTGGACACAGGACATCTATTCCACACCGCAAAATACAGTCTATATGGCATGGGATTTTATAGCAGGCATGCCTATATATATCTATGCAATGTTATAATGTATGTTTACATACTGTTTTTATTTATGTTGGTGTGCCATTTTACAATATTCTTATATTTTTTACAAACAATAATTGATATGTTTACTCACTTGTGTCCAAACATTTCCTGACATCCAGGTTGTCAACAATCTCATCAACCTAAAGCATTAAGAGGCACTGGTTTAAGGAGAAATGTTGAATATAAAATTCTGTAGATCTAATTAATAAATAATTATCAGTGCAATGACGAGCAATAAAAAAACAAATCCAACAGAAAATATATACAAGTCATATGTTACTGTGGATGTATGCCTTTGATCCTCAGAGATTTTTTTCAGAACTCTGAAAAAGGGTACCAGTAATAACTATATTATACTTCTTATGAAGAAACTGAAATTGACTGGCGAGCTTGTGCCGGCATGCAAGCAAGTAGACGTACTTGATTAAGCATGTTGGAACAATCAACTTATACAGGGAACCTTAATTAGCTGGTCAGTGTTTCATGCACCTGACGAGAGAGGACCAGCAGGCCCTTTCAAAACAGTTCTGTTAAGTGCTATGTTATAAGTTATCCTCTCCTGTATCCAGTCATGTAATTATAAATATAGCCCCACTACTGTAGAGCACTTTGGAACTAATTTATTAATGTGTATATCATACTCATATTCTTCAAAATACAGTGCCATACACAAAATATGCATGCAAGAACTACATTGTACGTAATACATGTATGCATAGATCTACAGATCTATCTATAGTAAAATCCATCAATATTTTTGCTTGTGCACGATTGGTCTAAACACATCACATGACTGGATATTCCCCAGCTAAAACTGGTGAAGATCCGAGAATATTCCCTAATTTTGCAAAACTGCGTGTATTGCAAAAAAGATTTGAAGGACAATAAACACAATAGCCTCCATTTGGCCCAAAAATATGCTCGGATATTTGTCCTTGGACATTATCTGTTCTTCGAAGCTCACAGTTTTCCTCAAGCATAAACTGTTCCCTTCTTGGAACAGATAATGTCCACGGACAAATATCCTAGCATCTTTTTGCACCAAATGGAGACTATTGTTTATATACAGTTTGCAATTTACCTTTTGTAACTTTTCAGCCTTTGATAAGGTATCAGGTAGACGGAGCATTGCAGAACACTATAAACAAAAGGACTGCAATTAAATTATATAATTGACATACTGTCCATATGATGTAAAATGCATCAGATATTCAGTAAAAGAGCATTAGAAGATATTTATCTGTGAAAGATGTCTCTGTCAGTAATTTGTGACATGCTTACCGTAAGAGTTTCCCGAAGAGTAAGATTTGCAAAGAAAATGTCTTCTTGTAAAACATAACAAATCTTCTTTTTCAGTTTCTTGTTTATTTTTGTTCCATTGAGAAGTATTTCACCATCTTCTGGGGACAATCTTCCAGCAAGAATGTTAAGCAATGTTGTTTTACCAGAACCTTAAACAAGACAATGACAATAAATAGAAAGTCAGCAGTGAGTACTAGAATATCCGGGAGTCTCCAAGATACAGAGTGGATCTCCCAGCCTTCCGAGCTGGTCACTAAATCTCACAGACAATACGAATGAATACCAATAAATTACAGACATATTTTAGCCACTTTTTGGCATTTTGGGGGGGAGCATTTTGGATATTCAATGCAATGATTTTTGGGGGTCTAACTGCCGGAGCTCCACTTAGAGTCAAAAAAGGCAAGGTAAAATTGGTGATCTGCCAGAATTTGATTTTTTTAGGTTGGCATCTCTGAAAATGGTATAATTCTACAAAAAGAAAAAAAAGAAAACCTCGCTTCTACACCAGAGGCGGACAACCAAGTTATGATGTAGTATGAGCTAAAGAGCCTGCGCATATTTATTTCCCTAATGTTCCCAAAAACATCTCAAAAGATATGTACATACAAAAGTCATGTATGTATCGACTGAGCATAGACCAATATAATCAGTTATAGTATCAGTCTCAAGATGCACTCAGCTGCAGTGATACCTTAAAAGTAGCCATGATTCATTTATGTAAATTTATGTAAAATAAAATACACTTTAAAACATTTTTACAATTTATTAAAAACAAAAGATGAACTTCACCATTGTTCATTTTCAGAACACACCAATTGAAAGCTCTACCTCATAAATGCACGACCCACAGCAGTGCTTTTTTGCACACCTTAACGCATGAACAGAATACACAGACTTTTCACTAGTGGTAGTAAAATCAATAACTCTGTGGAAACTTAAAGTGTTTGAAAATAACCCAAGTAATTTTCTCCCTGCACATTGAAGCACTCAAGCCCTAGATAAGAAATGTGGGACCAAAGATTAAGCAAAGAAAGTATCTCTGACCTCAGTGTAGCCTGAGCTGCAGCATAAACAGGGATGGGGTATAGTAGGGTAGACAAAAAAGCAAGGAAGAAGGAGAATGAGGGAAAGATTTCTCAGTCTTCCATGCTACCCATGTTATCCCCGGCCTAGGCAGGATTTGAATCACCTCAGATTTAGTTCTCAGCTGCTTTATATCTTCTGTTCCTGTGTTGGCATGGTTGGTGGACATTTGCACTGCATACAAATTTATGTTCATGTATAACATGTAATAATATTATGCTTAGAAGTACAATGTCATGTAAATGCAGCTCGAGTCTGCAATTGTAATGAGTATCTACATTCGTGATTGTAAAGTTTATAAAATAGGCTTAATTAAGACAAAATATGATGGGAAATTTCAAAGTTCAGAGAAATTGTACTAACACAGGTAAAATTTCATCATCAGTTTCATTTCACCAGTACTTTCAAGTTTTTCATATGCACTTCAAAATTTGTTTTTGACATTGTGTTATTTTGGTGTTGTTAGAAATAATTTCTTTTGAGAAGATATTCAAAGCAGTTGCAGAGAAGTTTCCAATACGATGTAAATAATCTTGGTACAAAGTTTTTGCCCGCTTGTTACTTGAACTTGTGGTGGATTTATCTTACAGGAGTTTAGTTGAATCAAGTGGGCACTCTTACTGGTTGATTTCAGTGGTCACCGGGCAATGACAACAATTACTTAACAATAATTATTATTGGATGAGGTTGAGCAAAATATCACGATTGGACAGTGGAGAGCAGATCAATTATTTGCCTCAGTCTTCGGCGTCAGCAAATAATTGATCTGCAAGAGCGAGACACTGACAAAAAACGATATTTTGCAATAACTGAGTTCAATAACTATTTTATCGCTCGATCACCAAATTTGTTTTCTTATTTACATCACTCTTTGACAATTCAATTCTGAGAAGCAATCTGCCATTTTTCACCAGAGATCAAGGTTACAATTACGTATGAGCTGAATATGGTACTATGCATGAGCAGACCATTATTTGTATTGTAAGCAGTTATTTGAAGGTCACGTGGTCGGCTCTCAGCCAATGAAAAGGAAGAAAAAAATGCATTGAATGATAAGTAGGGGTCTTTGTCTTCTTCGTGCCTTATTACTTTACAATAAACTCCAGCTATCTAGTAACAAAACACTTTAAAATTACTAGTCCCTTGGGAAACAGTTGGAAAACCAAATAAACTAACTGTTTCCCTCATGACCATTAATTAAGTGTAAATTATAGCCCTTGCAGTTATTATGGCGAAGAAGGAACCAAAACCTCATTGGCAAGACTAATTTAATGACTCTGACATTTTCGCTCTTTATAATTAAATTTTTTGGTAAATGAGAAGAAGGAACAGAGTACAGGACAATGCACTTACCACTGGGCCCCATTACAGCCAACATTTCACCAGGGTGAACTTTCCCGCTCACATTTTGAAGAATTTGTCGATCATCGATCTTCACACCAAGATTACTAAAAGAAAGGAAAATTGATACATTCTCTTCCACGTCCCCACTCATTATGGTGTTATTTAGCTTCTGGAACGATCAACGTTAACGATAAACTACTGACTGAGGCAGCCGTCAAGCGGGACTGATCCAACAAAGCCTCTACTCCAAGTATAAGTAGTTGACATGTAATCCTCTTTAAATGCATATTTCTCATTGGTTCCTTTCAATGCATGAACCAATCGAAATGCATTTACTTTACGTAGCTTTACGTGACCCGTAACTTGTTTCGTGAAATCGATTTGCCGGAAATGTCGTCGTGATGGTGCAACAAATTCTGTACCAAACAAACTTGCTGAAAGATACTCGGAAGATATTCCATTCTTACGACTTGCAATCGACATCTTCTAGTTATTCGGTGAGACCTACACTTTCCCGCTGGTGTACCTAAAACTTCGAATAAATTGACCGTGAGAATCTGGGCGGAGAAAGTAATTACATGTAACGCAGGCATATGAGAACGGACACCTGGCATGAACTGAGCACAAGCGTTCTTTTCTTATGCCTATGTCGGTGTTATTGTAATGAAACAAAGGACGACCAGAATAAAACTAAGAGACGTTTGCTCAGAGAAATCTTCATCACAACTGACTACGAATATTTAAGTAGACTCAACCAGCGAACAAACTGCAAAAAGGTTATTTGCTTGACCCCGGTTGGCACACACAAAAAATTTCAGTTCAGTATTGAGTTTTGTTCGCCCTTTACGTAGGGAGTTAGTGATTTTTGACCCATGACACATGACACGCTCTCCTCCAATCGAAAAACGTACTTCAGTACATCGCACAAAAAATCCACAGATCGTTGTTATTGTTCAGAGCCACCTTAAATTTTCGAACATTTAGGGTGACTCTGTCTCCTACCTATAGAATTTTTTTTAAATTTGCCAAAAGTTGCGTCTTATCATGCTTATCAAAAGTTGATAATATAAAAAAAAATTCACAGAGCCGTTTTTGAATTGTAAGCCCCTAAAGCTTTAATTAAGGGTGTTTTGGGAGGTCATGCTGTTGCTATGGTAACCTATTGTGTCACGAAAATGATAACAACGTGTTCACCAATGACTGGGTAGTATCTTTTAATAGCATGATTGTAACACCAAGTGATAAAGAGTGGTTGTAACGACCCATCAAAATCTAAGTGTTGGAAACTGTTTTGAGCCACCTTAAATAGAAGTCGTGTCATTCCCCTGCAGGAATTATTGACACGAAGAGCCAAGCCGGGGTTATAAACTTCTTGTACTGTTTGACCTACGCTCGATTACCAGCCGCTGTTTCTCCTCCCCCAGACTCTCGGGGAGGACTGTAGAACGGACTCGAGCGAGCGAAGGAAATGGAGACTATGTTTGACTACGTATATGAAATACAACCATGGCGAATAAAATAAACAAGACTTCCCGCGTGGTCTCCTTGACATTTGATAACATGTCACTCATTTCCATTTAAGGTAAATGAAACACAACGAACATACACTCCCCGGCTGAACTTAGTCATACGTGACAAGGATATGATGACCTTAGCAACTGTAAAATAAACACATTAGCTTGTATAGTACTAAGACCAAACTAATTTTCAACCTAATTTGCATCGTTAAGAAATATTGTGCAACCTTAACAAATTTCCCTCACGCAGACACCCTCTATTCAGCGGAGACCGGGAAAGGTCCCTAGAGTGTTCGATCAATAGAGATTCACCGCACCTGTATTGCATCCTTCAGGGCTAAACGCTCAAAGCTGCCAGAAAAGGACAAATAAAACAAAACACCTAGTTTCAGAAGGATCAAATTAGATCGCTGATTTTAATTAAGAATGGTAACTATTCAAGAGCGACGCATAAACACTCATTCATCAAATCAGCGATTCAAGTTGATCCATTTAGAGTTTCGTGTTCTGTCGATATTCTGATAAAGCTTATCTTGAATAGCGCATGTTTGTCGTAACCATTGAAGGTATGTCAGTGAAAATTCAGACAGAGTTATGATCTTACAAACTCTCTTGACCGAAGAGCAGTAGGTGGGGCTAGTTTCACCCTCTGACTGGTATTTTATTTTTCTATGTATCTTCAGTTTATGTTGAATTGCAGTTTAATTGTATACAGTCGAACCTCCACTAACGGCCACCTCGCTACAACGGTCACCTTTTTTGGTCCCGGCGGACAGTCCATACATTCACTCTTATTTTAACCTCTCTACAACAGCAATGCCCACTAAAACTCGTCCCAACTTCCGAGATAACCTCTCGGAAATGGCCAGTTAATCAACGACTGACGAAGGGTGTGTACAAAACCCAATTTGTTTTATTGTAAAAGGTCGCCAAACTCGATCCGTACCGAGCGCCGTTGAACTCTGTTTTCTGTTTTATTAATACAGTTTGATTTATATATGCTAAAATTAGCATTTTTGATAAAAAAATATTGCACACTCGAAAAAAAGCAGGTGTCATATTACACCCCTAAGGCCCACGGCCACCTCTCTACTACGGCCACTTTGCTCTGTGGCCAGGGTGGCCGATGTAGGGAGGCTCAACTGTAGCTCATGGGTTGTGTGCGCCGGGTCGTCTGTGCCGCTTATACTTGCTAGCTCAGGTCAACTTGTTTTCTTCGTGTAACAGGGGAAAACAGTGGACAATGAAATGAGCTAAGCCATGTCAGATTCTTTACTTAATTCCTTTTAGAACACGATATGGGAAGTAATATAGAGGAGTCGTCAGATTACCGGGTATTAGAAGAACACATCAGGAAAATAAATGATGACAAAAACAGATTTGTCCCAATAGAAGAAAGGCGAGACACTGGGATATTAGGATCCCACTTTTTGGTGTCCATATCTCGTGGTAATATGATAATTAACTCCAAATTCAATTTTCTTTTAGTTTTCTCACCCCTGGGCTGCTGGAAACACCTAGTTTTTGCATTAGCATAGTCACGTTTATCTTTAGAAAAAAAAAACAATATAAACTCATCGGTTTGCAACAAACAGAGCTGCTTGTAAAGCTCTCATCCGCGATCATAATCTTTCAGCTGCGTGCTGAGTTTTATCAAACCAACGCAGAAGAAATAACCTGCTGTCAACTAGATTGACGCCTTAGTTCTTTCCTAAAAGTTTTCCATTAACTAAACCAATGCCGGAACAAAGCGACGATCGAACCGCTTAATGGCTCAATTTTGATCTAATCTGTTAGTTCTTGGACAAGGAAGGTTTAATTTTCTATCTATTTCGGTAAAGAAAACCGCTTAATTTCTACTAAATTTCGTTCACTATTTCTTTCCTAAGGAAAATACATGACCTGTTGGCGTGGCGTGTCAATGCTGAAAGATCCCTTAACTCTTGTAAAAAAAACCAGAAGTTGCTATGGGAACTCAAACCTCGAACTGTAATTGAGTTTGGCGCCTACAAAGGAGGCACTGCTTTGTGGACAGCAGATGTGTTAAAAATGTTTGGGTGCAAGTCGCGTGTGATATCCATCGACATTGATCTTTCTATGGTGGACGCTGTGGCAAGAGAGTCGCCGGATGTGGAGTTCCTTGATGGAGACTTGTCCCAGGTCAAAAAATGTTTTCCAGGAGACTTCTTGAAGGTGAATAAGTTAAATTGCAAATTAATGTTAACCACTTATCGCTTTTGCAAACTGGACCTGTCATGAAGGGAAGAGAAATTAAAATGTTTTAAAATTTCCTCGATGTTTTTGGCACAACGTGCAGTTTGACTGACAGTTAATGAACAGCCCTTATACCTGATGACATCAGAAAACTTTGAGACTGTAACACTGTATTTGGCAGGCATGTTTTACCAATTATGAAATTTTATTACACTTTTTTGAAGACGTTTTCGCATTGTTTTATTTATTGCGATGGCTTTCAGTTTGCGTTATTTTTGGCGGTTTTGTGACGTTCATTCAAGATGGTGGATCCAAGATGGAGATTGTTTGGATAATATGACGTTTTTAGCCCGTCAGAATATCATCCTATGTTGCTAAAAAGTCAAAGCAGAAATATTTAAACCTATATACCTGTTTGATGATCGTTACGTTGATAATCTTGAGCTTTAAGAAGTGGGCGGAATCCCTTCTCTCTCTGTCGTAGAAGATCAAAAAGAGCAGAGTCTAAATATGTTGGAATGGTGTTATTAGTCAAGAGAAAATGAGGTAGATCATGGTCTCTTGTATTAGTATAATTATTAAGGCACCTTTTAGGTCGTTTAAGAGCAAAGGTGTGGTACACAGGTATGTGTAAATGTGAATAGGTATACTACCTGAGCTGTCCTGAGTTATCAACATAGTTCAGGACAGTTGCAAAAATAAAGCTTGAAAAAACAAATTCTGGCTTGAACGGGATTTGGACCTGTGACCTTTGCGACTCCTGAGCAGTTCTCTAACAACTCATTTGAGAAACAAATATTACAATAGAAAAGAAGACTTATCAAAAATTCCCAGTTAGTGGGAGGCTGGCCACAAAGCGTGAAGGAGTTGAACTTGACCAAACCGAACTCAAACCTATCTAGTGGTAGGAAGCCTGAATTGAAGCCGGGAACAACGGATCATAAATCCAGGCCCTTATCACTAGCCGACGACCGAGATTGATTAGCGTTAATGCTTTCTTGATACAGAATTTACCTCACCCGTGGTTCTTAATGGAGGATGCTCACGTGAATATGACCAAAGTATTGGAGTATTTTGACTCATTCCTGGAGCCTGGTGACTACATATGTGTCGAGGACACAAATCCATTGGGTCCTTCGATATCTGGTCAAGGTCTTATAAAGGAACTTGGTTTCACAGAGTTCGGTCCTGCTAAGCTGAACGAGCTGAGGAAATTCTTGAAGGGTCGTTCGGACAGATATCATGTGGATCAAAGATACACCGACTTTTTCGGGTGAGAAAATGTTTAATTAAACCAAGAGATGAATTAGAAATAGCCATGTTGCCAGTGAGGTTTTGTCTACAATGACGAGAGCCTTCATTGCTTGGGACTACACCTCTTTAAAAGCTATTCTCTTTCTAATAAGGGATTGGCTGCTTGTTAGAACCGCCTCAGGAGCATGTGGGTGAGTGTTCGAGTACTGTTATTCCGTATTCTGTTCGAGTGCGCACTGTAGGCGAGTGCAGATCTTGCAGACATCGCTTGGAAAACCGGCTGGCTTAGACCAGAGTCTGAATAATTAGAGTTAACTGACATCAGCATGCAGAAGGAGCACGTCATGGTGTCGTGGTTTGGGCCGTTAGAGTTTAAACCCTTCCCTTCGCTTTATCTATTAGTCAAGTCTCTCGCCTTTGCCACTCGTTTTGACGACCTCCAGGGGATCACTAAAATATCCAATGCCTAAGGAATCCCATCCACGCGGACCATACTTAAAACGTTTATTTTCTCAACGGTTATTTAACTTGAACCTATACATTTTTCTTTTTCAGGTACAGTGCAACGTGGAATACGAATGGTTACTTGAAAAGAATCTAGGAGCAATATTTGGAAAATCTGTTTTGCAGTCCTCAATCATATATGATTGCATAATTGTTTTCGTAGTGTAGCTTTTCTTATGATAAACCGTTGGAGAATGGCCAGTTTTGCCTCTTAATCGGCATTTTCTATATACACAAATATTTCTGTATCCGTAGCGGTTATGATTTTTAGCCAATTACACTGGATAAAGCATTAAGTTAGTTCATTTCATTCAATAATTGGAAGTTCAAACAGTTCATACCGAGTAGAGTCGTCACCTTTAGATCATATATACATAATGCTGTAAACGCCATATCATTTTACTCACAAGATGGCGTAAGAGATCTCCCTATCAGATTATAAGGACGTAGAAATAGAGATTAGATAGAGCGTATTCCTCTCAAAAAATTCCGACTGAATTCAGTGGTTTTCAACTCTAGCTTATCACATGCAGCGGGCACTGACAATAACGCAAACCAATCAAAACTCCTAGCAAACATGCATGGCCAGTGCGAAGCTTGGGAAAACGCTGCCTCGCCCCCAGCCGTCCCTCTTTGGTTGAAGCACGGTGTCTGTTGGGAGTCTGTTGCACACAAAAAGGTGGACGCGCTCCAGGAGCCGCAACCTAACCATCAATCACTATTCGCCGACGAAACGCAAAGGCGCCTGGGAACCGGGAAAAACGCAAGTTCGTGAGCGAGTTGCGATTAGGTTTCGTTTTACTTTTGACTGGATACCAATGAACAACTTTTGCAATTTGGAAAGTCAGAAAGTGGAACATTTAATCGGAGTGGCTTGCTTGTGTCATGTCCCGTATGAAAGTGTTAAAACCGATTCTTTTTAACTAAAAAAAAAGAGAGAGAGAGAAAAAAAATCCCAATGTTAATTGTAAGATCACTGTGTCGCTACGGCCAGGTACACTGTATGACTACAAGGGAAATTGTTAAGGCATGCATTCTGATCAATTATTAAAAAAATTGTTTTCTTTCTTCAAAGAAAATGTAGTCCTGACAACTGAAGTCTATCAAACATCACTTAACTGTTTTGAAAAGATCCCTTCATGTTACATGCCCTTCTTAATTGTAAGAAATTATCCTTTGAATTAGCAGTTCAGGAAGCAATGATGCCCCCCTTCCCCTTCCCCTCCCCCCCCCCCGCCCCGCCCTTGTGAGGCCTTGCAAGTATCATCTTTATGAACTGTCTACCTGTAATGAGTATTTGCCGGGAGATTTCGCCAGTGAGCAAGGAAGCATGCAGGCGCGGATCCATACCAGTTTCCACCGTTTTACAGAAATCGGTCAGATTTTTCAGAATGACTAGGAAACTAAAGCCAGAACATTTCTTAGGGGAGCATGGTCCTGTGCCTCTCTTGAAGTTACTTGTTGTTTCGGAAATCAGTCACCATTCATTCTAGATCCGCGCATGGCATGATAATTTATGTCAAAACGACATTTTACGATAACTGAAGAAATTCTCGCGCGCGCATCGGAAAATTTTCATTGTCAATAAGCGGACAGACACATGAATTTATAATTTAAGCGATGCCCCAACAAGCGAAAACGGACAATTTAACAATTTGTTATCGTAAAAAACGAATTGACATCAGTTTTTCATGGGTC
Source organism: Orbicella franksi (assembly GCF_964199315.1). Classification (NCBI taxonomy): domain Eukaryota; kingdom Metazoa; phylum Cnidaria; class Anthozoa; order Scleractinia; family Merulinidae; genus Orbicella; species Orbicella franksi. The sequence continues at coordinate 19,212,434 of NC_138147.1, forward strand.
TGTCCTGATATTGACAATGAATTTCGTCATAACGTTGTTAAAGTAGTCTGCGCCTCGTGGATCCGCAGCTACTTTGACAACGTTATGACGAAATTCATGATCAATAACAGGACAGACACATGAAAAACTGACGTCGCTTTGTTAAATAGACATCTCCACAATCGCACAACATGCAGCAGATGATTAATTGCAGTAGTGTTAAGAAAAAGCGAAAAAAAATTATCTCTCCCCCCCTCCCCGACCTCTCTGCTAGCTAGTACCTAGGCTCCTAAGGCCTTAACTTCCAGGTTAAGCACTTGGACGTCAAAAATTGCACCATCATAACGTCAGTAATAGCAATACGTGTATTTCCGGTCAGTTTACATGCACCCCATTACGTGTACTGATTATTATAAAACGCAGCTTAACGTGAATTTTAAGTTTGAAATTCTCCCGCTGGATTTTCTACTAATTTTGCCTTCTTGAGCTGTGGGTAGATCGAGGGATTTATTCTTTCTTTTCTTACAAATTTTTCTCCAGAATCTTAATTTTGAAATGCCCTTATTTATTGCATTGCACCATACACAGGGCTACAATCGATGACGTCCCTTCATGCATGCTCATGATGAGGCCGCGTATGTTCTCAGTGCTGCGGAACATTTCAAATTCAGACATCTGATTGGGTAATAGTCGCAAGAAGAACCAATCAGAATTTGAATAATTTTAATGAGGTGATTGTGAATGAGCTCTCCTCGAAATCTCGTAAACACACTACGGTACTCGGGAAAAGTTGCGGAGCTAAGAACAGCGGACAGGTTCGATTCCATCAAAGAGGGCAAAGTAATGAGTGAAGAAGTAGAAGAGAATGTACCAATTTTCCTTTCTTTCTGTAATCTTGGTGTGAAGATCAACGATCGGCAAATTCTTCAAAATGTGAGCGGGAAAGTTCACCCTGGTGAAATGTTAGCTGTAATGGGGCCCAGTGGTAAGTGGATAATATTATTTTGTTTTTAACCATAAATACGATTTAGTTATAAGCTTAGTGTACCAGCCGTTAGTTACCGCTTCATATTTGAATTTTTGGTGGATCCACTTAATGTATGTTCTTGGAATATCCAAAAGTTATTAATTTCGTGTGTCTTGTCGATATGTTTCTCCACCCGTGCGTACCATTTTTGGCGTGCAGAGTTTGCAGAGGTCTCTGGATTGAGTTCTTTTTAAAATAAAATCAACTGCTGTAGCCAGGGGCTGAAGCACTCTCAGTGTAGGAAGAGTTTTGAGCTTGAGTACAAGAAGAAGAAAAGCTCCTCCGACCTTCATTATACTAACCCTCATGTTCGCAGTACCTAAGTACTTTAGCTGGGTTTTCAGTCAAACTGAGTCCCTGCACCGTTGCAAATAATCGAACTGACCCGAATGGATTTTTTAAAGCTTAATTGTGCCTGTCTTGAATGAGAAGACATAACCATTGACGTCTTTAACTAACAAATTCGGCAGCACCACGTAATAAATTTGTAGAGTGCTATTTTAAACCTGTTGACGAGTTACCGGAGTCAGCAGTTTTTTATTGCGGAAAAAAGTTTATCGCAACTTTCTACCCTAAAAGACAGGCGACCTAAGCTATACTGACCGTGTGCAATTACGATTATAACTGAAACCCTTTTATACTGCGGGAATATGTTTTTAAGTCCCCTTTTCGTTGCGAAAGGCCGCTATACTGTCTCAGTCACATCCATCCATGTGCTTGATACATGATTACGTAAGCTCCAGTGGCATAAAATTTCTGAATCAGTTTACTCTAAATCATGGCTCAAGATTAGATATGATTTTCGTGTTTGACGGTTTGAGTTATAAGAAAACATTTGAAAATAGCGAGGCCCTACAGCCAGTGAACCATGTAACAGAGGAAAATGGTGATAATAATTTCCTTTGTTACATGGTTATTCTGCCGGTCACAGTACTGTGAGTACGTGGCCAGTAGAGCTGAAAGTGAAAGTTGGAAGAAAATGAATGCTCTTTATTTTGGAGCCTGCATGTATATTTATTGAAATTTTATCTGACATTGGTGGTTGAATTTGATGATTACTATACCAACATCAACTTGATGATAGAAAAATTTTACTTGAGCGCTAAAAGGCTTGCAAAAATCCTGTTTTATTACCCATATAATCAAAACTATAACAAAATTCTCGAACATGATTGGCTTTCAGCAGCCCTATACCCATACCCTATTGGAGACCAAAATGGCCAAAATTGATGCCCTATTTCTGACCAAAACAGCCAAAAAACAGTACCGTTTGGGGCTGCACATACCTGTATAGCCCAGGGCTGTCAATAATGGCGATAACCCATAACACCTGTTATGGCTGAGCATGTTTGATGGACCCTTGATGTTACAGGTGAAATTGCATGTAGTTGATACAATTCACCCATAAAGTAATAAGTTTGCTATGGGTGTGAAGATCAAGGCTACAGGTGAATTAAAACTTAATGACAGCCCAGGCCCATGCTGCAGACTAACAGTAGGTCATCCAAATTTTGGTAACATGAAGTCATTTGGAGTGGTGCTTCTCTCAGTTCTCCAGATGAGATGATAGTCCATTTGATCTCTGCTCTTACAGTTAGTATTCTGTTAGGGATTTTTTTACTACATGTTGGATCACCAGCTAAGCTCCCACTCTGCTCTTTCGTGGAAAGCAACAGATATTATTTGAAAATGGAGTGTTCCTCCTCTGAGAACATGACAAGTCAGTGTTCAAACCTAGGTTGCTTTATCCTCTGGCATAGTCAATTGACCCTTAGGAAATCAAACTCAGTCCAACTCAGTGTGTAGATTGAATGCAATTGAGTTCAGCAATCAAATGAAATCAAACACCCAAATTTATATGAAATTTGAACAAATCGAACCCAATCAAACTCAGTCCATTGAATTGTGTGCGATTGAGTTCAGCAACTCAACTCGGTCAAGCAAATTAAATCTGTTAATGAATTTGCGTGAACAAAGGTCATGATATTAAAGTGCCTATAAAGTAAAAAATAATTGCTGCTTATTTTTGGATGTTCTGATTGACAACTCTTCGCATGACTGCGTTTTTTCAGTTTTTCATAAAAAAACCTACACTGGTCTCTTAACAAATTTTTTTAGTTTCACTCCGTTTCGCTATAAAATTGGCCTTGTCCGTACTCTCATTGACCGAACTTATAAAATCAACAACACTTCTTCCGGTTTTGAAAACGATCTGATCAAGCTTTCAGACACTCTAAAACGTAACTCATTTCCTTCACACATCATTGAAAAAACCTTCAAGCGGTATCTTAACAAGCCTTCTGATCAAAAAAGCCGCAACGTTAATGATGAAAACAATATACGCTATTTTAAACTTCCTTTTATTGGCCAGTACTCTAGAATAACGGAACTCAAACTACGGCAATTACTTAAACGTTTTTGTGAAACGGATCTTAATATCAAATTAGTTTTTACTTCTTTCAAAATCAAGAATATGTTCAGTTTTAAAGATCATACTCCTGATGCTCTAAAATCCATGGTAGTTTATCAATTTACTTGTGCGGGATGTAATTCCTGTTATATTGGTGAAACCAGTCGCCATTTTTCTACCAGGATTAAAGAACATACAGTAAGCGATAAAAACTCGCATATTTTTAAACATCTTTCTCAATTTTCTTCATGCAGGGGCATGTACACACCTTCTTGTTTTCGCATCTTAGACTCAGCGAATAGCTCTATTGATCTTAAACTTAAAGAAGCCTTTTATATTAGTAAGAACAAACCTGACCTTAACAAACAGTTACATCACTTCAACACCTTTTTAACTCTGTAATTTCCGTTTCCACTGTTTTGTAATGCATATTGTAAATAATTTATTCATATTTTGTAGTATATAACTTGTGTCACGTATCATTAGTCACTCTATTAAACTGAAGATGGCATAAGCATGCCGAAACATGTCTTTAAAAACTGTTGTACGTTTTATGCAATAGTTTTCAAAGTAAAGAATATTGGTGTTTCAATTTTTGGAATATTTTTTTTCGTTCTAGAGATATTTACGTTTTTGTATTATGCAAATGAGGAAAGTGATGACGTCATAGGTGGTTCCACTTGAACAGTAAAACACTGAATCAAGAATATCTCTAGAAATATTGGAGCAGTGTTTTTCAAACTTGGGACCACGAATGTGCATCACAAAAGAAACAGAAGTGACACCTTCTGTGTTGTGTCCATGGCAACACTTTTGGCCCTAGTCTCTTTCTGTGAAAAACCAAATATGCCAATTTGCAACCCTTCGAAAAGGGACAGTGGGTCTTGCTCAGAACACATGATTCCCATATTGTCTTAACTCTCCCCATTAGATTGTTGGGAGTGGATGATTCTTGTTTAAGATAAAATCTGGTAATGTTAGTTTTAATTAAAACAGGACCAGTGGCATAACTGTTGTCATGGCGATGGCACGACATGCGTCATTTTGTTTCTTTTGTGATGTACATTTCTGGTGCCAAGTTTAAAGAACACTGCTTCAATAATTCTAGAGATATTCTTGATTGAGTGTTGAACTGTTTTAGTGGAACCACCTATGACGTCATCACTCATAATACAACAACGTGAATATCTCTAAAACTAAAAAAGATATTCCAAAAAGGAAAATGCCATTCTTCTTTACTTTGAAAAGCCTTTCAAATTAGCAGCAATTATTTTTTACTTCATAGGCACTTTAACTACTTTTGCTTTCCCTGTTTTCTTCCTGGTTGCATGAATTTTTTTTCAGATTTCAAAAGCATTTACAGGCAACAGGGATGCAACCAGTTCATGTTGAACTAGGCAACCAAATTTTCCACACTCATTTGCAACTTGAAAAGCATGGCCTTTCTCTCCTTAAAGCTTTGAAATCTTCACCGGCCTCCTTCACACCAAAGCTTGGTATACCCTTGGTAGCCTTTTCCTATGCATTTAAAGCTAACAGCCCACTGCACATCTGAAGCCATTTCTCCAGGATTTAAAAGTATTTATTAAAACCTTAACCCGTTGTAAGTAATTAACAAATGTATTTTACAGGTTCTGGCAAAACAACATTGCTTAACATTCTCGCTGGAAGATTGTCCCCAGAAGATGGTGAAATTCTTCTCAATGGAACCAAGCTCAACAAGAAACTGAAAAAGAAGATTTGTTATGTTTTACAAGAAGATATTTTCTTTGCAAATCTCACCCTTCGGGAAACTCTTACGGTAATAAATTTATGTAACTATGTCTTGTCAAGATTCTTACCTGGACCTAATTATTTAATGTCCAGCTTATTCAAAGGCATTTTACATGTAAACCTCTGTAGTACATTTGTAAATCATTGGTAAATTTGTCCTTCTAATGAACAATTGTTTTTTTTTTTGCAGTTTTCTTCAATGCTTCGTTTGCCAGATACGTTGTCCAAGGCAGAGAAGCTACAAAAGGTACTTGCCTCACAGTCAGTCCTAGCTAGCATCTCAATCAATCAATCAATCAATCAATCAATCAATCAATCAATCAACCAACCAATCAACCAACCAATCAGTCAATCAATCAATCAATCAATCAATCAATCAATCAATCAATCAATCAATCAATCAATCAATCAATACAATAACATGTAAATCAATCAGTTAATCAATAAAATTCAAAGTCAGTCATTCAGTTAGTGATCAGTATGTCAGTCAATGAATCAAAAAATCAGTTGATCAATCAATTAAACCAGCAACCATTTTATGTAGCTTACTCAGGACTAGTCTACACTTACTAGAAATCAGATTTGGAGTCAGAGTTAGAAATGCATACAGTAAGTGCACATTCAAATATTACAAATTGTGGCCTGAGCTGAAAGGATACATGTAGTTCTGAGTATTTTGTCTCCAATTCCAATTTTGTGCAAGGTTAAACTACTGTTCTTAATAGCAACTGGTACATTCCTCTTGGCCATGGGATAGTTCAACCGATCATGAATTTATAAACTGAACATGTACACTATCCTTAGGAATATAAGTCAGGAGGTTTAATTTATATGTAAACAGGTTGTAAATATACACTGTGTATGAAAACAGGTTTTATTTAATATATAACTGTTAAGAAAAAGGGATTGCTATCTTGTTGAGTTTAAAACTACAAACTTTACAAAACAATAAATGTGTATGTTGTAAAGAGTGAAAGTATACTAGGCAGGTCATATGGTCATAAAGTTAAAGCCATGTACAGAGGCTTTAAGGCCAGTATGGCCACTAAGCCCATACAGTAGAGTAGAGTAGAACATAGAATAGAGATAAGCCCTGATGCATGTACATACAGATTAAGTTCTTGTTTTACTCTCAGTTGTAGAATAATATTATGTTAAAATGTTATTTACATTGTCCTTTTTAGGTTGAAGAAATTGTTGATAACTTAGATGTCAGAAGATGTTTGGACACAAGTGAGTGAACTGTGTTTAACTTAATGGAAAATAAATGCAGTCGAACCTCCACTAATGGTCACCTCGCTCTAACGCCCATTTTATTTTGTCGCGGTGGATGGTCCAGACACTCACTCTTCTTTTAACTTTTCTACAAAGGCCACCTCTCCACAGCAGCCACGGCCACTAAAGCTCATTCCAACTTCAACAACAGCCAGTTTTAAATCAACCACTGACAAACGTTGTTTATTCTTAAAGGTCATGAAACTGGTTCAGTACCACCTGTCGTTGGTCTCTTTTTTCTTTTTTATCGTGTATTTATATACTGCAATTAGAATTATATTTCCAAATTTGCATCCCTGGAAAAAGATAGGTGGTATGTTACATACTACCTCCGTGTAACAGCTGTCTCTCCACAATAGCTGCTTTCCTCTGTCCCCAAGGTGGCCATTGTAGTGAGGTTTAACTGTAAATTATGCAGTTTCATCTCAGTTAAGCTAGCCTAAAGAAAATGCTCAATCTGTCATTTTCCAATTTTATTCTGAATAACTCATATACTGTACATGTATGTGTACAACTGCATGGTTGTAAAAAATGCTTGTAACCACAGTGTATAGTAAAATACCCTGATACATGTATGTGTACATCTACTTGTGATTTCAAACATTCTCATGGAAATTAAATTCAAACAGTCATTTCAATTTATAAGTTCCATACTGTACTGTAATACTATCAAGAAATATTTCAGGGCTGGAGACTAACTTTTCAGCTTGCTAGCCCACTTGGCTAGTGACAGGTTTAATTCACTAGCCAAAACAAATTTTTCACTAGCCAGACACACACCTTTGCAAACATAGGCATCGATGTTATAACTATAGGCGTTGCTCAACAACGAAAACGGAAGTTTTCGCTTCCGTGAGAAATTCCCACAGACCTTTGCAACTCACCGCCGAAAAAAATTGCTTTCTTTCAAAATGCCGATTCACGATTTCTCACGAACACAAGATAATTTACAAGTTGCAAACATAGGCATTGATATTATATAGGCATCATTCAAATTTTCGAACAACTGCAAATTTGTTTTGATTTTTTGAAAGCGTATGTTACCTCCAGATGCTGTGTGCATGAAACATGATCCCTAGAGTTCCGCATGATTTTCCGCATGACATATCATTAGCAGTAAGCAGTTCGTTTGTCGTTCATCGCTGTTTACTAAGGGGAAAAACAAACGAAAAAGTCAATTATTCTTTCGCATTTTAGTAATTTAAAGTTCTTGTTCGGGCCAATAAATTATATATGATATTTATTACAGCCGATGTTTTAAATTCTGCACACTTTGACTCAATTTCATTTTGTGAAAAATTTGAAATTAACCTTTAATTGGTTTCCTCCGGGCCTCCAGTGCTCATGAATTTTCATTTTCATTAGCAAAAATGGCTAGTGAAGCACAAAAACCACTAGCCAAAATGGAATTTTTACTAGTCTGTGGCTAGTTGGCTACCGTTAGTCGCGAGCCCTGATAATTGTTAATAAAATATTATATACATATATTTTGTGTTTCAGAAATTGGCAGCCCATTTGAGAGAGGATTATCTGGAGGTATTAAAGAGCATATTAATAATTATTGTCTCAATTTAATTTTACTTATAGTATATTTATTTGTAAAAATCTATATTTAAATTATTTGAATTTTTTCCTTGTTGAGTGCACATGATGGTTGATGAGAGCAAAAACATATTTTCATTTTTGTAGAGGTGTATAGTCCTGTGCCACAAATTTATTATGTTTCAACTTATTTCCCTCAGGGGAGAAAAAACGTGCAAACATTGGCTGTGAACTGATTACAAATCCTTCCTTGATTTTCCTTGACGTAAGTTTTTCAAGTTGGAAGATATTAAATACAATAAGATAGACATTAAATACAATAAGATATTAAATACAGTGTCTGTGAGCTTTCAAATAAGGGAATAATAACTGTTCGTGTATAAATTTATTTCCCATTGTATCAGTGTTTACAGTGTATACATGTGTAGCGGCGACCATCAGTGCAGGTTAAAATTTATAATATCCAGTTGACCTCATTTTTACTACATGTACAACTTGTGTATCAGGAACCGACCTCAGGTTTGGACTCCAGCAATGCCTTGAACCTTGTGAAAACTCTGAAGAACTATGCAGCAAGAGAAAAGAAGACAGTGGTTACCACAATCCACCAGCCATCAAGTCAGATCTTTTACATGTTTGACAAAGTTCTTCTACTGTGTGGAGGACAGGTAAGAGCTCAGCTAACCAGCAGAGCTGGTGTGTGTATATTTATTAATAACTACATCTACATTCATGACTGTATGTATGTGCTCAAGTTATTTTGTTGCTACAGTATTTAATTAACTTTAGCCAACGGAATCTGCTTTCAGTCTGGTCTGTTTTTTTCTCTCGAAATCAGCTGGGGAATATGAGGCAAGGAAGTCTGGGACAAGGCAAGGCCAGAGTGTAGCACACAGTTAAGCTTTTTGCCTTGTCTCAGTGTCTCCTTCTCATCTATACCGCACCTTTTAGCATTCACTTTCACAGGTATGCACAATTGAATCAGACTCAAGGGAAGAAGAAAAACTGAGGGCAAAAATGAAAGAGCAATGTCAAGCAGTTTATCTGCTCTCTTTAGTCAGTTACATTACTAGATTGTATTTTGTAAACAGCGAACACCAGTGAACTAAAAGTCAAAGCACATGTTAATTTTGTATTTTTTTGTATGACAGGTAGCTTATTATGGGAAGGCTGGCAAAGTGCTTGATTTCTTTGAGAGTATTGGTCTGGTTTGTGATGCTCACTTCAACCCGGCAGACTTTATTTGTAAGTACATTGCTATTTGTAAGAAATATTTTAGTCTGCTAATCTGTAATTAACTCTTTAAATTGTATTTGACGTTCTTACGTTTGTCATCAGTGGAAAAAGTAACTGAAGGAGAAGAAGTTCAAGAAAGGATTGTGAAAGGCTGGGATGCAAGGTGAGCATGATACAAACGTGTTTGTACAAACTTACAGTTTAATGTTTTCAGCAATAAAGAGTACATTGCATGACAAGTACATCCGTGATTCCATGTGCTTGGTCATTTGCCCCTGTAAAATCATTTCCAAAAATGTGTTAAAAGTCTCTGCTGCAAACCTAATTCATCTTTCTTAACTTAAATATTCTATTGTTGACAAGTATGTGTTCTTGGTGTGCCCAAGAACTCAATGTACACTTTGTGAAAAACTCGATGTGTGCTTTATCCGATTTTATGTATAATGTTGATCTCCATCTGAATTGGAAATTTACAAGTAAATTTCGTATTGCAGGCGGAAAAGACATCAGAAGTACTCAACAATGCCCAATATGTATACACCAGTAAAACTTGAGAAGTCAAGACCTACTACAGAGGACAATAGCAAAGACGAGCTGGAAAAAGGCCAAGACACAGCAAGTGAAACAAGTAGCAGAAGTTCAGATAAACGATCTTATGGATATCAGGCAGATGAAGTTAGTGCTAAGCAAAAAGATGGACAATCAACAGCAACTGGAAACCCGCTACACAAAGAAGAAATTAATAAATCTGATGTCCCTGAGAAAGAATTTGAAAAAGACACTTTGAAGAGCTCTGCAAGCATCGAAGATAGTGAATCGGATGATGGGTTGTCAGAAGCAGTTGATCAAAATGAAGTGGTAACTGAACTCTCACCTCATGAAAAACAGAAAATGGAGATGGAAATGAATGAAACCCCAAATGGATGTGCACCATCACACGTTCATGAAACATCTCTAGAGCTTTCTGAAACAAACGAGAGTTCTACTCCTCTGATTCAAAATCCAAAACTATCCAAGACCTTATGGAGAAATGTACGAGATTCGTTTACTAAATCATCCGAGGCGCTAAACCCTCCAGTTCACACGGAGGCTCGGTTGTCCTCTGCAGACTTCAATGTGGCTGTTGTCACTTACAAGCGTACTACTTCACGGGATTACTCCAAAGTCGACATCCATTACCATGATGATGATGAAGATCAATCAGCCTTGTACAGCGACATCTCCACATCATGGGCCACTAGTTTCTGGACACAGTTCACGGTTCTGTTGCAGAGGACGTTTAAACAGTCCAAGCCTGAAATTCTTTCAAAGCTTAATTTTACTCAGGTATGTAATCATTGCCTAAAATTCATTTTACATGATTTTAGCTGAGGACAGCCTCCAGGTTTCCCATGATATTTTCTCATTTACCTGTATATTAAACAAGGGATGAAGCTAACAGCTGGCTCCCAGATTTTTTCACCAGCTGAAGGAGCGCTCTGAAATTTCAGTAGAAAACGGGCAACTTTTTAAGTGTCCTTATATAAGTGCAAGGTGCTAGAAAGTCGGATGGGCTTGTTCACAAACCAACTTAGTTCGGGTTGTACTAGGTACATCCCTGTGGGCAGGAAGACGAACAATTTTATCGACGAAGAACTGAAGGCTACTTTTGAAAATACTCCAAATGAGACAACCAGCTTGAACGTTATGACGAAGTTGTCCTTCATTGGAGTAAGCTGAAGCGATTTCTCCATGATATTGTTTGTGTCTGTTTTCCCAGTCTTTTTCCTCTCCGTTTATTTTTGACTGATCGCTTTAAATCCCTAAAAGGCTTTGATTATTTCCAGAAAATAAGTTTTATTGGAGACTTTAATCTTGATTCCAGCATGTGCTTCTCGCCGTCATATCAGGACTGATATGGTTTCAAATTCCTTACAGAGAGGAGAGTATAGTGGACAGATATTCATTGGTATGTGTCGATGTACTATTATTTTAGGTAAAAGTTAACAAATTGACGTCAGTTTTTTATGCGTCTGTCCTCTGATTGACGATAAATTGCGTCATAACATTGTCAAAGTGGTTCCGCGGTAAACTTTGACAATGTTATGACGAAATTTATCGTCAATAAGAGGACAGACGCATAAAAAAACTGACGTCAATTTGTTTTGTACAATAACAAGACCCCAAAATGGTCAAATGCCGGGAATAAATGAGGGGAAAAGACGCCGTAAACTTGCCGTGAACAAAGACAAGTGAATTTTATTCAAAATGATGCGAACTTTGTCAATAGCTTTTCTCGCTTTTTGATTGGCTACTTAAAAAGGTCCATAAAATCTCATTGGTTAAAAAGTGGACAGTTTGACAGCTGAAAGTTGAACCAAATCCTCTTCTGTGATTGGTTTCTCCTGTTTTTCTCCTCCTAGTTGCAATCTTGCTGGCTGTATTCTGCAACAAAAAGTTCTTTACTGGCGAAAACTGGGCGAATATGCAACCATCTTGACAGCACGCGTGATCAATTACCACGATTATTATACATTGAACTCACTATCTCTTTTCTGATTGGCCGAAAGCGTACAGTGAATTATTTCAATCGGCGTCTGTGACGTCATCTCTGCAGATTATACAATAATCATGTCAAGGACACTCAAGGTCACGGGTAATCATGTCAAGTTCGCGCGCTTTGTGTTGCCCACCGTCAGTGAAGAAGCAAAAACATGACTTCCATCTTTTTCGTTCAATGTATAATAAAACAATTATTAAATTCGGTTTTTGATTATTCTGGATATCGCAAAAACCTCATCCAATAATTGTTTATTATCAGTTAAGTAAGGCACGGCGAAAGTTTGATCACCAAATTTCAACGTGAAAATCATGTTGTTGTCACGGGAACCTGGCTCCGTTTCCAGCAGCAACTTACCGGCCTTTGACGTCAATGGCAACAAAGCGCGCGAAATTGTAGGCGACGTGACAGGCGACGCACGTCTGTTGATATTGTTACCAATGGAAACGAGGTAAGTTGCCCGTGACAACACCGCAATTTTATGGCCAAAAGTTCGTCATTAAACTTTCGTCGCGCTTTACTCAACTGATAATCGTAATACATGTACCCATATTAAATGCTAATTTAAACTAGCAACCATATCATTTGTCCCAGGCTCTCAGCCGTTTCAATTGTGGGCGACATGACAAGGACACCAGATTCAAAATGGCAACAGCAGATGGGAACTTCTGTTTGAACTTAGTTTATGTGGTTGCCCCGATCTTTTTTTCACTATAGTTATTTTACTGTAATGTTTGGTGAAGACATTCAGTAATTAACAGATGCTTGTTTTGTTTTACAGCTATTTTTCATCGTTGTTTACTGGAATTTCACAACACTCTTCAGTTCGCTCGTGTCATGTGAGTGCCATGCTATGGGAAGTTAAAACATTCAACTAGGTTACATAATAATTAGGATAATACTGTACATTTATTACATGTATACGATTTGCTAGCCTCCTGCGCTGATATTGATTGGCTCGTTATTCGCACCTCCTAAAAGAATGTCTGCAAAGAAGGCTAATTACTTCCGTGCTGTCTCAATTTTGATTGCTTACATCACCAGGATGCATAACGTAAAATTCACAGAAATGCCTTGCAATTCAGGGGATCAAAAAGGAAGATTTTTTCTTGTTGAGTCAAAAACCTTTAAGGTCATGGGTTTATTGATGATCAGTTTCCTAATTGTTATTCATTCTCGTCCCCAGAGGTCGCGCTCCTTTTGGTCAGCACCAAGAATCACGACCTCTGGCCAAACTCGATTTTCTAAGCATGCGCAGAGTATTCGTTTCGTATTCTTAGCCAATCAGGTTTGTCAGATTTGACGGGAAGTCCATGAATCGCGGACTTCCGGTGTTGGACCCACCCAGAGGTCGCGACTCTTGGTGCTGACCAAAAGGAGCGCGGCCTGGGGACGATTGTTATGGGAATGATTGTTATTACACAAACGGATTCCACTCGCTCATGCGTATTGGTCTTTTGCTTTCTTTGCATTTTATTTGTTCATCATGACTGATCTGTTTTTCTTATGTATTTTCAGTTCCAAATGAAAGAACTGTGGTGAACAAAGAGAGAGCGGCTGGGTATTACAGACTATCAGCATACTATTTAGCCAAGCTCTGCAGTGAACTACCGCTGGTCGTGTTACAGCCCACGCTGTTTTTAATCGTTGTATATTGGATGGCGGGATTAAACAGGAGCGAGGCTTTCCTTGGCACACTCTTTGTACTATTGTTAACAGCCCTTACCGGACAGGTGCGAAAACAAGTGACGTTTTTGCATTAGAGGCATTAGCCAGTGATTTCTGTGGCGAAGACGCCATGACTCTTAACCGGTTCCCTCGCTGCTTCGTCATTCGTTCACCGCTTCGCCGCCAAAGCAAAAGCGCTATGCAGGCTATGTGGACATTTTTTTTTGAGAACTAAAGGAAATTTGAAAGTCACTTTCTTGCATGGTGTGCAAGAAAGTGTCTTTTTACCTCACTTCGCACACGAATCTTTTGCCTTCTGGTGCGGCGGCCTTAATATTCTATCAGGATTAGCCGATCATTATTCATAGTGTTCCGTTCCGCGTTATCTTACAGGTCACTGACCTGATATCCTACGATATCATGGACAGTCGAGAAAACATACAGTCGTCACTGATATTATTGCTGGCTTTACACAAACTAAATTAAAGAAAGCTGAAATCTGGGACTCGCCGATCGAGACCCTTGTGTGAAAATCCGACACTGAGACGTAAACGAATTCAGACTCGGAAACGAATGAAGCACAAAGAAAGATACTTCGTGACTCGTGATAAAGGCTTCTGAGATTTTCACGTCTAATTGAAAGTTTCAGAGACGCAAGTGTTGTCTAGGCACCGTTCTCGAACATTACGAAACAGATCTACTTCAGTGTTGAAAAAGCGAGGGCTTTTTCATCAATGTTTAGGAACAAAAAGTAAACAGACCTTTGCATTAAGCGTTCTTTCTTGTTCAGTCTGTAGGTTTGTGCATCGGCGCTACAGTGATGGATTTCAAGAAGTCAATTGTCGTGGCTGCTGTATATGGTCTGACCTGCATGTTGTTGGGTGGATTTTATCAGAAGCACATGCCATCATGGTTATCTTGGTTTCAATACAGCGCTGTCATTACGTACTCTTACGACGCAATCCTTAGTATGGAATTTACCAATTCGCCGTCATTCAGGTGAGCGGTGATCAGTCATGATTGGCTGGCCTACCTAACCTCATTAGAATACGACTTGGAAGAAAAACTATCATGCTAGAATAAGATAGGAATTGACACCAAATATTTTACTGCGTCTTTCAGTGACATGCGGACTCTAAAATTCGAAGCTCGACCAACAAATGCGTTTTTCGCTACCGTCAATCAAATGTTCAACGGCTCCTCCCAGCTTCCGACTACTGACGAGCGTGCGGTGATCAAATCAAATCGTTGAGCACAGTTCAGGCAACATAGTCGGAAGCTGGGAGAAGCCGCCGAACATTTGATTGACGGTAGCGAAAAACGCATTTGTTGGTTGAGCTTTGAATTTTAGAGTCCGCATGTTATTGAAAGGCGCAGTAAGAGTTTGTCGGTGAAACGTAGTAATTGGTTATAAACTTTTGAGCTCTTTGGCTGTGGTGTTAATTAAAAGGAGATATTGGCTCTCAAAACCTGGGAGGTAAAAAGCGCTGATGAGCAAATACATTTTTGTGAAATTTTGAGTTTTTTAACCCACGATACGCAAGGAGTATTTAATATCAAACTTTTTGGGAAGTTTATCAGCCACACGCTCTCAATATGTAAACCTGGTATTTTGTTGCTCGATCAAAGAGTGAAGTGCTCGTGCTAATGAGGCATAATATAAGCAAAGATTCTATTTTTCGATTGAAAGTATTTCGTCTTAAATCTGCGTTCCTAGATACCTTAATTGTTTCCTTGGTTTGTTTTTTTCTGATTATTCATTGACTGATTTATTGATTGTCGTTATTTGTCTCGTTGAGATAACGACGTGTTATTGTTGTCGTTGAAACTGCTCTCATATCTTATTGAAATTGTACGTAGTGTTCCTTGTCGTTTGTCAAGTCCTGACGCACTTCACTCTCTTATTCCTCATGTAGTTGCCAAGAAGTGGACTCGTCATATGCTGCATGCAGGAACAATGGGACCGCTATCGAGGGCAGTGACATCTTAGAAAAGCTGAACGTGGCAAGGTCTGCAGGCGTGAATCTCGCCGTACTTTTCCTGTTCAACGTTATGTTCAGGGTTATGGCGTATCTTTCTCTGCGCTACGTTCACAAGCCCAAGTGATGGGAATCAATGAGGATCCAAGGCATACACAGGACACCGTGATACACTGCTTGTACTCGGCTTTTTGTCGAAGTGGGAGAGAGAGAGAGAGAGAGAGAGAGAGAGAGAGAGTGTTAATATTGACTAATTCGAACTCGTGCGCGAAAAAAGTTGTATGGACGACAAAGGGTTAGAGCGCCAAACCTTAGTCTCGCCCCAAGCCCTTTCCTCTTAAACCCTTGCCCCATACTCCTTCGTGATTTCGAGGGAAAACAGACTTCGAGCAGTACAGCCACGTGATTAAACCGTCTCGTTTTGATGCTCAAAACGCGGTGCGACACAAGATTTAAACATAACTGGTACACTAAATGACGATTGGTGTTTACTTTGTTATTTACTATTTCTTTTGTTTTTCATTTGGGAACTATATTTAAAATCTACTACATATTTGAAAGTTACCGGCTTGTTTAATGGTGTTGTGTTAAATAATCATGGACACTGGTTGAGTGTTCAAAGACGGCAAAGACATTAACTTCTTGAGTTTCCAACAGATCGAGGGTAACCAGCCCTCTGTTTACATTCAAATTATACTGTCTGGAGATTTCAACTATTACTGTTCGTTTTTAGCGTCATTTCAAAGAAATATTTAAATGGTATAGTGGTTAGCTAAAATACGTTTGAGAAATATATATTTAAAGTGTTACGTCCTATTTGAGACAAAGGAAAAAATCATAAAATCATAAAACATTCTCAAATATTAGTCACTGCGAGATTTCGCATTAAAAAATTATACGTAAAAGAGCCATAGCATTTATTTTCTGCCTAGCGTGATTTGTTAAGAAAACTAATTCGAAGGAATAACTTTGCAAACGATGCTCTTGAACAAGGAAGGGGAAACATCGCCATTGTTTAGACATATACCCGTTTTCGTTCTTTCAAGATTGCCTGTACAGATGGTAACATTTGCAGCGCCTTCGGTCTTGAAGCAATAAGGGCATATGCTGCATATGTTGTTGAGACTGTTGATGTACTCGTCACAAGATTTCAGTGAGAAATTGCACATGTAGTTTAGTTGTAAACATTTTGAAGAAAAAGTTCAAATTGAAGTTTTTATTTTTGTTTACTGAACACCCTTTGTTCGTTTTCTGCTCACGTATAACATGCTTTGCAGTGCTTGCGCAAAGTACGGAATGAAGGAATGACGTCGTAATTTAAAAAATTGCCTCCACCGCTTGGCGTGTTACGTGACCCACTTGCGTTTGCGTTTGTACATGACGTAGGTCCGTTCTGAACAAGGTCTATAGATAGACATCATTTTAATGGAAACAATATTTAACACTGATGTGGAATGTAAAAGTTGCAAATATATTCAAAGCAGTGTTATTTGTTTTTAAGAAGTTTTGCGCCTATTTAATATTGGATGAAGAAAGTCTTATAACCTTGAATAAATCTGTTGTTTTAATACGCTGTATAGCAATATTTTTCTTGATCTCCACCGAGATCTAGTAGCGTTTATTAGGCTACCCTTCAGTCACAAATGAAGTCATCAGCTGAGACGACACGAGCTCCAAGCACCACTGTAGCGGTACCTGATCGAACTACAGAAATCGTGTACTTTTGAAATGGTTATATTACAGGTGATTCCTTGGGTGCGTTACTTTGGGATGATCAGGATCAATGATCCAACAACACTCGGATCATGACTCATCAAAAAAACCGATGAAGCCACTCTGAACGACGATTCGTCAGTTCCTTTCAGTACCATGGTCTGACTTACCCTGCGAGATAGAGATTCTCTGAGAAAGAGAAGGGGATTTCTGTGTCGCAGGGTAGATCTGAGCGATCTTGGACCGTTGATTCTGATTCGGTGGATTCCAAAGGAATACACTTCATAAGAGTTTCTGAATGGGATGCCCATTTGTAATCTATTCCCAATGGACGCCGCTTCACAAAGGCCTGAGGACTCGAGTTAAGTTACGGGACATGCAGTCTGCAGGCGAGGAAGCCCAGGACTGGTCGCTGCTGGATCGAGTATACTATGAACATGAGAAGTGGGTGAGGGAAAACCACCAGCGAACTAACCTTCCCACAGAATTCTAACTTTACGCCATAGAAACGGAGTCCCCCGCCCATAACTGCGATGCATCATTCATATCTTTACATCTTTCTCCGCAGTTCAAATTCAAGATCTTAAATATATTCACCTGCATCCTGAGTATGGTTTATAACTTTACAACCCTTTATTCTTTCAAATCGCACGTTATTCACTTTATCAAATAGAGAACAAGACAAAAAGGCGAAGAACCGAAGCGTTTGGAGCACAAACTTCAACTAATTTGTATAGTACTGCAATTAAAACACTGCACATGAACACGCATGTTGCTGCACATAGCATGCTCTACCTAACATCTACAAGCCAGATGTATGCAGGAACGCCTTCGCTGGATACTAGAGAAATTATAAACCAGATCAGCCTTCGTTATCGCAGTATTAGTTAGGTCATCTTGACTTGTTAACGCTATTCAGACCAGGTAGGCAAGCTGTTCAGGCCCTCACCAATTTTGTAACGTAAAGAGCATGGAAGTAATGAACTCCAAATTTGGTGACTTTTCCTAAAGTCCATCTGGGAACAATTTCTTCTAGGACATCTAGCTTGATGTTCCCATAGAAACCATATTTTCACAGGCAAGTTTCTCAAAGTTTGCATTTGTGCATTCATATTGAACACTATAGTTAAATTTCTTGCAGTAACTTTTATATCCTCCAAATGTCATTCTCACAGTCTCAAAATCAATACCCTTCGAGTCCCAGGGGAGGGCTAAAAAGGCTTCCCCTCCCCAACCTTCCCAGTTCGAGAACACCGAAAAGACCCGGTCTAAACAGAATTAGGGTTCTAAGCATTCGAAAGCAAACTTATTTTTATTGATCTTCTTTTCATTATGTAAAGAAATTCATCACTAAATTACCTTCCATGTTAAATATCTGTCGTTTGGGGCATATGTTCTCTTCCTGCTATAATCAGCAAAATTAAAATTACAATTGTTCTGACAAATAATCATACTATTTTTTCATCTCTTTCTTTTGGTTACACTCCTATTAAAATATCATCGTCTCGGCATTAAAGTTCATGGGGAAAAAGCTATTTTTTTTCTTCTCTCCCAATGTTTAATATTTAATTTTAGCAGAAAACTTCTCGTTCTAGTTCTTTCTGACTCAGCTCGCTCAATTGTCTGCAAATCTTGATTGGTGACCGCGACGTCACCTGGTTACTAGAGGCTCTTCTTTGGTAACTGTTATGCACATTTTCTGAAATTGAAAAAGGAAGTGGAATAACACAAAATAAATTCTTCGAAGTTAACCGCTAAATAGCAAATTGATTTGTCGATGGACTGTTGTTTTAAGCTGTTGTCTATTCAAAGGTGACCAAGTAAGCGGAACGTTACCAAGTTAACTGATTTTGCTTCTAGTAAATAGCTCTCTATGGGCCGTTATACCCAGTTCATAACTGGCAATTTTCGGCATTTATGAACATCATAAAATGCATGTTTCTTTTAGGACTTGAAGCCCTTCTGATGGATTCCTACCAGAGCTGGACACAGACTCTACCGTGGGTAAGACAATGTAACATCGAGTAAGCCGATACTGAGCGGTGTTAAGAGGGTCCGCTTACAACTGGCTCGCCTGGATATGTTTTTCTTGAAGTTTCTTACCTTTACAGGGCTCACTGTGTGGTCCGGAGTTGCAGTGCGGTGATCTGCATGGCGAAGTCAGAAAAACTGTCTCCTGCAAAGTGCGAGTTAGATCAGGCTCTGAAGAATACCAGTTACTCGTTGCGTTTAACTGTCCCCCCTTGAGAGCAGATGAATGTCTTTGAAACGACGGCAAGTCAGGACCCCCATACCCTGTGCTGTCCGATTTAAAGCGAGTATTGTTGAGCATGGATTCAAAGCTCTTGGCTCTGCCAAGGTTTGGCGAGAAATTTGATGGCAGGACTTCGCCAGATTTGTACCTCGGGGTGTCAAGCAAACCTTCCACTGCATGCGAGCGTTGTGTGGTTACTGGACGAATTAATGGCTGCCGTTCAAGTGAATCATGTCTTTCCTGCCTTGTATTGTCGGATTCATTTACCAAACGGTCATTTGCGAAAGACCGAGATCGCGCTTTTTGATTTTCTAGTGACATTTCCCGAGTTCTTTCAGTGAACGAACCACTCCTCAAAGAAAATGGTGAAAAACCACAAGGCTGACTGTTCTTCAATACTGGCGATTTCACCGTGGTTGTCTTTATGCCAGAATTTGTACCAACAGGAAAATGAGTAATCTGAACTGATTCAAAAGATGATTCTCTTGGTGAGATCAAATGCAATTCACTTAGTTCCCTCAAAGATTTCTCTTTTTCACTATTATCGCCAATTATACCTTTTGGTAAATAGCTTGCTGTTGCTCGTTCGTCTTTTACCATCAGCTGACTGACGGTATTTTCTAACGGTGCTTTCTCTCTATGGGTTATTTTCTCTTCCGTTCTATGGCCTTCTCTCAGAGGGGCTTTGCTGCTTGATGTGAGAAGGGAGTCGCTATTTCCTGTTGGTCTCCCAGCTGAAGACCGCTCAAGCGAAGACTGATCAATACCTAAGAAAAAAGAAACATGCGCAGTTTGGTATTGTGCAGAGTCTATTGTATATTCATTATATTGACAGGTTTTCATGTCTCACTTATTATTAACTGAACAAAGAAAGCAAATGTTTAGGTATCCAAGTCGGTTGTTTCAAGTTGTGTAATCGCGTGGGGCGTGTCTCACGTTTCCTGCACCGTTTGGCGAAGGATGTCATGCATGGTTACCTGAAATACCGTACTTTCTTCCCTGATTTCCATTTGAACTGACTGCAGTCACTCTGTTGTCCTTGCCCTCAGGTGGGGCCTGCACAGAAGTAAACTGGTTTCCACTCGAAGTATTTTCAGTATCATTATTCACATCTTGAGTCGTTAGAAGATCCCCTTTCGTAATGTTGGGTAGGAATGGAATGGGATGCTGGTCTGGAACAGTTGTATCGTCAGGCGTTCTCGTCAATGGTTCCGCGGCGTTTTCCTCACTAAGGGACATTTCTGCTATGTTTTGCGCGTCAAATTCATCTTTAAAAGAGATACGCTTTCTAGAGAGCCTTGGCCGTGTTTGACATCTCCCACCTCCACTTGTACTACCTCCGTCAAGGTCAAAAGCATCGTTAAATACCCCATCCTGATGATATGTCAGGCTTCCAGTACAGTCATTGCTATCGGGAACAATGCCAGAATCTTGATAACTGTTGAATGATGGATTGTTCCTGATCTTGCTTCTCATAGTATCATTTTTGTTCGGTTCGTTTTGATCTCGTTCACAACTGTTCCGTGAACCTGTGGACAACTTCCGGGAACGTGTCCAGGGATCTGAACGTCAAACACACCAACGTAGAATTAGTAAATATCCAAATTATCTCTTCAAAAACAAATTCCATACTTCACTGAAAAGAAGAAGAAAAAACACCCACACAACAACAACAACAACAACATCAGCAACAATAAAATAAAACACAATACAGAGGATGAAACAAAACATACATGGCGTATACAAACTGCGTTAAAAGAAGGAGAACATTCAGTAATCTGGCAGGATCTTTGTCTCCAAACTCTAAAAGACAGATGACATTCTCTCCTTTGGAATGAACGCCATGAACTTCGGTCAAGGAAAGCTCAACTGCAACTCTCTATAATATCTTTAAGCATTTTAAAGTTCCCTGATACGGTTCTGTTGGGCATGCAATCTTTCTAGAACTGAGAAGTTTTATTTATCGGCGTATCGTTTGGTTGAGCCATGGTTCGCATTTTAGCCAATTGCAGTCGAGCCAAAATACCTATGGCTCGACCAAACGCGCCTGATATGCCGCCGAAGTGGACCAGAAATAAAGGTAGGATTAGGTATTTACCGTACCCAAATTCGTCCAAGTGACTATGATATCGTACCATTTCAGGTCAGTGACTTGATATCGCAGAAAATCAGAACGTAGATGACGGCTGCTGATTCGCCTATTGTATTTGGGTGTGGTAGGTACAAAGTGAAACAAAATCTAATAAGATTCCGAACAAGATGATCAATTCGCGGTACCGTCTATTGTTTTCTGGTCAAGAAACAGACAAATTAACTTACCTTCGGCTTTGTAAGAGGAGCATAATCCACAGCAGTGAAGACATTTACAAAGGATGAACATGTAACCCTTTCTGTATGGCTTGCACATTGCTGCACCAATTATTGGGTTTAACAGAGAGTTAATAACAGCTAGTCGCATGGACCAGAAATGTGCCGCAGCTGGGATTACGAAACAGCCGCTCACGTGTTGAAGAACAACGATCTGGAAAAAAAACAAATTATGTTTAATATTTTTCCAACAAGTGTAAATAGAACCTTGGCAAGTGCGTGAAAAATAGAGCGATCTTGCTTAGGTTATTGTTTACCTTTTTCCTCGTTAACATTCGACTTTGTGCAGAGAAGGCATCACGCTAGATATGAGTTCACTCCAAACATCGAGAGATCAAGAACTTGTGAAACTTGATAATTGGTGAGATTTGTAGCTCTTTGGGTGTAAAATTCACGGAGAAATTAGCCTGTTCCAGGCTCTCAGTGGTTGGGGACGAGCGAAAACAAGAGGGCGAGCGAGAGAAAAAACGAGGGAGGACTAAGGCAAGGAACGCCCAAGTCTCCCTCGTTTTTTCTCTCGCTCGCCCTCTTTTCTTCGCTTGTCCCCCAACCACTGAGAGCCTGAAACAGGCTAAGGAGAAATTTGCTTTCAAAAACGGCAAAATTTCTGGGTGGCGAAACCGCTTATGGGCTCGTACATTTTTTTTGAAATTTCAAATTCTTAAACCCGCGTCGCTCAGAAATTATTCAATTCATCGGGTTCAGATTGCATGGGACAGTTAATTGTGCTATGCTCTGTCAATATTCAGGACTAGAATTTTTTTAGCTTGATCAGAGACTGAATCGCTTTAATAGTAATGAAGCAAATATTGTAAACAAAGATTCCGCTATATTATATGTGAGTACATTTTAGACTCCAAAAAGACTCTATGTTACTTTACACCAAGATAAGATAATCATAATTTCATGTTTACACCTATTATCTAACTAAGGCCGACTAAACCCATTTCTTTCCTTTTCTTTTCTAAACCTATTTCTTGGTTAGAAAGGCTTTGTCTTTCTTTCTGTTTCTCATAGTCGTGGGATACGAGATAGAGTAAGGTTAATTACTTCCTCTGTCCAAGTTTTGTGGTATTTGTTTCTAGCGTTCTGTGTGCTCTACTGTGTTAGGTCTGAGCGTGAAAAGGCCTGATGTCACGAGAATGAGGGCCTGTATCACGAGAATGCGGAAGTACGAGTTTGATTGACACAAGAAGCCCCTTTGGAGGGATTTTAAGCAACTGAACAACTCAGTACCAGACATCATACGAAATAATTGTGATTTCCTCGTGAGGCTTTATGATAATCACTTCTCTTTGGGAACTTCATGCCCCGCCTTTACCCTTTACATGTGACAAGCGGCGCGGCTTCGTATACTTTTCTGTGGAGACGAAAAATGTCCCTATGATCCTCAACAAAAATACCAAATATGCCTTGAAAACCCTCCACCAATAGCAAATGGTTTCTTGAATACCATAACTACAACTTTTGCAGTTCCCACATGATCGATGAGATAAAATTTCTAACTTTGAAAATTGGACCAGCTAGTCCGAACAACAAATCGCCGCACACGCGCAGAAGAGTGTAACAGACCCCTTAAGGCCAATCAGATGTTTTCCACCATTGTAACCTTACGTTTGTTTGGGCTAACGTGATTTTACTTGACCTTAAAAAAATAACTTATTGTGGATTATTTTGCGGTTCATGTGAATTTCACCAAAACAACGAAAGGATTGGTATATTCCACACGGCATGCGGATCGCAGCGAGCTACACTACCGATCGCAGCGAGCTTATTACTGCCACTTAAATTTTCCTGTTCGGCCGGCTTTTCATCTTTGCATTTTTTTTCTTTTTTTATCAGCGGGTTTGCAATTATTTATCTTCCTTTTCCTAATTTTTGAATTGAGTGCGGTAAATAAGGTCAACCAAAGTATGTCACTTATTTGCCATGCTTTATGTAACAACAAACATGAATTGTCTAGATCAGAGCTTTACTGGGCAAGCTGATATTGCTTGCCTGTTACCAGCTGGGCATAAGTCTGAAACAAAATCCTGATCTGTGGAAGAAAAAGAGAACTGTTGCCCTGCAGAAAGACTAAGACGGTTTCTGTTCATACCTTGGCTGTTTATACCAAGATTATGGAGCTGGTGAAACCGTGACCGTTAAAGGGCAGATTTTATCTTGTTGGGTAGTTCACTGATTGCCTTTAGATTTCACTTTTTGAATCGAATCAAGCAAGGAAACAACAATTTAATAGAAATTAAGGCTAGTAATTTCAGTTAGGGGTTGGGGGTGGTAATTTTCCATCAACATATATAGCGAAGAGACTCAACAAAGATAATTAATGCAAGAACAAATTTTAGTCTCCAAGCTAGTGTCAGTTTTTGTCTTTCGATGTTCCAGATTCAATGCAAATGTCGCCTCGTTTCTTTTCATACATGAGCAAAGTTCGTTCTCTTAAACAGCTTATTGTTTTAACAAGGTAACGACCAAAGTAAAAACCTTGTACTAGAACAACCGAGACTCGATATTTCTTTCACACCCTTCCTTTGTGGTCCGTCACCACAAAACCATTAATTGCATATCTTTGTTCTCAACGTGCAAGATATTAATTTGAACCGGGGGGGGGGGGGAAGAAACTGTGCATCTCGTAGCACAACACGGAAGCCTAATTGTTTTGTTTAAAAATAACGAAAGCATTTCACAGATGTTCGCTATCGTGTGTTGAAAGCTTCACGCAACCCTCTGAACAAAGTCCAATTTTTTTCGTGCTGGATCGATTAGCCAATTTCTAAAAATACCGACTTGTTCAATCAAAGTCAGTGGATGTATTGAGGCAATACAGTACGAACCAATAAGAAATGCTTGATTAAGAATGGAAGACAATAAATGTTTGTTTTGCAAACGTGAGACAAATAAACCCAAGTCGTTTCCCACGAAATGAACGTTTTACACAAAATATTCATCAAAAGATTTACGATAATTTTTAAACTGTCAAATAATCGGTTGTTTTAATCGTCTTGATAGCGAGATAAATTGACGATCAGTCCAGACGAGGAAATAAATATCAATATGCAAAGCGTCATTTTCAGCTGTTCAGCTGTAACGTGCTGTGCGCCACAGATCATCTATTCACGCATGAAAACAGTTTTCAGACTGAAGTACGTGTACATCAAAAACATGAAAAACATGAAAAGAAAGGGTTCAAAACTTTCCCCTCAAAGATAGCTTAGAGTTACCTCAAACGATAAAATACAGATAAATTCATGAGTTAGGAAACCAAAAGAGACAATTTATGCGTTTGCATGAATAGAACTGACCACTGCACGTATTTAAAAGTTTTTAAGGTGACCGGTAGGCGATATGCGATGAAAGGACTGGTGTCGTTCGCCGCAAGCTACAGCTTCTAGCCTGCGAACAGACTCCCGGAGAGTACGGGAAAAAAATTCGGCGAGCGCGAAACAGAAGACAGCTTCATGTACTTCTTAATCCAGGAATTAATTCAAAACAATCAGTAATATTAAATAAGCGGCTGCATCTGCAATAGCTTAAACTTTCGGATTTTAGGCATACAAAACTGCAAAGCACAGAGAACTATGATTCACATTTTCCTGTTTGTCTAATAACGCTGAAGAAACTTCGAAGGATAGAGACGGGTATAATCCTAAAATGGCTAAGTCAGCAAGTTATTCATGATCACTAAGTACAAGATACCTTGTTGAAAATGAAACAGCAGGAACAGAACGAAAACAGGGATCATTGGACTAGTTAGTTACTTTTTCGAGGACAGACGCATGGACTACGTAATTCACATATCTACCAGCATTTTACTGTAGAAATAACGCGACAGCCGAAGAAAAAAATTATCAAAATATTGAGGTTGTTTAAGTGAAAAAACATATTGACAAAGTGAATTACTTAGGAAGGTTTTAACCACAACGGTAAATTAACTTACCAGGAAGAGAAGCCACGAAATACAAAATGCAATCATCATCACAATCATAAGACGAGCAAACATATGGTTCATGGATTGTCTTTTCCGATCAGCGCCATCAACGTCGCGTGAAGAAGCGGACATTCGACGCTGGCGACGAATAAGCCCTTTGATGCTTAACATGGCGCGAGTGTAACAAAATATCACAACCACAAGCATAGATATCCCCAGAACCAGAACAAAAACGCTGTAACCCAGAGACGCAGGAACCGTGGAATCAAAGTCAAAATGGCAAAAGCTTCCGTTATAATACGACCTCATTCTGCCGACTCCTACTAAGGGTAAGATGGAATGGACCCCACTGAATACAAACACTGCAATGATAGCGTAAATTAGTCGTTTCTTCGTGAGGTTATGCTTGTACTCAAAAGGCCAGCATATCGCCACATATCTGTCGATTGCCATTATCGTCATAACAAGCATGATCGAGCTGTTTACAGTGAAAGCGGTCCAGCCGAATATAATACACTTAGGGGAGCCTTCAGTCATAGCTATACCGCCAAGGTAAGCCACCAAAGACATGTTCAAAGGAATAAACGCCTTTATGAGATCTGCAACGGCTAGAGTAAGTATCAGAATGTCTGGGTTGTATTTCTTTTTGAAGCGTTGAATAACTATTATAGCCAAAGTGTTCAAGATAATTATGAAAATCTCGAGGAACAACAGAGTGTAACCTTCCGACTTGCGAACGACCATTTTGAGTTCGTTGCGTTCGTTGACTCCGCCAATTGCCCTGATCGATCCAATTCAACTTCAGCGACCGGCAGTAGTTGTCCTTGTAGTATAAACACAGTATTTGTGTAATGTGGCGTCTTGATATCACCTCAAATCCCTTGAATGCGCTAGGCGTGCACCACCGGAAGTTTCTCTGTCTATTCTTAAGACGGTGATTCTGTGCTCCCGCAATATGAACCGAGATTCCACGTTGAGGGTCTCTAGGGCAGGCCTAGAATCCCGCCTTCAATGTAACGCAAGCTTTCAGCTGGTCTTTTTAATGACCAGTACTAAATGCCGCTTAAACTCGTTCTTAGCGGATACAAAGGTCACAGCATGGAAAGAGATCTGTGGCAACGAAATAACGCCAAGAGGATATCGCTTGCATTTACGATCTGAACAGTTGGTATGTTCTCTGCTTGTCGTCATTTGTGTGTCACTGGACAGTTGTAAATTGCTTTGATCTCCAAAAGTGCTAATCCCGCTTGAAACCCTGGCTATTCGAGCTCGGTCGCACAGGACGCTAACTAAACCTATTCACATTGAATGTCTCAGCCCAAATATTGACTTTGGATCGTAAAACTTTTGAATATTGGTTGGTGCTTGACAAAAACCTGTCAGATTTCTGGAAGGTATTTGTACAGGAACAAACAAAGCTCCGAGGTCTTGACACTGATTGTTATTTCATAATTTAACACCATGTCCTACTTGTTTTGACCGACGGCGCGACTTTTTAGGCACTCTGAATGTATGATTAGATCACTTTATTCAGGCAAAATTTATATTCTAATTTCTTGTCCATCTTCCGTTTGAACTGTTCGCCCTTGCGTCTTCCCGTAGCGAACAGCCAAATAAACTGTACTCAAGAAATGACAGTCTACAGGCGTTGTCGGAATTCAAAGTGATGAAAGATAACTAAGCATAAAAACATTGCAATCATACTTACATTGTTTTTCGACAAGGCTCGACAAGAGTTACAAATACTACTTAGGGCTTGGTTCCTTTTATTCGTGAAAGCCGTTCAGAACATTGCTCAACTCGAAATTCCCGAAGCTTTAAACTTATTCCCGAAGTCTAGTGTGATCATCTTTGTGAAAACCATTTCTTCCACTGCCCGGGGGGCGGGGGAGTAAGTACTCCGAGAAAACTTTGGTGGGGGTGTGCGACCCGCTTCTCAAAAACCTTACCCTATTTATGACCAAAATCTTCGATTTTCAATACCCTATTTATGACCTGACCCTAAATCAATACCCTGTTTCAGACCTGCCTCATACTTAGTTTCTTGGTTCAGACCGATGTTAAAGGCATTGTGAAGGGCTGTTGTTGATCGGTGTTATCGATAATGATGAAAAACAGGATGAAAAAAGTAGCTTCTTCTTCAAAAAAAATATATGCCCAATTCAAGACTAGAGTGTAAAAACAAGACCCTATTAAAGATCAAAATGGCTAAAACCTGGAGCCCATTTGGACTCCTGCTAAAACTGATACCCTTTGGGGTCGCACATACCTACATAGGCCATAGAAAGGAGTACCCTCCCCCCGGGTCCACTGGCTATACAAAATATTAGTATATGGCTAGCTCCGTGAACGGGCAAGATGAATCAAATCCTGCGCTGTGATTGGCTACCCGAGAGCTATCTTACCCGCTCGGGACTGCCCACTGCGTCCCGCAAGAAAAATTTCCCCGAAAGCCATGTAATAAATCCTTTATTGACTAAACTTGTTCCGTCAAGATGGCTTGATATTGGCCTCGCTCTTTTTTTTTGCGAGTTTATGGACTCCGTCTCGGTTCATAAACACGCAAGAAATGAACTTGGCCAATATCCAGCAATCTTGACCTCACACTTGGTCAATAACCCATATATCTTCTTCTTCTTGTTTTGTTCATTTTTCGTCGAGCCTCTTAGCTCTTCCAGGCGTTCGGTTCGCCGTTTTTCGCGCTGCGCCCCAAGTAACTGAACGCCTGGAAGGGGCTTTTTTTTTCCCTCTGGCGAAATAGCGTCTTGTTCTTCGCAGGATTTTGGCATGAAACCTGCTTAGAATTTATAATCCCCCTTGATGCATGCAGCTGTTAAATTTGATTATTTTTGAAGCACTTCCAATGGACACGACTCTCCTGAAATTGGACCTTTAATAAGCTTAGAATTTCTGAAATGGATTTCCATCTTTTTTTTTTCTCTCTGCAATCGTTTCACTATAATTTTTCAAATGAGAATCTTCGATTGCATGGTTCGTGATCCGGGGAGTTTCTCCTCAGTCCGGTCTCTCCACCCCCTTCCACACCATCAGCCATCAACTGAGTAAAGTCCGGCGGAATCGGGAAGATCATTTACACACGTTGACAAGACTAACGTGCTTGCATACTATCAAAGCATTCCATATAAAAATTACATGGGAAATACGAGATGCGATTACTTGCCAAAATCAATTTAAAAAGAAACCTAGACATTCGATTTATTTCAGAAAAATTAAATCATCATCTCCTTTAACCGAAAGCTTGGGTAACACCATTACTCATTATTGCCGGCGAATTTAATAATTATATAAATGCGAGGGGTATGTAGAAATATCCTCCGGTTATAAATTTTGAACGAGTAAATAAACAATGACTGACTCGGCCTTTTTTGTTTTTGTTTTAAGTTTTGATTCATTATCAGCTACAGTGACAGAATCAGTCTACAGCGACAGTACCTGGTACTTCTGTTTTGTTAATTATGGTGCTCCCACTTAACTTGAATTTGTCTTTTTGCAGTCTGTGATCTGGCAGAGCCAGTAATCCTTCCCTCCGGTTCTAATCCTCTTCTTTCCCAGTCACACCAGAATCACACCAAAAACGCGCAGACGTGGCGGAGAAATTTAATTAATTTTGTTTTGAATGCAGCCTCGAGGGATCGAAGAGAAAGGCTGCTGAGGAGCTCGCAAATTCTGCGGTATCAAGCTTTTACCTCATCCTAGTTTCATAAAAGGCCAAAAACAATAGTTATTGTTTCCAAACATGGAAAAAGAATTCAGGCTCACAGCAGCAGTTTATTTTGTCACGAGGAACCATAATTAAGTTAAAGTATCATCAGCCTTCTTTCCGCTGCCGAGCCACTGCTGATTCACATGATCATCACCTGTTATAATCCATCAAGTGTTTTCGCTCACGCGCGATTGGTCTAAACGCGTCATGTGACTGAATGAGCCCCAGCTAAATCTGGGGAATAACCGAGTGACATTTCCCAATTTTCAAAGCTGTGCCTGTTCGAAAAATATTTGAAGGATAATGAACTTGGCACGAAAATGTGCACGGATATTTGTCCTTGGCACGAGCCCATCAATGGGCATTATCTGTTCTCTAAGACTACAACCGAGAAAACCTGGGGACGAAGTTGGGTCCAGTCATACACGGTCATGCGGCACTGCCACCATTTTGAATAATCCTCTCAGTGTTGTGTTGCATACAGCTGTCTCCCTCACCTGGACACAAACATCCAGAATAACGTATTTTTCCAGCAAGATCAAGGTAAGAAACATAGCAGTTGTATCTTTACATTTAATCTTGTTTCAATCTACCGTATTAATGATCGGAGAAAAATATGAAAGCAAGATCTTCGGCGTGTCTCACAAGTAAGGACAGTATGTGGTTGAAGAAATCACCATGGTTTTGATTGCGTTCACACTTAAAGGAAGGTAGTGTGGCTATTGGGAAGAGATAGGAAAACCAGAAAGTACAGTGTATGGCTGAATAAGTCTATTTCATTTTGCAAAGATACTGATGATAAAATATACATGTAACTTTACTCAGACTTAGTAGTAGACAAATTACAATATAAAAATCAAAATAATTTACACAGTATAATACTACGATTATCAGTTGAGTAAGGCGGGACGAAAGTTTGGTCACCAAGTTTTAATGTAAAAATGGTGTTGTTGTCACGGGCAACTTACCTCGTTTCCGTTGGTAACAATATCAACAGCTGTTGGTCGCCTGTCGCATCGCCTACAATTTCGCGCGCTTTGCTGCTAATTGACGTCAAAGCCGGACAAGTTGCCAATGGATACAGAGCCAGTTGCTCGTGACAACAACACGATTTTTACGTTAAAACTTGGTGACCAAACTTTCGTCCTGCCTTACTCAACTGATAATCGTAGTAAAATATTTTGTAAAAATGTCATTGATAAAAAATGATAACTGGGTCTTTATTCCCAGCTGCTTGGAACTCTCCCATTTGGCTCATCAGTTTAGCGTTGATTTCCATAGTGACTATCCAAACAACCTACTGTTCAGTCTGTCAGTCCTTAAATTCACTACAGGTACCAGTCCACTAGACTGCGCACACAGACCTATTTCTGGCTGTCACTTGTCTGTGCCGAAAATAACATCTGTGAACCCAACCAAGCAAGATAATAGTTATTTTATTAAAGAAGACAGTTCTCCAAGTTTAAGGTGTATGCGTTGTCCCAAAGTTGAGATATTCGTCAATTCAAATGTTCTATGCAAAATTATAGAGCCTAATATGAAGCCGCCCTATTGGAGGACTAGTTTAAACATCTAGAACTTACTTTGGCTATCTAGTTGACTGATTATCTGAACTGAACCAAAAATCATTCACACAATCACTTTTCCTAATACTTTAACTCCTAAAATGGCTAAAAATCACGAGAAAAGTGTATATTTTTTGACAAACAGGATGTTAGCTTTATGTCACGCACCGCCATAACTCCGAAATTCAAAATGCACTGGTTTCCAAACGAAGGACGTTATTGAGGTGGAAAGCTGTAAAGAGATGTAAATTTAGTACATCTTATGTCTGATGAGGATAAAACCTTTAGTGGCTCTTTAGTTTTGGATTGAGAATTTGATGACGTCATGTGAACACACTCTTTGCAAATTTTTTGGAGGTCATAGGTCTGCATGGTTTCTGCTTTTATCTGCATGTCGCTTTGCTTATTCTGTCAACTCTCTAATTTCCATGCGTTTGTACTGGCCAGTACTAATGTGTAGCCTCATTTCTATTGCAAGATATGGACTTTTTGATATTAGCTCTGGAGGGACAAAGTTTGAACTACTCAGTCCATGAATGTGTTGCTTAGTTGCATTTTATAGATTGTGACATCAGGCCTCGTTGTTCATTAGAATTTCTGCAAGTAAAATTTCTTGCATCAGCTTGACCATGCTTTAGGTGTTTAGGTTAAGGTTAAAGATGATTTCCAGTCCATAATGCACACTCTTGAGAGTTTATTTACTAGGTTTTTTGTTTTGTTTCATGCATGACGTCAGAAAACGTGTACATTTCGCAACTCTTACGTGAAGTAAATGTAAAGTTTCATGTCAACTGCCATTATGGATGGGAAGCAACGCAAAGCTTTGCATTTCATTCTTTCTCATATCACTTGATGAAACAACTTTGCAGCTGTAAAAATCCATGAAGCAGTCAGAAAAAGAATTTGAAAGGCCTTAAAGATAAGGTATGTGGTTCGTAATGGTTAACATAGATTTCCATTCTACCAAGTGAGGTTTTTGTAGCTACTGTGCGTGCACGAGTAGCTACAATGCTATCGCTTTTGACTCTCCGAGTGTCCACTTTCCGGATTTGCTTCGGGTCTTGTTCGACTTCCTTCGCGCGCACATGGTATGACGAGTAGTCAATTTGATAAATATTGGATGTCGATGGACAGGTTTTGCAAAAACAGCCTGCTTATTTAGAGCTTTTATTACTTGGAATGCAGTAGTCTATCTTTTTTCGAAAACAAATAAAAAGTAGAGTAACCAGTGGATTTTCCGACCGGTTTCCGTAAAAGTGCGATCTCTTTCTGTGAAAATATTGAGAGTGAACAACGTTGTGGCAACGTCGGCCTTTCTCTTCATGGAGCTGTAACTACCCTGACAACAGGTAAGATTTGCCATGTTTTCTTGTTATTTTCTGCCTATTATTAGGCATAGCATTCCATTGTTATGTCCAGTGTTCTCTCGTAAAGTTTTTTTTCAGGTGTTTTGAAGGTCCAAACAAAATTTGGACTTCAAAAATATCCCCAAGCAGTTGCCAAGCTTTTGTTCATGAACATGGCCGTCGAGTGATTCCTGCAGCTCAACAGCTAGAAATACTACATGTACCGCCCGTGTCAACCAATGACCCATTCTCAGAATCGCACCATTCCATCTTTGCAACTAGCTATTTACTTCAGGAAACGATGAATTCCCTTGGGGGAACTAAACTTGCCTTTTCAGGCACAATGAATTCCCTTCAGGCAGCCAAACTTGCCTTTTCAGGCTCAATCAATTCCCTTTGGGGAGCCAAACTTGAATAGTCTCTCCATGTTTTCATCATTCAAGTTTTCATTGATAATGTCATACCATATGACCATGGTGTTGAACTCCCCTTGCCTATTTGATAACTTCAGCCAAGTTTGGTTTTCTGTCAGTGATGACTTCTTGGGATAATATTTTAAATGAGCCACTAAGAAATTCTGCACTCTGATTGCCTAAATGTGGCGAGTCCATTATACTCTGTGTTATAAAAATATATTTTAATTGTACATGATATAGTATAAACAATTATTATTATTTTCTTTTTTAGTAAACAAAAAGAGGATAACACCTTGGAATCAGGTAAGAATAACATGAAAAAAAATGTGACAACAACAATTAACACTTATTTTACATTTCCATACAACAAAGAACTTGAAGTAATTTTCTCTTTGATATGATCATGTATCTGACCAACGCTTTATTATGGTCGGAGAGAAGAGTGTCAGTCACTTACTTTTCTTTAATTTCACAACAAACGCCTACTTGAACTTCAAACAGAGATTTCTTATCTGACTGCATTTGAAATACTAATTAAGTGGCAAACTTTATTTCCATTGTTGCTGATATTTGTGTTTCCTTTCCTCACCTTTGTCATAAGACTCACACACTGGGGAACTTGTTTTTGCTATGTTTCTATGACAATGCATGCCAGACGCACATGCCAACACAAGTTCAACTCATACCTTGTCGTCAGAAAGAAATTGTGCTGTATCTCAGACAAAACGAAAAACAAGTTTTGGCGTGCAGCTTTTTTGACGAACGGGTCCGTGTTACTGGGCTTACTGAGAATGGCCGCAAGATAGTATGATCAATAACAAAACAACAACAAAACAATTGCCTATGTGTACTTTTGTGCCTCTACAGTTATTACCATTGTGCAATGACTACACCCCTCTAATAACTCAAACAACAACAAAAACACACCAAAATTAGTATGATATTACAGCGAATTCACATCACATCAAACAGCGAATGTGACATGGCGAGACTGAGTGTGATGTCAAATGTTTAAAAAATAAATAATAATGCAGTTTTCTGTTTAACAAAAAAAAAAATAAGCATAGATGTTAATTCCTGTTTTCTCTGTTTTCAGACACTCTGGAGGGATACATCCACCTTTTAAGCAAAGTAAAGCCCTCTTCAAACATCTTTGACTGTCACGTACAAACAGATGAGAAGACAGTTGTTAGAGCTGTCTGTTTTTCACCAGACAATAGAACAAATTTGCACCAGGCATACCAGAACAAAAGCCCTGTGAAGATAGAAGGTGTCAAATCTGCCAGAAAAAATTATACCACGAAGGAATAGATGAGTTCACTATCACTAGGTCTGCGAAGATTTCCCCATCGACTGCCAAATTCCAGTTCAATGAGACATTCACCAATAGACTATGCACCATAGAGGAAGTACTTAGAAGAGATGTATTCCCGTTTATTATCATTATTGTCAACAAAGTTAAATAACCGTTCTGTTTTCTGCTCCCTTACTTTAGTCTCGCCAAAGAACTAAAACCTAAGTTTATTTACAGTCTGGAAACCTTTTATTTACAGTCTGTCATCAAAATAACGCCTTGCATTAGTTTCAAAGCTGCATGCAGCCTCGGCTGCCAATTTGTTACATGTTTGTTTGTGAAAACGTCAGTACAAATGTTCAATTCATTTATGTCCAAGCTTGTTATTCTAGTCATCTTATAGGATGCCCCTCTCCCCCCTACCATTCCGTTATTCAGTGAAGATATATTTCATACCATTTTAAAAACACGCAGTAGCTACATGCACACCTTGCAGGCCTATTTTTTTATGTTTATAAACATTAGGGTGCCAAGACTGCACAGTACGGACTCAAAATCATCTTTAATTCTTCCTTTGCTCATTCTGGCACCACATGATTCAGGTGTTGCTTTTTACATGCAAGTTTGTTGCTTATTGAGGCTATCAAACCCAAAAACTTCTTAAGACTTCTTGAACACATCTTCCACCATTTTTTCTCTAAGCTTTTGCGTGAGCTCCAGGCACTTGTAATGTTGGCAGATATTACAAGGTGAAATGTGATTGGTTAATAAGAGCTGACATAGTTCTGAAATCAATCTCTCGCTGGGGTTCGCAGATGTTTTTGGCAGAGACAAGCAACAGCCAGAAATACGTTTGCGTTTGCAGGCTACCAGTCCACTGGTTCCTCAACCTTTTGTATTCAAACCACAGTTCATAATTTAGGTTGACCTTGTGTCCCTTTCTTTCACAGGGTTTTCTTGGGGCCTGTCACCTGGAACAATCATCTCTGCATTCTTGTTGTATGCTCAGTTTTCCCACTGTCTTTCGTTAAAAAAAAATGTTACCATTCATGCCACCCTCTCTTTTTCTCACCTCCTTTAAATTTCCTCCTGTTTTGCTTAGTCCTTTTCTCCACTGATTTTCAAGCAGTGTTGTGCAGCACAACGGGCCTCACCCTTTGGTTTGTTTTCATGGCAACCATCCAAGTACTTACCTCTCAGCACCCAAAATTTGGCAGCCCAACTGCTGGTGCTTCAAACCTTTACATCCCAGCCACTCCTTTTCATGTCAAAACAAGTCAGTCTGCCAAAAATTAGCTTGATCCTGCAAAAAATGAAAATTGGTCCAAAAAGCAATATATGCCCTTTTTGCATGAGACCCTTCAAATATAAACAAGATAACCTCCTGTCTCAACATTGATGTTCTTGTTGCTTTGATTTATTAGATCTTAACAAAGTTACTAGCTTTGAGTGGTGTCTCACGTACAAGTTTATGAGAGAGAAAAAGCTAGTTAACATTGAGAGAAAAGAAATGGACATGTGATCATTTTGGTAAAGTGTATATTGAAGAAATTAAGATGCTATATTTACAACATTAAATTTGTAATTCATAAAATATCATAATAATTATGTTTGAATGTGGGTAGGGCAGGGGTGCATTGTGGTGTGCTAACTTGATTGAAGATATCAGGTGTTTTTATAACTCTTAACATAAGGCCACATGTGTACCATGTTTTAGTTACATGTACATCTTTCTTTTTCTTTAGGGCTGATATGTCAGGGTCAATACTTGCAGGTCCAGCATTTGTCCCACAAGGTTCTTCCCCAGCAGAGGCTTATGGACCTCAACTTCCACCTCCTACATCAAGTGCTGTCCAACCGGCAGCCAAGACAGCCATCAGTGAGTTGATGGAACTTACCATGCGGATGGGGCTTGTCTGTAACTTTGAAACCCTCTCTGATACTGGCCCAAGCCATAAAAAGCTGTTTATGATGCGCTGTACTGTGGGCGATATCATAGCTGAGGGCTCAGGGTATGGCAAAAAGAAGGCTAAACATGAAGCAGCTAGAGTGGCTTTGAACAAGCTCAAGGAATCCCAGCTATATGTCGACTATGTCAATGTAAGTGGTTGCAAAACACATGCAATGTACAAGATATTATTGGAAATCAAACCAAGACAGTACATGTTCATGACATGCTTGTACATCTAAAAGGTCATAAATGTTGAAATATTAAAATATTATTAATGGTGTTTAATACTGTTCATGTCTAAAAGTATCTTCAAAAAGTCTTATACTATTCTTAAAACTTTTCTCTGACAGCATGGCCAACTATTATATGTTTTGCTGTCCAGCTGCATGTATGCATAATTTTGTGATTCCATTTTTGCACTGGGTTTCCTGCTGCTGTGTAAAGAACCAGTTTAGATATTAGAACACCGTAATATCAGTAAAACTGATAAGCTAGTGGCTTTAAAGAATTAAATGATTGTGAGGATATAGCTACAGTAAGAGCCATTTTGATTGGTTCTTACCTACGATCAGTTGGAGTGTAAACGTATAATAGATGACATTTTGTTCCTTTATTACACAAAACAAATAGATTCCATGTTGCCCTGCTTCTGTTTTAGTAATAGATTGATGACGGAAGATGCCAGATGTGGCAAGAACAGCAGTGACCCACTTGGCTATTGCCTCCCATTTTTTGTTCTTACTGCATTTTGACATCATCTGTCTTCTATTACTGAACAGATCCATGGAAACATGGGATTTACTTGTTAATGCTGGTTTTCACTGGTGACGGAGTCGTAGTCAGAGTAGGAGTCGTAATCAGATGTGTAGAGT
This sequence comes from Orbicella franksi, assembly GCF_964199315.1. Classification (NCBI taxonomy): domain Eukaryota; kingdom Metazoa; phylum Cnidaria; class Anthozoa; order Scleractinia; family Merulinidae; genus Orbicella; species Orbicella franksi. Next base: position 19,249,292 of record NC_138147.1, read on the forward strand.
TATGCGATCTAGTGAAAATCAAACTGACGGAGTCGGATGCAGAACAGCGCATCCACCTACGACTCCATTGCTTACGATCTAGTGAAAACTAGGTTGTCAGAGTGGGAAGCAGAAGCAGAAGAATAAACCAATCACCATGTTCGTTTCCCAGGCCTTGTGATTGGTTGGTTCTTCTGTTTCTGCTTCCGACTCCAACAATGTAGTTTTCACTGGATCATAAAGGACGGAGTCATAAACGGAATTGGAAGAAATGGAAATGTTCCGGTTCTTCTGACTCTGATTCTGTTGAGCTTTTTACTCCGCTTACAACTCTGATTTTCGATTTTCGCTAGGTTATAAGCACTCTTATGTCTCGACTATGACTCCGACTCCGTCACTAGTGAAAACCAGCCTTTAAAGAAGACAACTTAGACTTGGGGTAGCTTTTAAGGTTCTGTTAAAGGCAAGAAAAGCTTACTGGGTGTGTTAAAAAGGCAGCGTGTTTAACTTGTACATTGCTGCAATTGCAGTCCCATGTCTGTTATGGGAAGTTACAAGACTATTAGTGTAATGTATGATGCAAGGTACAATATTACTGTTTGGAAGGTTGAATCATAGAAAGATAGCAAAAGCATACTGGGATGTCCAATATTAACAGATTAAAATGGCCATAAATTTGGATATACTGTCTTAATATGATCAATAAGAGGTTACAAAAGTTTGGTTGTATTAAGGGAGTTGGATCAAGTAATGTTACTGCAGTACTGTATGAATCCCTTTTAAATGAATTAAGTTAGGACTCACTTTCAACCCCTGAACTTCATTTAGGTTTACTGCTGTAAACACAACTGATACCTTTCGTTCTCAAAAAATGCAATTCTTTTTCAATTTCTGTAAGTTCATAAGCTTCATTTTTCGTCAGGCAGTTTAGGTAAATGTACATGTATATGCTGAGAAAATAGAGATCGTCTTGTTTTAGTTATTGGCCTCTGAAGTAACTTAGCCATGTAATATAGAACGTCAGCCTTAAAGGAAGTTGTTGGTTACAAGGTTACTTAAGATAAAAGGGGTTTTGCAGATGCATGTAAGAAATCAGTTGACTGGGTTTTTGTTTGGGTCAGAAAAAAAGAAACAGCCATACAGTAGTGAAGTAGCTCTATTTAAAAGGCAAGGCATCAGATACAACATGAACTGAAATATAACTTGAAATTATTAAAGATGACAAGGAGGTGAAATTGTATATGCCTGCTCTTATACTGAAATGTCATATCTTTGATTATTGCTATCATGATTTTGTTTTCCAGCAATGGACTACAACTGCTGCGCTTGCTCCACATAATAACCCAATAGGTCATCTTCAGGAGTTAGTGGCAAAGAAAGGCCTTCAGAAACCTGAATTTGATGTTACCAATGGGGAGGGGCCCCCTCATCAAAGAACATTCGAGACCACAGTAACAGTGGGCAGTTTACTGTGTACTGGCAAGGGAAGGTCCAAAAAGGAAGCTAAGCGAAAAGCTGCTGAAGCCATGCTCAACACTATAAGTAAAACCAATCTCTCAATGGAACCTCCAAATAAAAAGATGGCATTTGTTCCTGCTGGGTCCACTCCACCAGCGCCCATCTCATTTTTACCTGCTGGGAACTTGTGAAGATCAGTGGTGAGACAGAGTCATGTGAAAGTGAAGGCTAGCCAAGGGAATCACAACTTCTAAGAGATTGTTTTACTTCAGCAGAGTTTGAAGGAAACACAGTCTAGGAACAGTGCTTTGTGCGTATCAATGGATTCTGCATGCAATGTATCACTGCAAAGCCTGTGTGGACATCAGTTGCTCTATCTGCTTGTATGCTTGTATCCTTTGGTGTCTGGAGCTATGTCGTGGATAGCACGTCTTGAAAAACGTAGCCTACATTTTTCAAGTTTGTTAATCAATCCATCTTGATATTCCTAATTTGGAGCCACGCTTGTTTCTTCACGGTTTATTGTTTTGCCTTTGGCGTTTTTCTACCCTTGTACTTTCAGCTTTTATTCGATTTCAAGACATTTTTATTCTGTGACATAGCATTTTAACTTACCTGAAGTTCTTCTACTGCAGAATCTGTTGGTGAATATATATGTATTTCTTCATGTTGTGGTTCAATTTTACCATCGGTACATTCAGATATTTTCCTTTGCTTTATATACATTATAATATATTACCATACACCGGAGCAAACCAAAATACTAACTGTACCACAACATATACATGTACCCTTGTATTATTTTTAGAATGCTTGTACGCTTTTAAGTCTGTGTATCCTTTTTCTCAGTCTTCAGTAGAGAGTATTCTGCCACTTGGATGAGGTTCATTCTGTAGTTCATATGTACAAAAATAAAGGTCGGCCAATGCTTCATCTTGCTAAGAGTAAACACAAGCACAAGAAACGGCCTGCAGTTTCATGTGCTTTTGATTACGGGAAAGGACTTCTTGTTTTCCAGGTAAAGTCTCATTCGCAATACTACTCTCCCTTCTCTGAAAAGTCACATTCAAATACAGCTGAGATTTTTTCTTTAATAGCCCGTTGGTTGACGTTTTTTGTCCTTTAATTCCAATTCTACCGTTGGTAATAATGCCAGTGTGGTACAATGGCAAATATTGATCACGTTGTAATGAAATAGTCAGTGGGAACATTCACCCCACTTGTCCAGACATCAGTTTTCTTTTTTCTTCCTGTGATGGGGTGAAGCAAAATGTCGACTCCATTAAATTGTGGAAACTTAACGAATCAAGCTCAATTGGTTCAGTCACAGTGATGAAGGTGTCGAATCAAGCATGTGTAATTCGGTATTCGGCTCGCAGTTGCGGGTCAGCTAAGTCACGTCAATCCCAGGTTTAAAAAAACCTTTGACACCATGGACCATGCTATCTTATTAGGAATGCTTCCAGTGTATGCTGTCGGGTCTCAACCTATTAACTGGTTTCGCTCCTACCCCCTTGGCCAAAGGCAGAAAGCTTTAATTGGTGGAGTTAAACCTGATCTCTGTAGTGTGAGGTGGATTCCCACGGGGCTCTATCCTGGGATCTCTCTCATTTCCGATCTCCCTTCATGTACTTTGTTTTCAAAACCCATGCAAGATGTATACAGATAACACTACCCTTTCCTCGTCCGCAGAGGAACCATATGACCATAGGCGTACGGGCAACTTTTTGCCAGAGGGACGGGGGGGGGGGGGGGGGGGGCGGTGAGCATTTGCCCAAAAAAATTCGCTCAAGTTGTCCAAGTATTTACGAAACTGAGTCGAAAAGAAAAGAAACATAAACCTGCATATGAGGTGAAAATATTCTTACATATGATTCTATCATATGAGCCCATAAAACACGTTTAAAAATATAGCTGTCTCTTCCATTTCGACGGCCAAAGATATCAATGATACGATCCATGTCATTTTAGACTACAGGGTTGGCATATGCCTTTTCAATGTTAATAAGTGCCATGTTACTGACACGTTTTTGTCCCATGGTGCTGCGGAGGTAAGTTTTTAATCTACGCAACGCACTGAATGATCGTTCTGCAGAACACGATGTAGCAGGTATCACTGCAAGGATATGTACCACATTAGAAAATTCTGGAAACATATCAAATAGATCATTCTCATACATTTTCTCCAGCATTTCTGAAACAGTCATGCAGCCCGGCTAATCCGCGCACACGACGAAAACTCGCGTACATTTTCTGCTCGGCTTCCAGAATCTCGCCGTCGATTTTGCAAAATTTTGCAACGCGGGAGACTGCTTTCTTTATCAGGTGTTTCTGTTATACAGACTCAGATCTTCTGAGAGTCTCCAGTCAATAATCTACGATATGGTTCTTGAAAGTTATACCTCACACCAGCTAATGCAGTGCAGTACAGTGCCCAAAAATATAAATAAAAATCCAAATATGTATATCAACATATCCCCTGCAACGATTCAACCAGAAACTCATCACGTGCTAGGCAACCACTATTTCGTCTGAATTTAAATGGTTTTACCACGCCGACCTCAGGTTAAATAGAGGATATTACATGCCCGCGCGTGGATACGAATTTTATCTTAAAGTGTTCAAGAACTCGATATCTCACGAGTGAGCGCAGCGAACAAGTGAGATATTGAGTTGAACACGAGAAGATAAAATTCGTGTCCACAAGCGAGCATGTAATCATGCCCGTATGAAATATTTTAAAATATTTAAAATCTTCGGAAATATTTAAAAATATTGATTATATAAACACCAGTGAACTACCAGGATTTTTCCTTTTACTAAAAGATCAAATCTAGATACTAGTATTATTAAGATACTATTTTTATCTTTCACACTGAAAGAATACCAAGCGGGCATGATATTTTAGTAAAAGGAAAAATCCTGGTATTTCACTGGTGTTTATATAGAGGATATTACACGGTGGCGAGAAGATATGAATTTTATGTTCGAGTGGCAAGAACAATATCTCACGAGTGAGCGAAGCTCACTCGTGAGATATTGTTCTTGCCACGAGAACATAAAATTCATATCTTCGAGACAACGTGTAATGTTCTTTTTATTATATGGAGAAACCAATTCAACAAAAGCAAAAGGCGGGAATCGTGAGGTCATTGAACGATACGACACTCACAAAGGTGACATACGGAAAATACGCCACTCGGGTCCCGGATGAAGTGGCGTATGGAATCTACGAGTGGTTTAGTTCCCAGTAAAACACTCTTCTCCATATAATAAATAATGAATATTTTTAAATATTTCCGAAGATTTTAAATATTTTTAAATATTTCCGAAGATTTCCGACCACTTTCCGAAGATTTTCCAAAATTGTTCCGAGGGCCAGACGAACGCTTCCGAACATTTTCCGAACATTTCCGAACATTTTCCGAAGATTGCCGAAGAAGATCCGAAGATGTTTCGATCATCAACAAATTTAAGTAGGTAGGTAGGTAGGTAAGTATAGTTGAAGGGACAAAAGAAAAATGTTATCAAAAGGAATGATATCTTCACAGTGCGAAAGATAAAAATAGTATCTTCACTGCGCGCGAAGAAGATATCATTTTTTAGTAAAAGGAAAACTCTTGGTATTTCACTGATGTTTATATAATTGATTATATAGCAGTCAGTTAATCCAGTATTGTCAGCACAGCTATCTTCCTTTAATTTCTGAAACCTGTCCAATTTAGGATTTAATTTGGACAGTTTTCAAGAAGGACTGAGTAAAAACGCAGAAACTGTCCAATTTGGGAAAAAATAGGACAGTTTGTCTCAGCTAATGAAATTAAGCTATTAACCTTCCGAAGATTATCGAAGGCCACATGAAACCTTCCAAAGATTTCCGAAGATCATCCGAACACTCCCGAAGATTTCTAAAGATCCCCCGAAACTTCCTAAGATTTCCGAAGAACACCCAAACAATTCCAAAGACTCCCGAAGATCACTCGAACACCCCCGAAGATTTCCGAACATCACCCGAACAACTCCGAAGATTTCCAAAGAACACTTGAGTACTTCCAAAGATCGCCCGAACACTTTCGAAGATTTCCGAAGATCACCCGAACACTTCCCGGGATTTCCGAAGACTTGTGACAATCTCCAGCGATCTCCGAAGGTCACCGGATGTTTTCGAAGTTTTTCCCAAGTTTCGGAAGATCGAGGGCCCAGTCTGTTTTTCTTCAGAGACAGTTACTGTAGTTTTCCTTGCAAAGCTATATTACCTCGCGAGCTATATAATTAATAAGTAACAGGACTACATGCTTGTCCAATTTGGAAATAATTGGATTCAAATAATTTCTCTGACAGCCAAATTGGCTGTCCTCGGAATTTTTTTTATCCAGTTATTTCCAAATTGGACAGCATGTAGTCCTATTACATATACAAATAGAAAATATCTATCTCTTCGAAAACAAGAACATGGAAACTTCTGTAAAAACTGGCTTCTTTTCTTTTCTTTTCTTTTCTTTTTTTTTTTTCACGATCCCCACCTACTTAAAAAAAAAAAATGGCGAAATTCAGTAGACTTGAAAATAAGCTAGCCAAAACAAATGGCCCTCGCCATAACAATGAACTGCAAAAGAAGACTGGCGTGTTATCCATGGTTTAAATTTATATTTGGTGAACGAAAACATATCTGCGACTGAGTTAATGCAACATTTTCCTCGGGCAGTTGTCATCACCATGGTAGCAACCTGGCGGGTACCAGTAAGATAATACAATTTTACGTAGCAAGACATTTGATTAAGCTGCCTTATTCATCTGATCCGGTGTAAGCGCAACTTACAGCAGACGGACTTCAGTGAATTAAAGGTAAGATGTTCAAGCTTGTTTGTACTCGTTATGTGTGCAAGTGCTGTAGTTGATCAAAGAGTGCCCTAAAGAGATTTTTATGTCGGGCGCCACGGTGTAAGTGTTAATCGGAAATTTAAACTTTTGACTGAGATGTGATTCCTGATCGTCTTTATCAAATTTACAAATGAGGAACGAACAACACGCTTTCATGTCTAACGAAATTTTCGTCAGTGTTTATTCAGTGTCGCTAAATTGGGATACTTAAAAAGAAAATCAAAATAAACTCTGAACATTGCTGTTGGAAAGAGCGTCTTGCAATACTATCCTGGTTTACGTTAAGTTTGATACATACCACCTAGGTATCAGTTGATTGATCAGAACGGTAGAAAAGAAAAAAAATTGGCTTTTTGACACCAGTCTACCGGAGCGCGAACACAAGATGCACCAGTCTCCTCACCCTAGCTCCTTGATAGCATCATCCCAGACTCTAAGTCTTCAATTTCTTATGGTCAGCAGCAACAGTCGCATTCATCTCTCTTATTAACCGAGCGGGAGGTCTGTATGGGAGGGTCGTGAGTACACACGACCGAGGATAAGATTCTCCCATACAGACCGACTAAGCTCGGTTAATAAGATGTCAAGTTATTATATTGTAAGCACGAACAATTTAATTCGCTTAATGTATCTGGTTTGTACTAACTGACATTTTGCTTGTGAACGGCGGTGAGCTGAATTTGATTCTGCCAAAATTTCTCTTTACGTTTTTTTTTTCGTCAGGCTTTTTAGCACTTCCATAAATTAATCTTGTTAGAAGAAAATAGTCAATGATTTTGCATTTTAGTTTGCAACTTTTGCACTGCAAAACATTACCGGTCTAGATGCCAGTCTAGATGGGAAAATCTAGACCGCTTTCAATATCGATTTTAGCCAATCAAATTCGTGAATTTAGTAGTTCCCAGTCCTTGTGAGACAGAGACATGTAATAAGGTCACGAAACATACTCCTGATCATAGGTAGAATTAGTTATTTTATCGGAATTCTCTGTTTATAATTGATAACAACTGTTCATGAGTTGTCAAAATTAACATCTTAGAAGTAAAGTTCCCTACTTCGGGCCTGCTGGAACGACGAACCGTGACTATTCAACTATCACTTGATAGATACTGAACCTTTCTGTCAATCGAAAGAGGCCGAGACACCCGCACAACTCATCAGATTCCAAGTTTATCAATAGATATCCACTGTGAATCCGCTCGGTGAGAATTTCAGGGCGATACAGGTTAGTGTTTACAACTGATAATATTGTGCTGCAGGAGACCTATATTTTCAAGCCATACACTGTGAAGTAAACAAGAAGTAGTTATAAAGTCGCTAGAAAATTATTGCGGATATCGGCCCAGGCGTTTTTAACTCTTCAATCTTCAGCCTTCACAAACCAAAAAATGTAGACACTGCTTAGTTTTCAGTGTTCGCAATTTTAATGTTTCACAGGCGAAAACTGATTTAAATTATGGTAGAGTTTCAAATCTTGCAGACGGTAAATTAAGTTTCTCAACCGGCAAAAGGTTGTAAAATTGGAGATTAGTTACATGTCACGAACTTGGCCTGATTGTCTTGAAACTTGTTTGCCCAGTGCTGTCGTAAAAACCAGCAAACTTCGAGTAGTCTCGGCATATAACTGATACAAGTGCTGGATGAATGTGCAGGTTGTACTGAAATTTAGTCAACAGTGACAGTCAGGAAAACTGCAAAATAAATTTTTGCCACGTCATTTATTATGAAGCGGTGCATATGCAAATTTGCCAAACTAACTGAAGCGATAACTCTTTGTTTCAGTAGTATTAGCACTGTGTCTTTAGCAATCAACGCATGACCACATTAATAATAAAGATCTACCGAGTTTACAATTTGGAGCTTCGAATTCTCGACGGAATAAACAAAGTTTGAAAGAATATCAGTATAACCTGTCCTGTTTATATGAACGGTTTTTTTCGTGTATTCTTAATTTCACACTCTAGCTAGTTATCCAATAAAATTGCCTCAACGGTGAGTATGGGAAGAAGAGCAAGTAAATTTCTCGCATTCGAAACTAACCAAACTGCAATCTAGAAAATTTCGACTTTCGATAATTAACCTCTTATTTTACTTGATATGTATCTAGCGTTAATTCTCTGATACCCCGGCTCCCCCCCCCCCCCCCGGCCCCCCAATTCAATGTTGTGTAGGAGCTGTGGTCTACGCAGTCTTAGAAATAGAAAAATCAACGTTATTTGGAGGGGAGGAGGTTGGAATAAATGTTTCCAAGACGCTCGAAAATACAATTTTACTGCGAAGTGTCTCAGCACTTTTGTCGCTTATTGTTGGAGGTGCGTCTATGAACTGCTCAAAACTTCTCTAGAATTCGACCTTAGTTTATAGTTTAGGTAAATGTTTGGTTTCTCTACTTTCCTGTTATTCCTTAAGTATATTTCAAGGCTGTCATTAAGGGCCGTAAGCCGTAACATCTGTTACGGCTGAGTATGCTTGATTTTCCCTTGATGCTACGGGTGAAATTCCCTGTTGTTTAGAGAACTCACCCACAAAGTAACAAATTTGCCATGGGTGTGGAGAATAAGGCTACGGGTGACTGAAAAATTAATGACAACCCTGTTAATTTTGTGGGCCTTTCCTGTGGACATTTAACCGTACACTTAAGAAGATCATAATTACATATTGTTATACGAGCTTATTCTCGACCAAAAACACATCACGTCAATAAATCTCACGGGACTATGAGTGAGTGAGGTGTGTGACAATTTTTATGACAATTTTATATTTTACACTTAGTTAGACATGTATTGTAACTAAACTGTCTTAATTTGTAATTCATTTTTAATTGTAGTTTATCTTAACTTTATACACTTCCAAGGCAGTTTTTTATTTTGTATTTTTAACTTTATTATTCCGTGGCGTTCCTGGAAACTACAATCGGCGACAAAATTGTTGACACGTTCACACTATTAACCCCCTATTTCGTCACTGTGATCCCTTTTTGCCCTCCTGGCTTATCCTTTCAGCCCCCCTGACCCCCAAACAATGTTGTGTAGCAACTGCTGTGAACTTGAGCTACAAATTAAACAAGCAACATTGAATGGGGGAGCGGGGTCTTTTCCACAGTTTACTGTGCGGTAAAAAGAGTCGTGTTATTTGCTGCACTAAAAGTACTATTGAAAGACAACGTGTCAACTAATTATGTCGCCGATTGTAGATTGCAGCTAAGCGTACTGACTACGTTAATAAAGCGACTGATTGATTAATTGATTGACTGATTGATTGATTGATTGATTGATTGATTGATTGATTGATTGATTGATTAATTAACATATTACTACTACTTGCTTATTATCCATGTTCAGTTTTTGATGCTTCCTGTTCTCTCAGATCAACAATGAACAGCGAGGGAGCTCCTATGGAAGGGCAAAAATGGCTCCCATCCAAAGGCCCACTATCCATTCACCAGAAAGCGCTCTTTGTGTTTTGGGTATCGGTAGTGTCGCTGATGGCTTTTAGAAAACTTCTGTTGTTACTGAAAGTTCCATCTTTGCGGAGCGCATTTCGGCATAGCGCGTCAGGTAATCAAGGTATGTTCGTTTTCTTAGCTTTTCGTTCTTTAAATGTTAGTTAGTTAGTTTGTTCGATTGTTTAGCATTTGAATTCGTACAAGTGCTGATTGGGGACGGGACAGCGAGGGGGAGAGGAAAGATTTAAAAGGTTTCGTAGCTGATTGTCGTTCCTATGGGAGTTGAAACCTCGCGACAAATGCCGTCTTGGTTGCTCCCTTTTCTAGTACTAAACAAATTTAATTAGGGTTTCCGTTCTACTTTCTTCCAAAGATAATGAAGAAGCTCGCCTTGGAATAGTAGAAAACGGTGAGATACCACATCAAAAGGTTGTACTCGTCAACGAGCGTGAAAAAGAACGTAACATTGGTCAAGATAACAGTGTACCAGGCAAGCCGACATCTCAAACATTCACTGCCGTCAGACCATCTCTCGATCATTTCCTGCAAAGTGTGGCTATATTTGGAGTCATTATGTTCGTGTACTATCTTTGCGATGACAATCACTATTTTCTCGCCACTGAGCGCACTTATTCACGTGATCTGTTTTGGTTTCTGGTCCTGCTTCTTGTGGCTGTGGCCGCTGGATTGACTAGGAAGGAGACTCCAGACAAGATATTAAACCGAGAGCAGACAGAGGAGTGGAAAGGCTGGATGCAAGTCATGTTCGTTTGGTATCACTATTTCAAAGCTGCGGAGACTTACAACGCTGTAAGGGTGTTCATTGCAGCTTACGTTTGGATGACTGGCTTCGGTAAGTAACTCCCTTTATTTTAATTTTGACTGCTGGGTAGGGAGAGGAATATTGTTAATCGGTGACAACCATTACGGTTGGCACGTCAGTATTGTTTTAATTTGTCCACTCGTACAAAACAGCTGAACGTTTGTAGTCTCTTGAAACGAAGTCCTTTTTGTGATCAATTCATTCGATTGTCTACATCCACAGTTCCACTGACATTGCATGGTACGCAACGTGTCGAAGAACTTTGCGCGTGTGTGCGGCGATTACAAGACCCGATGCGAACACTAGATTCTTGTTATTAAATTAGTCAGGACGGGCTGAAGGTGACACAAGGAAGCTTGCCCCAGAATTGTCAACATCCAATGTGTTCAAGGGACCTTAATATTTTGTTGAAAGGAAAGTGAAATCAGTTTAAAAATAATCGCGATAAAAATTCGCGTTCAAGAATTGCAATTTTCGAGGCTGAAAGAAAGGATAGCCCTCTAGGGTTCGCAGTACTGATATCGCTTTACTTAGTCTGCAGTATATATGTCAGTTTTCACTGTGTTTTCTTATATGTTTAACACGAACTAAACTGTTTTAAGCTTAAATCAAGTTATATTTTTTTATTATATTTTGCTGGCGGTAAAAAGTATTGTGCTCCTTTATCTTTTCAGGTAATTTCTCCTTTTTCTGGGTTAAAAAAGACTTCAGTCTCTACCGAGTCCTTAAAATGCTTTTTCGCCTCAATTTCCTTGTGGTGATCACGTGCTTGGTGGTGCGCAATGAGTACATGTTATACTACATCTGTCCTATGCACACCTTCTGGTTCTTATCAGCCTACTGCTTCATGAGACTGCTGAACAGTTGGAACGAGGACCCACAAAAGATGGCTGTAAAGTTTACGATATATTTTCTTATCGTCTTTCTATTGTTTGACGTGCCAGGTGTTGGAGAAATCGTTTTTAAACCCTTGGACTTCATCTTGAACTATGAGAATTCTCTCCACGAGTGGATGTTTAGAGCAGGACTTGATCATTATGCGACTCTTCTGGGCATGCTCTGTGCTTACCACCATCCTAATTTTGAGAGGCTCATGGGATATCTAGATGAGAAGTCGTCGGCAAAACGAACAGCAATACGGTTTGGAATCGCTTTAGTGTGCCTCACCTCCCTCTCTTTTTGGGTTCGACACATCTTTGTATTGGACAAATACCAGTATAACAAACTCCACCCTTATTTTTCCTTCATTCCTTTGTTATCCTTCATATTTCTACGCAATATGTTCCCGTTGTTTCGGCGGCACTACTTTTACATGTTCACGTGGCTGGGAAAAATCACACTAGAAACGTACATCTCCCAGTTGCATGTTTATCTCCAAGGCAATGCTAAGTTTCTGATTGCTTTCATACCAGGATACCCTTTGCTTAATTTCGCTTTTGCCACCATTGTTTATCTTTTCTTGTCTTATCACTTGTTTCATCTCACAGTTGACATCAGCTCCTTTCTGATTCCTAAGGACCACCAATCGATGTTGAAGAACCTTGCTGTAGGTGTTTTGTGGCTATCATTTTGTTATTTTGCAGGATTAGGTTATACGGGATCGTTTTTGTCATAAAATCGCTGCTTGTGGTCGGCTTTGAAATGGAAACAAAACAAGGAAGGGTTGACGCGAAGTGTTTCTCATAAATGTAGAACTTACTTTTGAAAGACTGTCTTAATCGGTTTGAAATTGTAAATAGGCAGTATCAGACATTTACTCACCTTTAAAGTAGAGAGGAAGCCACATTAACCTTAACTGATTTGACCTTAGCTGGTCGAATTGGAATTTGGAGATTTTGGTGCCATTGTTGTCAGGTTTTTTTTTTTATTTAGTTCCTAAATCTCTTGATCGGATAAAACTGATATGAGCTTAGCGATATAATATATCATTACTAGCAACTAGGGTTGGGAAACACTAAGTCTAGAGGTTGGTTTGCGTGGAAATAAGTGAACACCATGTAAAGTGATAGCCATACTGATGAAGATTCCTCTAAGAGGTCAATAAAAGGGCAATCAAATTTGTTTTGGTTTTGTTTGACTCCGTTATATGCTACAAATACAGCCCCTCCCCTCCACTTCCCCCGTCCCAACCTCTTATAAGCCACAAATGACCAGTCATTTGCAATTTGTTGGTCTATACACATTAAACTGAAACCCAAGAGCATAAAGTCAGCCTGCTGACTGTTTTTACCTTCAAAGGTTAACTTGGATCATAAAACCAGCCTCTCTGGATATTTAGCACTTTTGCTGCTAACAACTGATCACGAGGCAGCCATGAACAGAATATTCAGTTAGCATTTCTTGTTTGTTGTGATAATTGGTTGCAAAACAACATACGCGTACCATAATCTTTCCTATATTTTATAAATCTCATATCCAATACATCATATTTCAAATCTCTATCAAATAGTTCATTCTTCAGCAAATAACAGCCATTTTACAAAATTTCTTCGCAGTAATTACCGTACAGAATACTATTCCACGAAAGCAGCACCACGCCACTTTAGCGCGCCGAGCAAATCTCTTATTTACAGCGCGAGTAAATTCACGAGATCACGTAAGGTTCCAATAAATATGAAATAAATGCTTATCGTTTTCATCCTTAATCAAATATTCTTGTACTTTTGTTCGAGTTGTAAAACCTGACCTAATCCAAAGCATGATACAAAGACATAGTAAAAAAAGAACTCATGAATAATTTGAATACGTGAATACTTGTGTGACTTAACGCTTTTGAAACAAAGTATAAAAAAGAACGTAAAAAAAATTAAACTCTTAAACTACCCTCGACTAAAAGTTTTTTTTTCTTACTGACCCATTGTTAATTGTTGTTCCATACATATAAACAGATACATTAAAAAGTGTTTTGGTGTAGAGCGATTTTCAACTGTTCCTTAAATCTTGTGTTTCTCTGGTTTTGCTGTAGTCGAGATATACCCTGGGTTGAAAATACTCGCCAACGTGTTGTAAACAACAACAACAAAGATGTGAACTAATCAATTACCGAAAATTAAACCAACAGTGATCCAAACAATTTCCACCGTGAGCTTCCAAGGTTTTACTCCGATTGGTTCATCGCCGCCCTATCTGAGTGATTCTTTAGTTACGTACGATTACTGTGTCTTAGTTTAACGAGGAACGTTGAGGACCGCTCATTACCACGCTAGTTATTTGTAGGTGGCAGACTTTATTACGATGCCTCCTACAAATGTTATCATCGCGGCTACACTTCAGTGCACAAGTGTAAATGTAGGTTATAAACAATACTAGAGAGATATAAAAATCTTGTTGTTCTATGAAATTCAGTCTCACATCTTAGAGCTTTTGTCCTGCCCTTCAAGTTAACTACTGCAATAAATTTGTGAGAAGCGTGCCATATCAAATGCTAGGTCTTGTCATATCGTATCGTGCTATAAATACATTGTATGCGGTGATACTTCTTTGAAAGAATTTTCATGGAAAAGAAGCACATATGTATTATTACTGTCCTTACTCGCAAATGAGCAGACTTTTAAGCTTGGTAGTTTAGTTATGCCAAATTACTTACGAGCGTTACCTTTATATTACATCGAGGTCATATCATTAAGGTATCATCTTCTGCAAAACAGCGCGTGAAAGCAAACTGAAAATTTACATACCGTAGAGATATTTAAAATTGTAAACATTTCCATACATCATTATCATGTTTCTTCGTTATCACTATGTTTCTAATCCTAAATGTCATTGCAAGATAATATCCCTTTAACTACTAATTAATAAACAAACCAGTCATACACTTAACAACTTACGTCCGTAACCCGAAACAGAATACGTTTGCAAAAGTATAATTAATTGTAAGTCTGCGTGAGGGCGAAGTCATCTCTTGCAGTCATGGAGACTTCCGTATGCATATAAAATATATTAATATTCAAGAGTGAGGTACCAGCTAAAACATGTCATTTGTTCCACTTCTCACTTCTGGAAATGGCAGCAAAGTCTTCAAAGTCCTAAAGTACAAAAAAAATTGAATTGCTTTAACATGAAGAAATGCATCCGCCATATTTATTAAGGAGACCAGGGGCCCGTTTCTCGAAGGTCCCGAAAAGTTTTCGCACCCGGAAAGCCATAGCAAAATCTCGAAACTTATGATTACAGAGTTGCTTTATTCACATATTCTTAATATGAAGAGAGGTTCCCTTCATACAAGAGGTTTCAGGTGTATACAGTTCTCCGTTTTTAGATACAGATGAACTAAAAATGGCTTTACGGACCCGAAAACTTTCCGGGGCTTTCGACAGACGGACCCCAGGAGGTATGGCAATTGTGCGTGTACTCTAACTAACTCAAATGGCTCATTGAAGGGAGGGGAGAAAACCTCTTTATTGAGATAAAACACAATTTAACCTCAAAGAGGCATCGGCGAAAAACCACAGAGGTAACTATCTTGGGTTGGAAAAAGAGCTGCTGAAAGAGCTGTAATTAAATATACCATCACATCCAAGATAGCCGGTTAGAAAGAGAAGAGTCACTGAAAGAGTTGCAAAACATCACCACTTTCAGGTACGGCCTCCTTAAGGGTGGAGGGTGGGGTGCAATGGAGATGTGAAAAAAAAAACTGTTTCTTTCAACACTCCAGTCGATAACATATCCACAGAGAACATTACAAGGAAATACATTTCATCACCACGGGTTCGGAGGAAAAGACTGAACAACTGTCTCAAACAACTTGGGAGGGGGTGAAGGATGTCATCTACCTTGAAGATGGAGTGAATAAATGAAATGTCGTACATTGGAACTACGGGTGAAAGTTCTTTTAAAATACATGGAACTATCGCAGCTATGCACAACTAAGCAGTTCCGAAAGATAGCCTGAAAAAATTCGGCTTGAAAGGGAAATAAATTCTTCACCTCTGCGAAAAAGGTGTAGCACTCTAAACCTCTAGCACAGAGAAGCAGTCACTTTGCGAGCCTGCAATATACTTTTAAGACTGATCCCTTTCAAGCCTGATCTTGTTTCAGGCTTTATTTTCGCCACTTTTCAAGTTGCGTACATAACCCGGGGGGGAGGGGGACTCCCATATGGAATGGACGGGGATGCTCGTCGTCTCGCTTAGGGGTGTAAATTTCGGATTTTGGTCTCGCTTAGGGTGTTCTGGGCAAAATGTCATTATTTTTAGCCGTCAAGGTCTCGTTATGGGTTGCACGTGAAGAAATAACAAAACAGAAAGAATTTTGATTCTTTATATTTACTCAATTCATATAAACAAATTCGCCATCATTAAAAGTCACTGTACTTTTTATTTGTCTGTTTTATAAACTGGTCTCTTTTAGGGGTCTGCATAAGCTTCGGCCACGCCCAGATTGGTCTCTTTTAGGGGTTAAATTCAAAATTTCCGACGAGCATCCCCGTCCACTCCATATGGGAGTCTCCCCCCCCCCCCCCCGGGGTACATAACTGCTTTCATGATTCAAAGTTCCTTATTGCCTAATCTAAGTGATACCTTACAATAATATTACATACCTTAATCTGTGATAAAGCATTCATCAAGCTGGCACGGTGCTCGTCTAAACCTCTTTCTGAGTTAACTGACAACTTGCGAGACATTTCAGCAAAGCTCCTTTCTGACGAGGTAGACAATCTGTGACCTCCTGGTTTCTCGTCATCGTGCTTGTTTTCGTCTTCAGTCGGAATTTCAACGGACACGTTGTGAAATGCCACACTGGAACCGGAAGCGGAAAACTTCTTCCGTCTTAACTCGGCGCTGTCCGATACTTTAGGCCTTGAAAGAGAGGACTGATCGCCAGCGAAGCCCTCCGAGCCAACTGAAACTCGCTTTTCCACAGCTGTTTTCTTGCTGAAGATTGGTGAATCCCTTACAGTAGAGTCCTCTTGAGATCCCTCAGAAGACAATGAGACTCTACCGTGTCTCGGTTCACCCGCGAGGGGTATTCTTCGGCCACCGACCGGCGAAATCTTTCTGAGTTCTTTCTCAAGGACAGCCAATGATACAGCAGTGCTCTGTTTGCGTGCAGCCTCGAGCGTCTGTGGAGCATTGGCTGAATCTTTCTCGAGCTTTTCCTCTGTAGACCCCTGAGAGGAAGTGGATTCGGAAGAAGTTTTAAATTCACTGCGCCTCTCATCCGCCGACATTTTGTTCCCAGTGGGTTTGACAAAAGAGTGCTTTCGCACCGTCTTTGTTTTCATGACGTTGATGTTGTCCAAAGCTTGCGCTTCGCTCATTTTGTTATCCATCAAGTTTCTTTCAATGGTTGCCAGTTCTTGATTGACTTGTTGAAGCCTTTCTTCGACGCGTTGCCTATCCTCGTTGCTCGCTGTTTCATCTTTACTAAGAAGCTTCTTCACGGTGTTTTTCTTTTCTTGTCCCTTGGTCATCTTTCTTTTCAGTACATCTTTCTCAAGCGTGAGTGAGTTTCGACGCTTCTTTAACAAAGTTTCCTTTTTCAAAGTTCTTAATCTTTCTTCTTCAGCAAGTTTTTCAAACTGTTCTATAATTTCATTAGCACCTAGGCGAGGCAGTGATGGAGAGGAACCAATTTCTTTACGTGCTGCTTGCGTCGATGACGTTGACAAGGTCCTGCGCCTTGCTTCCTCTTGATAAGCAGGTTCGCTTTTCTCCACATCCGGGGTAACAGACCCAGAACGATGCTCCTTCAAAGCCGCAGCCGCTGACCTCTGCCACGCTCTTTGAGCCTTTTTAACTTTGTGAAATTTCTGTTGTCCAAGATGTTGAATTAACTGCTGATCTTGAAGAAGTTTGAGCACGCCATCAAGCGATGTGGGTTTCACAGCTGAAGAGAAGTTCACAGGACTTTGTTCTGACGAGTCTTCACTCCTATTGTTTGTTGTTAAAACTTCGTTATTCTTGTACAACTCCACCGGAGAATTGGAGTCTTTCTGGTGAACCTCGCTTTCATTCTGCCCGATATCGACTGGTGACTGATTTGCTGTCTCTTCCAAAGCAGGCTGTTCGATAACGTTACAATTCGAATCGTGCAAAGCGTCACCATTTGCGATATCTCGTAGTTCTTTCGTAAAACTGCAAAAGTTGAATAGAAGATAAGTAATTAATTCTCCCCGAAAGTGTACTAGATTTAAAAGGAGCTCAGTCACAGTATTCTGAGATAATTTAGCCACGTGAAAGATCAAATTTAAGTGGAACGAAACCTAAAAATAATAGTTCACCAAGAAAGAAAAGTACCAAAGAGATATTAATAAACCATAAAGGAACAAGGATGGTTAAGGATGGAGCAGATTAACACGGGTTACAAACGACGAATTGAACAATTTAGGCTAAACTTTTCAAGATGCATAAACTGTGACGTAGCTCCTTTAATTCTATCGCTGATAAAAAGCAACGTTCCTCTGATACTAACCTCTTATTGGAGTCTCCTTCCTCTGCTATGACTCTCAGCAGCCTGATCCAGCTTAACATTTCCTTCTCGGTATCAGTAGCGAAACAATAATCCTCCTTCTCCGAGGGGACATTCAGTTCAAAACTGAACTTTTTAGTCTTTCTGCTGGCGCGCCGTATTTCACACTGTGTTAAAGGAATTGACAACACAGGTGAAACTTCGTCGGGTCTT
>NC_138147.1:19272500-19347500 GCF_964199315.1 Orbicella franksi
ACATGTAACTTACCTGAACTGCTTTCAACATTTGAACTGTGCTCCACCAAAACAAAGCCATCCTCTACGCTAGCACTTGTGGTTACATCTACTATAGGAACAGATAACGCCGTGCCACCGGGAACAGATTTGGGTTTCGATTTGGTCAGCTTGTGCCCAATTGAACTAAATATGGACGCCTTTTTGTTACCCACAGGGGAAGAATCCTTGTTCTTCTTACTGCCTTCCTTGTAGTCTGTAAGCGATGGGCTTCCTAGTACAGGGGACGAAGTAGGAGATGCACCCAAAGATTTCTCAGGTGAATCTGGCACGGGACCTGCGCAACAAACCACAGAGAGAAATGGGTGTGCGGTTCTCAATAATGATCAATATTTAATTTTTCCTGACAAAATCAGTAAATTTCAAGTAGACAGATACATGTAATGAAAACACTAATAAATATGAAATAACAAGAAAGGTCTATTTGCTTCACATACCGGTAATCGAAAAAACCCGGATGTTAGGGGTACTTTCCCGCCAAACCTACGCGGTCAGCAAGCTCGCCGAAAGCAACGATAAAACTTCTCCGGAAAAAAAGAAACGAAACTGATGTGATGTTGGTATTACATTGAAACGACCTGAGCTGCAGTTGGTAAGTAAAAATGATAGAAAATTTAAATCTCTGGAAAAACGAAATGTTCGTCGACTTCTACCCCCGTTGAGTTTAGCCCATTCAGCATATAACCGAGACAACTAACTGCGGACTAATAAAATATCATGATCAACTCTTTCAGCTTTACTTACTTGACGAATTTTCAATCGACTTTATTTCCTCATTCAGAACCATTATCCATTCCTCCAGTTCAGCATCATTTTCAGCCGCAAACAAGGGCTCTTCCTTATCACATGTTAACACGAACATGTGGGGCTTGTCATATTCCGCATCGTTGTCATCCAATATTTTTATCGAAGCACCATGCAAGGGAACCTGAATCTCTGCTGTCCCGATCCCAAAGTCTTTATAGCAAAACAGCGACTGTTCTTTTACAACACACCAACGATTTTTCCAATGTGGTCCTTTCTTTCGAAACAAATATCCAGAAAATGTTGTGCTTTGAAATGAAGTCAACTCACGCGGTGTTTTGATGTCATCTTTACGACCTGTCAACAGAGAAAAAACTAAAATGAATGTTTGAAAAATATAGTCATCACGTAAATTGTAGTTTTTCTTTTAGCCATCCCCACACACGTACCATAAAATTAATACGAGTTATTTGTATTGGAGACAAACTGGTCGTTGCGGTCGTTGCTAGTTTAGTCCACTAACCTACAGAAAAAGGAACTCGACCAAATATTTCTACAATATGGAACTCACACTAGTTCAAAAACATGCATACATTCTCATTTATTTACCTTTCTTGAAGAACGAATCTGTTATCCTTGACTTGACACGCAGAGCCTTAGATGACAATGAATTAACCAGTGATCCATGTCTCTTCACTTTGGAATTTGGGCTTTGAAGGTCTGAGACTGAAGAAGACTTTCCTTCACAACTGCTTGCTGACAGAAAACTACCCTCTGGGTTATCTGAGTTGGAAGAAATCATATTGATTAACCAATTGATTCCCACCTTTCAACCAACCATTTGCACGTGCAAGGGTTTTGTTGCCCGCAAGGTGACAACATTTACAGCTACTTGCAGGATGGCCCGGTTCCCGGCGTCGACAAAACCGGGATCGGATCGGACCGGACCGGACCGGATCACGGATCGGATCACGGACCGGATCACGAATCGGATCACGGACCGGATCACGGATCGGATCAAGGAAAAAATTCAAGATTCAAAATTAAAAATTTTGTTGAGCAAATTACACTAGAGTGACTACTGTGAGCAGAACGTTTTATTTAATTCAGGTGTGATATTTCTTTATTCTTTTATATTAATATCAAGCCAACTGGGAGCTGGTCACAGGTGAATTTTTTTCAGGCTGTTGGGTTTTGATTGCGATGATCAATCATGTCTTCATATCTTTCTCCGCAGTTCAGATAAATGATATTTCGTATATTCACTTGCATCAAAGGTAAACGGTCATAAACGAGTCAGCATGGTAATAATAAGACGAACGTATGAATAGAAACACAAAAACTAAAAACACTAAAAAATTAAACACTGATGATTTCAAACAATTTCCGTTTTTGAGACGTCTATACTTTTACAAGATGTGAGTTTGGAATACGATATTTCGCACTGGAATAAAACGAAACAAACCATTTGTATTTCAAGGAAATATAGCTGTTTTACAAAAAATTTATAGGAATAAGATCGATAGTGTGAACGATAACGCAACCCAAGAATAAACAACATTTTAGGAGTTACGTCACGATTTTTAGAGTCATTTTTAGGGTCGTAAAGAGTTGCCTTGAAATAGAATAAAACCTTAAAATGATCGTGTTCTAGGATAGAAAACCCTTAAGAGACAAGAACAAATCAAAACGGAATGAGGATCGTTAAGGATGGCAAAGATTAACGAGGACTGCAAATGACGAACTTGAAAAACTAGGCAAGTGTTTTCAAGATACGCAAATCGTGACGTAGCTCCTTTAAAGCAAGTCATGTCCTTAAGCCTTCGTACGTAAGTTTTCTCATTAACTGTAACGCCAACTGTAACGCTCACATCTGACACGAAAAAGTAGCCGAGAATTAGCTACTGATACTAACAACAATTTCAAAAACGAGAATGGGAGGTTCACGCAAGCTTCGAGCCAACTATCGTTCATTCCAATTTAAATTTGTCGTAAATTAGGCGCTTATGTGGCTTTTTAAATAACCTCTTGTCATTCTCTGTAATTAGCATGTCATTGCGTCAAATTCGGGATTCTTATTTTCATTTAACATATTTTAGTTTTCCACTTTTATTTTTTATTTATTTTTATCTTATAAACGATTTTTTTTTTTTTTTTTGGATTTTTTTTTCCTTTAAAACTTTGTTTTTTTTTTCTGTGATCCGATCCGTGATCCGATCCGTGATCCGGTCCAGTCCGATCCAGATTTTGTCGACACCTGGTGCTTAATCCAGCGAGTATATGTATAAGAACTTTGCGGTTAGAAGCTAGTGACAAACACTTCTTTGGGATAAGCAGGACCTCTAATTGTAGAATAGTGCATTGAATGTCAATATACTGATGCATTTAACTCACCGACTTTTCCTACATTATTAGTAGATTTGGCCTTGAAGATTTTCTTCTTCATTTTCCCTCCCTCTTCTGGAATCTTGCATCCTTGTATAATATCTGGTAATATCTAAGACGAAAGAGCAAACAAAACCCAAAAAAGTGAGAGAAATAGGTTTAGAAGGATTAGAGGCACAATCTATTTTATTGTCTACTTAAACTCACTGATACAGTCATACACGTATACCACATATACATGTACATGTACATGTTCATCATATGCCTTATAACCACTGATAATGTTCAAGAGAGCATTGCTAGAGGAGACCATGAAATCTTCTGCTTGAACCCACAACTTTCAAGATGGTCAATCTACAACATACAGGGTACATCCAACTTTTTTAAAAAGTTCACAACTTGTTGGCACAGGGACACATGACATTAAAAGTGCAATTTTGGTACCTCTTGTAGCTCCCTGAATGATTTATCTTCATCTAGTCCTGGTGCAAGGTCATTGTCCATGACAGGTGTTTCATCTTCATCATCTTCAACACTAGCTATGTTCCATGGAGACAAAGATCCAGCAACAACATCTGAGTGTGCATTATCATGATTATCAGTCCAACTTCTACGAGGTTCCATAATTTTAGTCCCGTCAAGACAACCTGAAAGTTTTCTCCTCCTTGACTGGTCATACTTTTCCAGTGTGTCCACAGTAAGACGGTTCCTGTTTGGACTTGATTCATCACCAATGAGTTTAAGGTAAGTGTCATATGAAATAGCAGGTTGATTCTCTGGTGAGTCAGGACTACTATCATCCTCGATAAGTCTTGAAATGACATAATTCACCACGTAAACCCACTCCTGTCTTGATTGCTCCTCTGTTGTTGCAAAAGTAATGCTCTCATGTATTCTTGGAACTGACAAAGTGAATGGAAACATTCTACTTTTCTTTCTATCTGTTGGAATAATTTTTGCTCCTTTAAGTGGAATCTGGAACAACATCTTAGTCTCAGACCTGTGTCGGAAACATGTTAAACATTGATCATTTATTGAAAACCACCTCTTGTGCCATCCCGGATGCTCCCTAATGTACATCGCACCACTGTGAAGTTCCCCAAACTCATTAGGCTGGAGGTCAAGTTTTTCAACTGTGTAGTCAACAAAGACATTATCCCCTGTAAAATATCCTTCTTCTTGACCATTAACATCACTTTCCCAGCCATCAACAACTTCAATCTCTGCACTGCCTGTCTCTGAGATGATTGTGTCTCGAGACCAAGCATCCACTGAATCCAACATAGGTAGATTGAGAGTGTCTTTGACTTTATATGCCGTAGCATCTGACTGATGCAGTGATGAACTACATAGAAAGATTCCACTTTCCTCTGTGCTACCTGTCCCTTTTCGGCATGGCAGAATGTCAGCACCTTCCTGTTGGCCAATAAGAGTATTGATTTCAAGTTCATTTTCACTTAAAGTATATGTAGCAACAAGAAATTTGCAGTTAGTGGAATATACAAATGTACAATAACACCTCACATAGGTTTCAGCAGATAAACTCCAACACCTCCCATAGGAAGTGGGGTGGACTGTTTATCTCTGGGGCTCTCACTAGAGACCCAAGAATACAACATGCTGATGTGCTTAGGTGAGCGATTATAGATTTCCTGCAATGTTTCCTGATGGTACTACATTACATGTAGCTTTCCAACTTCAGGTATGTTTCTTTGCCAGCTAAACTTTATTAATTTGAACTAAAGCAACAAGTTATTTATTATTATACATTCAAATGCGACTTACAAAGTGATTTCACTCACAACTGAAGATGGTTGCTGAATGACCAAAACATGTCTGTCAAAATCAAATGTGTCTTCTTCTTTCTAAGTTTAAACTTTCAACTAGGGATCTTTTTATGAACTTTCAAGCACAAAAAATACACAGTGTAGTGGATATTTTTTTTCACCTTTTAAGGTGGCCGAACACAGTTTTCAAGAGCCTATGCCTAATTCACCATTACTTTTAAGCTATTTATGCTTTGGCGCTCGTTTTTTGCAAGAGTCAAGGTTAACCACAGAAAAGTTTATTCTCGCATTTTGGCTAAGGTGTGGGCTGTTGCCATGGCAACGGGGCTGGTTAAAAACAAGGCTTAAAAAATGGTTTTTGTTTATTTAAAAAAAATCCAGTCGTTAGATTTTTTTCATCTTTTGCCCACCACGAATTGACATTAAATCCCTTCTGTCAACACTGTTCTAATAAAATTTTGACATAGGCAATTTTCGTAATTCGCCCTAAATCGTTTTCACCACATGTTCTGTATTATTAAAAATTCCCTATGTCAAAATTCAGACTTTTTGCGATAGATCATTCACGTGGTTTCTGAACTATTTTTTTGCCAAATTTCTTGAAATTCTAATGACTGGATCGTCAGAAATCTGGAAGTTTCTGCAAAAGCAATCGGTCTCAATTTTTCGAGCAACTGCGCATGCGCTGCATTTAACTGGGTTCTTTCGGTAACAAAGAGAAAGCTGAGAATTGGTGGTTTCTTTGCGTCATTACCTTTTCTAACATATCTTTGTAATAAAAGACTAAAGCCATCAATACACTGCGTTCAATAATAGAGAAAAAATAGCACAGATAGTGCAGGTGTTGAGTAAATAAAATGGTCGCTCTTTGCAATCCTTGTGCGCACGCTCAATTGCATCAGCAAAAGCGCGCGCGAAAACTGTGTTCGGCCACCTTAACCAAACATATTCCCATGATCCCACCATTTCTACACAAAAATTTCAGGGTTGGCACACAACATTGCTTCCAGTACATACGTTGATGAAATTGACAGTGTACAAGTAAATGGGAGGCGCGGTGGCCTCATGGTTAGTGTGCTTGTCTCCGGATCGAGCGGTCCGGGTTCGAGCCCTGGCCGGGGACATTGTGTTGTGTTCTTGGGCAAGACACTTTACTCTCACAGTGCCTCTCTCCACCCAGGTGTATAAATGGGTACCGGCGAACTTAATGCTGGGGGTAACCCTGCGATGGACTAGCATCCCATCCAGGGGGGAGTAGAAATACTCCTAGTCGCTTCATGCTACAGAAACCAGGATAAGCTCCGGCCTGATGGGCCACTTGGCTCGCATGCAGACTTCACCTTTACCCTTTACAAGTAAATGTACAAACACCTAGACACATTTTGTATTTGCAAGCCTGCATATTCTTGCTGATAAAGTTGCACGTGGCTACAACATCAGTTAAATGTACCCTGCAACATAGCTTTGCAAACATGTACATATATGTGTACAGCTTTTGGTTGGCAACTAAGTAGATGTGCCTGTGTGATCATTACTATGGTTTTTGCCTTTCTTCATCTGTCTTATGCCACCCTATATGCACTTCCATTAATTGGACACATTTCCATGTAGAGCCACAAAATTAGTCCCAGGGGTATCTGACTCATAATAGGCTGACAGTGCAATCTTTGATTAGTGTGAAATTACATCTGATAGTCAGCCATTGAGCCCCCATGTGCAAATGCAATATGCAATATCATGTGTTAGAATACTAACTATTCATCAAAACATCATACTTAATCAACAGTTAGATGTTTTCTCATTTGTTCACATTTTTTAGTAGTTTTTTAGTAGCAGCTCTACCTTTTAATGCTTAGTTTGAGTATAGGCGCAACTGTTTTGCAATATCTACAGAGATCTCTTCTTGACTTGACTAGATTCTGGCAACCACAAATATATTAATATTCAGTGGCTTGAAAATTGTTAATCTTCCAGCTCTACCTTCCCCTCAACCTGTACTGATTCCTCCCCTTGCAAATACCAGCCCTTGGGGGTCCTCTCTCTCTCTTCTCCTGCTCTCATTGGTTAGATAGATCACCACTAAGAATTGCAGGTTTGTTCTCGCCTCACTTTTTGCACAGCCCAAATTGCTATCACCCCATTTTTTGCACGGCCTAAATGTGAAAAAGCTCTTTTTTGTACAGCCCAATTTCATTCGCCTCTTACAGGAATACTTCACCACAGGCTACTTCACCCAATCAACCTTTTCCTGCCCATCCTCTCTCCCAGAAGGGCTTGTAGGTCTAGCCGTTTAACAAAAGAAAACAAATCAAAGAAAACCACAAACCAGTTTGATCACAGCCCACCTGGTTGACAAGCTTTTGGTTGGAACGAGTTTTGTTATAGACATGCTGATATTACTAGAAACTGTCTTAACCATATGTGTCAAAACCAGTGTAATGTAATATGGATTTTGTATTTTCAAGGTTGCCACATGTCAGGTATCAGTCAAGGAAAAGTCAGGGAATTTTATTTTAAGTCAAGGAAAATTGACATGTTTGAAGAGAAGAGAAGAGAGAAAATTGAAATACAGCTGAACCCTAGTTGCTATTTCAAACATCCAAGAGAAATAAAAAATAATTTGAAATAGTGGGAGTTCTAAATGACTGGAGGGCAAATCCAAGGGGTAATGGTTTTGAGCTTGAAATAAAAAGGAATTTGAAATAACCAAGTTTGAGTCAGTATGTTCCAACTGTAATTAAACATGGCTATTTTATTACTTATAACCAGGGAAGGCTGTGGCCATCCTGATTTTCCAAATGCCCATGCATCGATGCACATACTATCAGCGTGTACAAAGTAAGCCTATTACCAGCAATGTAATAGGATCACACACCAATAGTTCAGTATATCTTGTTTACAGTTTACTTGAAAGTTTTGACAGCAATTCAAGTTTATTTATCTCAAGCTAATCGAAGTAACAAAGGTCAAACATGCTTGGGCAAAAAAACACAGCTCATGAGCTGATGCACTTTAACTTGTTCTTCTAAAAACAACAGACATTTCTGTAAACAAAGGAATGTCCACATGAGTGTCTGTGACCAATCATATTTAGGGTTGTATCTTATGATGAAAAATATAAAATGACTCAATTCTATACTCAACAACATATGGTATATCAATTATATTCCTCTGCTGTATGTTATGCTAGCAATGTGTGAGGCACACATCACTCTTATCACATAACTATGTCACCCTTTCACCCTCATAATTGCAGTCTGACGGCAGACATAACATTCTGACTACTGATATTACATGCTCGCAAATTCCTCTTTCACATATGCAAAATATGAGCTAGTAAATAAGGATTATGTCACGCTAATGTAGTAAGTTTATCACTACAACAGCTCCTTGCACTTTTACATGTAAGTGCAGTAAAACGTGAAATATATTGCCAAAAATATTCCTTAAAACTTACAGTACTGTTACACCGTACTTGAATTTAACCATGAAACGTTTTAAAACGTTAGTTACTTCTTCGATTTAATAGTAATGTTTTGTTGTTGTACCAATTAAAAGTATCAGAATTTTTGTATGAATAACCAACACTGTGTTGATGATGTGTTAAGTTTTATTCCTGAAACTATGCTTTTGTTCAAAGCTTAGTTGTGTCAATACGTTTGCTATATACAGTGTCTTATAAATTTGAAGAAATCTGAAATATCGTGGATAACTTTAGAATAATACAACGGGTTGTAGACAATCTGATTGAAATGCCTTAACGAACGGCAGTGAAATAATCCCCTCACTTTTTGAGAAAGAAATTACTTGCTTTATAGGTACCCAGATAGGTACCTACGAAGCTAATAAACTAAGAGAAACTGTGCAATAGCAGCAAGACAAAACAACGATTAGCTCACTGAGTGATTTGGAGTCAATGACCTTTAATCTAGGAATCTAGTTTTGCGGCAACAAGCATGCACCGAAGATAGCGTTCAAGCTGAAAAGCACATGTATAAGAACAATTGTTTATCATCAATCACAACTATTGGAGCCGGCGACGTTTCTTTCAATTTGCCTGCTTAAACAGGTACACATGGCTCCACAGGATCCGCTTGAAAAAAAAAAAGTCAAACCGTGATTGCAGATTAATGAGAACTAAATCAGAGGCTCCAAAATCTGGTGTTGTGAAAAGGTCAGGCAGTTGCGTTAACCACACAAGCTGTTATTTTGGAGATAAAACAGTAGGGTAAACAAAGCGAACAACAGAATATTACGTGAATGAATCTGTCATTTATAACAATTAAAACTGGTCTCTAGGAGCCAAAAATTTCGGCTGAGCCGCTCAAAAGTCAGGATGACTGAATTTTTGGTCGGCACGGAAATTCGTTTGTGGGTATAAAACACCTACGCAATTCATAACATCTTATGTATTAACTTCTGTGAATTAGCGAGTTTGTAATATGTACGACCTTGTACAATGCCAAACTTGAAAAGATAAATTTGCTTGGTGTGACGAAAGAAGCACATTTAGAAGGGAAACCCACTTGAATGTAGTTCATTTCATTGCTTCCTGCGAACACTGTTTCGATAATTACTATATTTCCACCTACAATTACATGCATGATGAAACAAACTACATCGATCGCTTGCATATTACTTTAGGAATTTACCACGGTGAAAACTCCTAACATCCTAAGGCTGGCTTTGTTCCGCAAGACCTGATCAATTAACGTCTGTGGTTTTCCTATCCAATCTGCTTTTTTTGTGAAAGCAAGCGCTATCTTTGTGAAAGCAAACGCTTGGCGGAATTCAGGAATTGGATAATTGTCGTATCAAGAATTGCGGTTCTTGATATTATCAAGCAGTTGAATGTCACTCTTAGCCCGCTACGCTCTGCCAACCCCGCCAAGCACATTACAAAATGCCTCTAAGGGAAAAGAACGTGAGTGTTGCACCCATCCGAATACAAGCATTGCGAGCCAAAAAAAAAAAAACTTTAAGACAAAGAACATCTAGAATTGATACTCTCGAACCCGCGATCGATTCACTTGTTTACTCGTGTGTTGCAATTAAATTAACACGGGTGCTCTCCGCATTACTAGCCTGCGTCATGTGTATTGCGATCAGTGTTTCTTATTTAGCAAACACAGTGATAAGAATAAATAAATACCTTTTCGTCTAGAACGGCAGTTTCTTCTGGCCAATGCGCTTGCTCTGTACTGTCTTCGGTGTAACCTTTGACGAAAACAAGGTCGTCGCCTGACCGTGAAACTTGCGATTGTTCCTGAGGTGACTCGTTGTCGTTATTCGTTGAAGTGTGTATTTCTTGAACGCGTGATTTCGATCCAAGGTTGTCGAGAATGGCCACAAAATCAAGCCGTATTTTTTCTCCCTTTTCACTCAGATTTTCCTGGGCTAAAATTTCCTCTAGAAATATATCTAATCCAGGCAAAGCAAAGTTGATCACTGCGAAGTGAAAAAAGGCCCGCTGAAGTTATAATTGACTAACTAAGCTCAGCAAGTTAATTATAGAACTCCTCAAATGAATGGACTTAAACTGCTAAAGAGCTACCTAAGATTATACATTTTTCACAATAGAAATATACAAAAAAAGCAAATGAGCGTCCAATGGCGTTTGCGAATCAAGAAAGCAAGTATGCACGCACGAGGTAGATACATCAACAGGGTTGCAAAAACGGAAAAACATCACTGATCTGTCAAGACTAGCAAACACTACCTGCAAGTTTGTCTTTCTCAGCAAGGCCTTTAAAGAATTCTTCAGCATTCATCTTATAGCGAGCATAATCATTCTAAGCTCTATGAAACAAACATCGCTGTCCTCAGCAGGGTCACAATTGAAATAGGAGCCACACATCAAGTTGGACATTTGAGTCTCCTACGGAATGTATACACGACGGACAGTTCGCCTCTCTGTTATGTTACCGGATATCCTCGGCGCCTCAAGCTCTGGGAACAATTGGCTCAAGCATATGACACCATTTAGAGACGTAAACGCCAGCTCGCTTCCGATAAAAATCCGTGGACTGAAGTGCCTAGCGCATATATCAAAGTGGCTGGATACTTTTCTGTGGACATTTTTAGCATCTTTTTTTTCCGCAGACAGTCACTAACTTATCAAATTGCTGATTGATCGAAGTGCGCATGGCAACAGGTAACATACAATGCAACTGTCAAGGGGCTGTCAACTTGATTATTTGACTTTCATTTCATTGGACAGAACAACAACAGACTTAGGTTATTAATTAGCGGCGCGGGTTGAGTTATTATCCAGCATGACAAACTTTTAGATACCAAACAGCTCAATCGAACAGAAAGTAAATAAAGTGTTGCTCCAAATCCTATGAATGCGATTTTTTGCCGTAAACAAAGCTTTGCGGCACGACAATAGTTAATAAAAAGTTCTGTGCACAAGCCACCGCCAGAATTGCCGCTTTCTTGTTCTTTCTGCAACCGTTGCACACAAAGCAACGCCGTTTTAGAACAAGTCGCAAAGTAGTTTTAATTCGTATTGTAATTTTTTTGTTAAGGAAGTGAGAATAAAGGTTATGCATTGTTAGCTTCCACAAAGTCAATACTGAGTTATGGAGCGGAACTGGCGATAACCAGCTCTGCACGTCGCACCGAAAAGGGAAGATTCTCTGCACTCTTCCACATGTATATATGTAAACTGTGACTGTGACATGAAGTTTATGTGTTGTTGAATTACGGTGGAATTGGCCTTGTTTTGATCAGCTTAATACAAAGTTTCAAAGATTAGGGATGTGGCTTGCGCCGCGCCAAACGAACTCAATGTTGACCAACGTGTCCATTACGGTCCCATTAGTAACCGAAAAGAAATTGTGAGAAGCCAAATGCTAAAAGATGTATTCTCGAAGTCAGCTTACTCGATCGATGCGGTCTTATAACAAACTATGTTGACCGACCAAAAATAATTATGCCGCTTATACATTTGACTCTAAAGACGGAATTATCTCTCTTTGCCCCTCCTACCAACTAGGAAAGTTAAATAGAAGGTGGCATTTGAATAAACAGTGTTAGCCGAATAAAATATATGCGAAAAGTGAGCATTATTGACTAGTAGTAAGATGAAACAAGTATGTGTCAGATCGGACCGTCGGACACGGTCTGCCCGCAAGAAGCTGGGCCAAACAGTGCTGCCTTAAATCAAATTCTAAGCGCCCTGTCACCAATAGATAAGCTCGTATATTGGCTTGAGTAGATCACTTACCAGTAACAAAGACGCTTGGTTCAAG
The DNA here is from genome assembly GCF_964199315.1 of Orbicella franksi. Taxonomy (NCBI): domain Eukaryota; kingdom Metazoa; phylum Cnidaria; class Anthozoa; order Scleractinia; family Merulinidae; genus Orbicella; species Orbicella franksi. Next base: position 19,284,712 of record NC_138147.1, read on the forward strand.
TAAATGGTGGTAGTGTGAACACCCGTTTGGTTTTCAACAGCACGATGGTAAAGTTCGAATCACTTCAGAAATATCACTAAGAAAAACAATTCCAAAGAAGACGTAATGACGTCAACGGGTCATGCTTGAATTGAACTTTTTGTTTTTCGACTGAAGGTATTCAACTGGGATTTCAATTGAAAAGAAAGCGTGTTAGTTGACGTAAAGTTTACCTTATAATCTCTTCTGTTTAGTACTGATATGCAAAACTCGCTTACCGCCAAAGTTTCGAAATTTCTCGGTTGGCAATTGCGAGGGCAATTGATTCTTTTCATTCGTGCAAGTGGGCTAAGTGACCGCCGGCTACAGTGCGTTGGAGCTCAAGCCGCAATTCCACATTTGCATGCACTTTAGTTCTTAATTTTGTGTTGTTTTGTTTTGTTTTGTTTAATTTGTCAACAGATACTTCTTCGAATTTCGCATAGTCAGGCTCTAAATAGTGTTTTTCGTCCCTTTTTGTTTCTGCAATGGAATGAAAGAAAAGGATTGAAAATCATGCAGCGACTCCTGTTGTGGAACTAATTTGAAACAATTAGAGCACAAGATCGAATTTGTTTAACCAAGTGTGCAGGAGAAATTAACCGCAACAAGAAATAAGTTTGTATGTGTGGAATGATGCAGAGTTTCCTTTCGTTGCCTTGCATTGACCAACGGTTCAAAGTTCTATCGTGCGATCTATGAGCTAGAGGTACTGATTTTTGGTGCCCAGAGAAGTATCTGAGTCGAATGTTATTACTGTTACTAATTTGAACTATCGAACAACAAACAAACATGCATGACTGAAAGTGAAGAATGATCATCGCAGTAAATTTTCCAATTTAAGCAATTGGAAAGAAACCTGAAAAAAATCAGGGCTTCAACGGGATTCGAACCCGTGACCTCCGCGAATACCGGTGCGATGCTCTACCAACTGAGCTGTGAAGCCACACATTGGGAGCGAGGTCAGTTACTTCTTCTTTCCAATTCCAAGAGAACGTTGATTTTGTTTTTTTTTCCGGAAGCAGGACGTGAGGTACACGACCAGCGCGGCTCGTTTAACCCCCGGTTAGAAGATGTTCAAATGACATTTGCGGACATTTCATGTGAGGCGGAAACAAAGTAGTTATTTATTATTTGCTGAAAGATTACTTCGATTCTAAATCGGTCCATAGACCGAAATTACTGAATGACCTTGTCACGTTTTCTTTGATCGCTGTAATTCTCAGGGTCTTGGCGATCATGTCCTAAGCATAGTCACCCAATTTTACACGGTACTTTCTCTTAGTTTTGACGAACAGCTAGTTGGGGTAGGAATTGATTTCAGTTCGATCATGGAACGAATGTGCCAGTGTGCTTTTAGCCTCGAAAAGGATGACTAAACTTTATTTTCCGGTCACTTGAATGAGACAACAATGTTTGGATCTCGATTTAGCACACTGAGGTCTCGGTTTTTTTTTTTTTTTTTTTTGCTTCATTGAGATTTTTATTTGCTAGGTATGTTTTTCCAATTCAAGCGCAAACACATGTTATTCACAGGCCCATCCTGAACGCGGGGCACGGAAAGCTGATAACAATACAAATTTCAAGTACTTACAGGGATCATGACCACATTAGCGTTGGTATTGCTCCAATTGCTCCATCTCGGCTAATCTAAGACGGGATTAGTACAAATGTATCCGTGACAAGCAAGCCCAGCTATCTTCAAGAATGCTTACAATATTTTGGCATTTTTCCTTAATGCCTTGCCGTTGAGTGGATTAAACTTGTTTTCCAACAAGTTTGTCACAGAAAAATATGATCGATATTTACGTTAGCCGAGGCAGTTGCATTCTGCCTTTTAGTGTCAAGTCCAGTAGGTTGGTTTGTGGCCCGGGGAGGGTACTCCCTTATATGGGCTATATAGGTATGTGCGGTACCAAAGGGTATGGTTTTTCAGCCGTTTTGGTCATAAGTAGGTATAGATTTTAGCTGATTTTGGTCATAAATAGGGTATGATTTTTGCACTTTAGCCTTCATATGGGTAAGTTTTTAAGAAGAAGCCACTTTTTCATCATTATCAAAAAGAAAAACAACAAAAGCCCTTCACAAATTATGTTTATGGTAACTTAACATTGGTCTGAGCTAGGAAACCAATTATAACGCAGGTCTGAAACAGGGTTTTGATTTAAGGGTCAGGTCATAAATAGGGTTTCAAATTTTTGGTCAGGTCATAAAAAGGGTAGGGAATATCGCAGATTTTGGTCATAAATAGGGTAAGGGGTTTGGGAAGCGGGCCGCACACCCCCACTCAATTTTTCTGGAAGTAACTTTCACCCCCCCCCCCCCCGGGGTTTATGGGGCCGATTCATTTGATGACCTTATGATTTTAATAGTTTTATTAAGTTAACAGGTTTGACTCTGTCCTTTAACAGTACATCAGCATACTTGTACAATAACGGTATCGAGAGAGAGAGAGACCACAGCAACTATGTATACACATTTCAAATAAACCTCTTGTTGCTATGCTGGAGCTGACATGTTCCGGAAAAATGCTTTTGTATCTGACAAAAAATTCTGTTATGGGCTCAATTTATTACAGATACCACTTATATCGAGTGTAATGGCAATATGACGTGTGTGTGTGTGGCCGGACACAACCGTTTGACTGCCTGCATGAATACATCAACGTATTACATACATGTTGAAAAACAGCTTCACCGTAAAATCAGCCGGCTTTCCCAGCGAATAACGATATAGAATTACGGCAATGCCAAATTCCAAATCTTTCGTCGTAGTGATAACTAGGGGGCTTATGCTGTATTATGTAATAGTATTTTAATACTGTTTAAAACAAGGAAAAAATTGGCAACTGAGTGGTGATTAAACGCTCTGGTTAAACTGAATTGTATATTACTTAAACAGTAAAACACGAACTCTAGTAAAAGTCACGAACATTAGTAACGTGTTCAAATATCCCATGCCCCTTAAATTCAATAGCCGCCCCCGTCCGGCACGCAACGGACTGAACGGAAGCCGAGAATCCAGTCCGCGGCCGACGCTTTTGGACCCTTCGTAACGTCACGTAGTCGGTATTGAAGATGCCTTGCCACACTTTACACAACCTCATTCAAAGGGGCTTGCAAGCTGTAGTCTGTTGCGTTTCTTCCCATTTGACGAACTCTTGATACCTTCCCCTCCCCTCCCCTCCCCCCCCCCCCCCCGCCACCTGTGCCTTGAGCAATCCAATAATGGGAGACTGACCTCAGGAAGTTAACTGCATCGCTGAAAACCGTGAAAACTACGCGCCTCGGCCCGTAACGTTATTTTAGCCTGAAAGCTCATATATAGTGTAAATCAAAATGGGTAAAGGATGACCTCTTTTTTTTTTAATCCTTGGTTGATGATTTACATACGAAGAACAGGTTATCTCTTTCACCACTTTCGTTATCTAAAAGTTGTGACTCCTTGTTGTCCCGCCTGGTGTTTTGCGCTTTTCATCTAATCTAATGGCGCGATTACTATAAGTTTTTCTTTTCTCAGTTACTTGTTGCAGTTGTTGTTGTTGCTGTCAGTCGCTCCGCTTTGTTGATCAGGTTTTTATGTTGTTGATGTCGTAAAGATCGTTAAATTTTTGCCGGTAGACTGATTAACTTACGGACTCATTACTGATTATATCAAATTCACCTCGGAACTTCTCAGGGTATGTAACTGATCATCGCATTTGATACGCTTCAAAAAAGCTTCATGTAGGACGTTCAGAAGTTAGGTTGAACTGATAAAAACGAAAATGGATCAGGAAAGGTCGAACGGTTTTGTGCATCTTGCTTGCGTGAAGAAATGCATAATCACTATGTTTACTTCCCTTGTAGGTTTGACCAAAAATTTGACGCCTTCAACTAATCTCCTATTAGTAAGACGATCACGTTTTCCCGAGAGGGCATGCAAAGTCAAGTAACTGAGAAACGCCTCTCGGAAAGTCAACAACCGTGCAAGGACTGTTTGTGCTATGATGTCATTGCCTGTGAATATTCCGAAGCGACCGACTCTGACCCAGGCTCTTCCTGGGGAAGGCTGAGAGGACCTTGACAAAAAATCAACATACTGCACTGCCTGATGTCAGGCCTTCGGTCTAACTGGACAGCCAGTATGGTGTTTAATTTCTAAAGCGAGGAAAAAACGATGGCGGCTGTTCTAGATTTTACTACAAGACCTTCGGAACATAAAAAACCTTTTCCAACCGAGACGCTATCCGTAAGGCCAGGAAAGCTTTTTTTAATTTAAAAAGGCAGAACAATTGATCCCGATGGTCTGAACATCCGCGAAGAAACATATTAACAGCCGATTAGATCACTATTGATTCAACGTATACCAGCAGGATCATCGTTCCGGCTGCTTGCTTAAAGATTTTTTAGCTCAGACAGTACTTGAGATATGTGACGGCTTGACAGGAACGCAGCTAGTGGGGGGGGGGGGGGTCTTGGGGTGCCCGTGACCCCCCTTTGGTAAGTCTCTTAACTGAAACAACCTACAACAGGTGGCGAAAACGACATGACAATATGGTGATTACCCTAACTTTGACAGTGTGACCCCTCCTTTGAAAAAATCCTGGCTACGCCCCTGCTTGATAGAATTTGTGTTATTTTCTTGTCAGTGTATCTCTATAATCTTGAGGGTGCAGTAAAACTAGCGTTTCAGAGGGGTCGTGTTTTGTAGTCATAAATTTACTTTAGCTATGTGTCATCGCAGTGTCCGAAATTTGCCCCAAATGAGATAAAAAGTGTCCGAAAATTAAACAAACAAAACGTCCATTTACTGCAAGTAATGTATCCCCCACTATCGCAGTGCTGTGGTTATGTGTGATTTGTTTGAAATTCCCTCGAAGAAATTTCGCTTTTCCGTTGCAAAGCTGTAAATAAAGTGTGGATGGGTTAAATTTATAGCCGCGAATTGATCAAAATCAGTTTTAACAACCAGCTGAGACGTAAAGCGTTCACCGTTAACTGATAGTCGAGATCTGCAAAATTTACTGAAAGCTAAGAATCAACCGATAGCAGAGAAATCGCCGAAAGTTTAATTGAGAAGGGACCGGTCATTATATGAAGGGGGTGGGGGGAGTGCATTGGGCTAGTAAAAAAGGAAGACGCCCACCCTTTTTTATGCAGTAAAAAAAAAGAGGTTGAGCGGGCGTAAAAATAAAAACAAGCTACGTTAGTTAAGAAATAGAAAACATGGACCGTGTTTCTATCGAGTTTTAGTATAAATCTATTAGCGTTCTATCACGAATGCCGTCCTCTGATTGGCTACGCTACTCACGTTCTATTCTGTGATAGATAGTGAGTAGCGCAGCAGCGTGCGCTGGGGGCCGCTTCTTTGTGTTTTCGAAGTGTCTGTGAAAAGGATTTAGATGAAAGTTTTGAACGGCTAGTAGATATATACTAAAACAATTAGATTATTCGCTCTCGATTTCTATGCGTGATAGTTGACTCCGGCTGCGCCCTCGTCACCTATCACGATAGAAATCTCGAGCTCATAATCTAATTGTTTAATAGGAATATGAGTGGAAGTTTGGGAAAACGAGAAATATTGTGGGAACACGAGCCGCAGGCGAGTGTTTCCACAGCTTTTTTGAGTTCTCCCAAACTTTCACGAGTATTTCTATAACTTGATAGAAACACGGAGAACATGTTTTCTACTGATTTCTTTTAGAAAACACTGCGACGAAAAAAGAGGAAAACTTTTTAAGTTTGATTTAAAATCAAAATGTAATTCTCTTTGTTCGCGTCATCATTACGTCAACAGCCCGTGCTAGTTCTTTGTTTCTATCGAGTTTTAGTATAAATCTACTGGCGTTCTATCACGAATGCCGTTCTCTGATTGGCTACGCTACTCACAATCTATTCTGTGATAGATAGTGAGTAGCGTAGCCGTGAGCCCTTGTTAACAAAATGTCAGCCGCTTCTTGCCGTTTCAAAGTGTCTTGAGGAGGATTTAAATAAAGTTTTGAACGACTAGTAGATTATTACTAAAACAATTAGGTTACTGGCTCTCGATTTCTATGCGTGATAGAAATCTCGAGCTCATAATCTAATTGTTTAATAGAAACACGATTTTTAACCAATCAGAGCGCGTATTTTCTTAGGACTGTTTTCTAATATTCCATTGGTTGACAGCTATTTGAAAGCTTGAATGTCTACCTTGTACGAGGAAAAATAACAACTTTAATACAAGGAACAAACTTTCATCAGTTGAACTTCCCAAATTTAAACTGGAGTTTGGCCGTAAAGTTTTCCTCTTTTAGGTACTTCAATACATTATAGCTTAGAAATGTCAATTCTAGAGTATTTTTAGACAAAATTAAAGCTCAACGAACATTTTCATTTGCAGTTTTTTTAATGTGATTTTTACATGTACGTTTTACTGATGTAGTTTTCTTAAGTAGTTTTTTTTTTACTTTATAAGTTTAACAGCACCCCTGTGATGGGTTCAGTACTATCAGTACTGATGAGTTTGACGTATTTAAACATTGTTTTTATTGTTTTCATATTATTTCAGTTATGCACTACAGAGGAGGTTGGTCGATCATGTGCAAAGCATGTTTTAATTTGGTCATGAGCAGCAAAACTGGATGCACTTGAAAAGGGCTTTTCTGTGACAATAAAGCACCCAAGACGGAGCAAGAAGAAAATGCATGCACTCACCAACAAAAGAAGCACAAAAAAAAATCCGCTAAATTCTGCTTTTTTTCAGGAAATAAGAAAGGTCATGTATTATTCATGTATGGCAAAGCATATCTACGTCTTGGGACTGATGTTGGGGTACGTGACACTTTGTCGGGAAAAATACATGATGTTTGGGACAAAGAGAAGCACAAAAAAAGGCTTCCACATCATGATTTCAGTACTCAAGTGCATATCACTCCTTCTTCATTTCGTCGTGGACATCAAGAAATCATGGACGAAAGCCTTAATCTCGGGAAAGACACAGATCAAACCATTGCTAACGTAAGACCGAAATGCTGCATCAGTAGTTCAGTGTTTTAGCTTCATAAACCTGTTGCTAAGGAGAGACTGATGTTCCTCCCTAACTGAGATTACTTTATTTACAACTCTGGGAAGAAAAACAAAATCTCTTCCATTGAATTTCATATTCATACAAACTCATATATTTAGCTCAGGCTTCCTATATCGCAACGATTCGTCCTAAAACAATTCAAACCTCAGGAAATTTGGACGGATGTTTTTAGCGAGGGACAAGGAGCAGACTAAGGGTATAAGGAGAACTCTAACCGCACAGTTTAGTACCATTAACCAATAAACAAACGGCACGCGACATCGAGTAGTTCTGGACTTCGGAAAATTGTCAGTACGAGTCAACATCGCATAGGAATCATTGTTGTTGGCCTCAAAATATTTCTTGTGATACTAGCTACAAGAGTTATAGATCATTGTAGTGGTTATTAGTGCTATCAAAATCACTCTTAAACCGAAAGTGATATATTCCCAGTTTTATTTCTCGATACAAATAAGAAAATTGCAAGTCATAAATTATCCAAAATGACCACACCAAGAGTCCAACATAACTGTTAATAACATAAATAGTCTTAAAAATGATATTTTACAAAATAAGAAAAATTGTATATGCTAAGTAATTTATGTTAGTTTGCATATCCGTATGTTCTGTCAGTGCAGGGATGGCTTTGTAGAGTATAAGGTCTCATTGGCCGCCAAACATCATTATAATTTTGATTAATTAACACCCTTCTCCCCCTATGTTATGATACAATTTCTATTTTTTCGATGTACAGTTTAATACCTTCAGTCAAATCGAAACAAACTGTGAAATAGTCTTTTACTTTGAAAGAAAACGACCAAAGGTTCTAATAAGCCCGATAAGAAAAATTGCTTCAATTAGGGTACCACCATCCGTGAACAGTACCTCCTTGAATGTTTGGTCAAAAAATGGTTCTGGAAGCCATTGTTTCCTTTAAGCACATATGGATTTCATTGGAGAAGGCCGATGTAGTCCTGTTTTCACTTTACTTCTATTTTTTTATTTATGTTTTTGTTTTTTTTTTTTTTGGTACTCTTGCTTTCCCTGCTATCTGGCTTTACCTACTGTGGAGACTGTGTTTGTAAGATAGAATTAGAAGTTCTGTATGCAGGGCAAGAAAACCCAGGACCGATTGCCCGGGGCAAGTTGGAAACGTGACAATAGGATTTCGGTGACCCGGTGGGCAAGTTAATTGGTCTCACTAGTCTGAGTCTGAGTAAAAATGTTAGCTCGATGAATGATTTAAGATCGTCCCCGGATTCCCATGCATATTGGCAAGAAATATTTAAGTGTGTATTTCAATTTTTTTTCCTGCCCTAGTACTATGGAAGTGTTAAATGCACCCTTCACCCGTACCTGCTTCGTTTCCAATTATTAGTTTGTAATATATTGACATATATCTCGCGTACCCCTGTACAAGATTCTATAATAACGATAATAGTACCATATAATAATATATAATGACTATAATAGTTTAGGAATGAACGCTCTTGTAAAAGTTTTAATGAAATGTCAATTTTTAAAAACAAAAATACGATCGTATTCACAAGGTCTGCATTTAGAATGCCTTGTTCTAAGTTTACAAAACTTAGTGTTTTAGGTAAAACACAACAGTGCAGATTGCTTTTTTTGTTTGTAAACAGTAACCTCGTTTCCATTGGCCTCAAATTTTGTCTTAAATTCGACCAGTACACGCCACACTCAAATACAAGCTGGCTACATGTACATTTAATTCAATTGTGCCACTAGACCAAAGAGATTGAAATAATTATGAAGTTCATACAAGGCTAAACCTGCACATTTAAGAGAATTATGGTGTTACTTTTTACATATATATACCCTGCGAAATTTCATTTTTAGAAATTGGAAATGAACTTCTCGGGTTATACACAACGGCTGTATCTGAGAAAAGCGGCTGCATGAGATTAATTAAATATGATTACCTATCAGGTAGAGGCCTAATAATATTATGGAGCTAATTCTTTCTCGCATGGCTATGTCGTAACATTTAGATGACTTCAACTGTCGGTAAGATTTCACTGACTCCCTACTTCTCGATATCCATGCCAGTAATGCAAACGGCCACTTGTTAGTTTTACTTCATTTCTTCACTGAAGCGGAAAAAAAAACAGCCATCATATGCGACCAGACCGTTGGACCAGGCGTTCGACATTCAACGCGTTGTTGTTTTGAGCGTGGTAACCACGAACTTATGTGTGTTTAAGATACGTGAAGTGCATGCGCTACCATGAGTTGTACGAGTGTGGAGGTAGATCCTTAGGAAATATACTGTTTCCAAAGAGATTCTTGTTATGATGGAATCTAGCCTCTTCCTGGCGTTCAGTTAGTTTTTCGCTCGCCAATTTTCGCGCTGCGCCCCAAATTAACTGAACGCCTGCAAGAGGTTAGATGGAATCACACATGGCAGTCCGTAATTGAGAGTTGTCGTTGCCTCTGTCTTACATTCCAGTGAAGGCATTCCGCCAGACTTCCAAACCAGTCGGCTATTTGATTATCACTATTTACACACGGCACAGGATAGATGGACGTCGTAATATGGATACTGAAAAGTAGAAACATTCAGAGAAAACGTTTTCTTTTGGAAGTTAAAAACTGCAGTCAGTTGAAGGTCGTCTGGTCGCCTTACTAGTTATGGTAGGTCGTAACTATGCAAGTCCAGTTCTATTTCGTGCAGCTTGTCTCGCAACAATGTAAGTGTCTTACTGCAATTGCATGGTGGTAGAACTATAGCAACCGACTTTTATAATTATACTGAGTAGACATTTCCGTCTACATGGAAAATATATAGTACATCCTATATTATGTGAACACAGGCGACTGAAAGCCGAGAATCCTAAAACTAGAAAAGAATATTACTTTTCTTCTACCATCTCGCAAGTTAGCTGAAATCTGTAAAAGGCCAAAAATAGCAGGGGCTTGCGGTACGTTGAAGTGTCTTTTTTGGCGGGGAAAAATTCCACAAGTGAAGTCAATGGGTTAAGGGCCCATTAACCGATTCATGCGCGCGCTCGCGCGCGTAGCTAAGGAGGTGAAATTTCACTTCCGGTCACTTACGTCAGCCTGAGCGCGGAAAATAAAAACAACTCAAAAACTTGCAAATTTGCTTACATTTTAGAAGTTTTTCATTGTGTTTCGCAAAATGCAAAGTAAAAAAAGTACAAGCAAAGACAAAACAAGAGAAAGACAGAAAAACAAGAGCAATAGAAAGAGAAAAACTAACTCCGTGTGGCTTTGTTTGATCTTACCGAAGTGCGCTGGTAGTGTAAATTGCGCACGCGCTGATAGGGTAACTTCCAATAGATATCGCGCGCACTTCCGGTTTCTTTAAATGCTAAAGGAAACGCGGTTTTTCATTAAATTCAGCCTTTTTCGACGAATTTCGATTAAAGCCAACGTTGGCAACATAGCTATGTATTCCTTTTTCGAAATCATACTTTTTTCAGAAAATTACGAATTTTTCAATATTTTGAAATGCTCCTAAAATCTGACCTTTTAGAAATTAAACAAAATCGATGCATAGCGTAATGAGGATTTAAATTAAAATACTAAATCAATGAAAAAAATCCCGGGAAAGTAATTTGCCTGGGAGCCTTTGCATTTTTTCTGTATTAGTCACATGACCATGGGCGTGGCCTGATGACGTCATCACTGGTGTTTCTGATCAGGAAAAAGTTAAAACACATGAAATAACTCTGAACTAACTAAAAATGATGAGGTTATATAAGACTAAATTTCCCTAGCAACGGCTCAAAAAGATCGGTTAATGGGCCCTTAAGGAAAGTTAATTTTTGGTGGCCTTGCTTCTGAATTTGGACATCAACATTGTAGACGTATACGAAATCTTCAAAAACGTGTGCATTTTGACGAGCGAAGCATTACAGTTAACAGTGAATCATGAAGGTAAATCAATCCTTACCTATCTCCTAGGCGAAGTTCTTGACGTTTTCTCCCGTCAAAAGACGTCCATGCAGAGCTTCTGCTACCCGAACTAACTACGATCTAAATCAAACAAAATCAGCTTTAAGATTGTGATAATTAACACATCTCTCAAGAAGACTTTGAAACAAAAGCAATGCTCCAGACGAATGTTACCGCCACTAAGTTCTTTATATTAATCACCAAGCTACCTTGATTTCTACTCCGGCAGGAAGGATGATTGGCCTAAACGAGAGGGAATGCGGACAGACAGGGGTCACTAAGATGGCAGCCACGCTGGGGTGAACCATTGAAGCTCCTGCGGCTACTGCATAAGCTGTACTACCAGTTGGAGTGGACACGATAAGACCTAGAGTAATCAACAATGTCAGGTTTATGACAAAGTACAATTACGCGCTACGACTACGGAAAGTTGTAAATGGGTGACGATAAGAGCGACATGTGGTCTCACACAGGACATTGAAAGCATTTTTCAGTTAAACGCGAACACTGCATAAAGCAAGTCTAAATAATCAAATGCGACAAGATTACGCTAGTCTTTGTTGTACCGAATATGTACTAAATGTGGGCGACCATAGATTTCGCACCAGTTCTTTTTAACAAATTGTTTGTCAAACGATCAAGAACTTATTTTACAGACAATAATTTAAATTATTTTTCCTCGTCCAAACGTCAATTTTCTGAAGACGCCAGTTGTTTATCGAAGAATTGCATTTGGTTACTGGAACTTATCAGGTAATGACACTAGATCAGTTGGCATTTAATATAACGCATTTAACAAATCGACCAATAAGCGCGCGAGAATTCTCTCAATTATCATTTATGGAAAATCTATTTTCTCAACTTAATTCGCTTTTTAATGATTGGTTGAGCATAGTTCACAAAATGAAGCAGAAAAGACCAAAAAAACTGGACAGATTGAAGGCAATGCATCTCACCGTCTCCTTGTACAGATGTGATGTGATGATCATTGCAATATATTTCCAAGTTTGTAAGATACGAGGACGGACCACGGTCAACAACTACTTCGTTCAAAACCTGTTGAACAACACCGCATGCAACAACTACATCAACGATTTACACACACTACAAAATAAGTTGAATAAGCTCTACTGATAACTTTGTCAAACAATCCTAACGTCTACTCTTCAGGCGTCTTTGCATGTGTGACTTAAAAAAACTATTTGACTTTGCAGTGTTTTGGTACAACAGGCTTGGGGACTGGGAATACACCCGCGACAGTCTTGGGATACCACCGCTAACCAGCAAATAGTAGTTGTCCTCCCCATTCCCACCTCCCAAATCAGTGTTGATTTCTATTCATCCAGCTACACGACATTTCATTACGAAGGGAGACTCGAAAAATTGAAATTGAGCACAAATGGATTTGTCCCTTGGTACTATTTTTTAGTGTCCTGGGAAATCTTGTCTTGCATTGTAGTTCTTCGTATGCAGTTGTTAAGAAAACAACAACAACAACAACAACAACAACAAGCATTGTCAAGCTCCCGTTATAAAAAGTTTAGGGAATGAAAGCAGATGAGCAAAACTACGTTTAGCGTCTCCTCGCTATTTTTGTCTCTTAGAGATTTAAGATGGTAAGCCACTGCAGCACAATAGGCCCTTTGCACGATCCGGTCACATGGTACAAAATCACACAAAGGGCCTATAGCATCAACAGAGAGCCTTGTCACAGCGTACCGCGACTAAGCGATCAAACAAAGTAACAAAAGAAAGGTTAACTGACCAGATAACGTGACTTCTTGTTTTTGCTTTTGTCATCCTTGTCACGCTGTATAAAGTCACACTGTAGTCTACTCCTTAAGGTTAAGCACGCGTGACCTGTGAATGGTATACAAGAAATCAAGCAAATAAGGAACCTGAGTCGTGTGTTTGGATGTCATTTATTACGTTTTTCCTCATTAGTACATGACTTTGCGTAGAGAGGGAATCATGTCAGATATGAAATTACTCCAAACAAGTCAAGAGCTAGTCAAACTTACCTCATGGTAAAAAGGTTCAGCTCGTTGGGTGTTATTTTGAAGCGAACGGCTTGTGAAGCCAAACCTTAATTGCCTACCACACTTCGCCTACGGAATTCGTCTCAATTTCACCAATGTTCCAGCCTCCTACGCACACGTTCTTTGGAGTCGTCACGTAATCTCCCATTGCGTGGCGAGCCCAAAGAGTGTCTGTGCGGGAGGCTACCAATGTTCTTACTTTGTTCGTGTTTCTCTACTTCCGCAACCTGTTATAGTCAGTATTCTTTCGAGTTAAAGGTGATTCTGTACACTCCCAATAACTTGTAAATCGCTTCCTTAACGTCTCAAAACGTGCACCTGTATTTTTCATTTGTACAACAGCTACATATCTAAGATACAAGAAACCAAACTCACCTTCTAAAATGTTTGTTACTTTTTCTCGGAAATCTTGAAACCTAAACGACGTTAGGAATCCTAAAGAACCGAGATGAAATGCCATAACAGGAGGGCAGCTGAACTGTGGAGGAAAAAACACAACTTCAAGTACGGTTTAGCGTACTTGCAGCCTGGATACACGTTGCCTGAAAAGACCTCTGTGAAATGGACAATTAGGAATGCACCCTTCCTCGTCTTTCATCACCAACTCCTAAATTAACTATGATTATTCATTTCGAAGAGATCGTACGGGCGACAGAAATTATCAGTCGTTAGTCACTAAACGGACAGAATTTCGGCGACGATTAACCTCATATAAAAACGCTGTAGCGAAATGGAACGACTAGAATCACAACACATTACAATGGAGTGAACAACCAGCCCTCAAAAGTATTTTATCAAGAGTTAGGTCTTCACTTAAAATTTCTTTTTAATAACAACATTTCTAAATTCTTGCAATTTGCGAACTTCCATTCACTGCTTCTTTATTTAAATTCAAATGTACCCAAAACTTTAACCGTAAATTGTATCCCAGGACTCGCGGGATGCAGAAGTGTTTGAGTTGTCACTTGTTTCCTTCCTTTATTTTTGACTGGTTAATAGAGTTTTGTTTTGCTTCGAATCTCGATGATGTTGGCTCAATACCTCGGAATAACTTTAAGTAATTCCCCTGAAATAAAACTGTCTATAGATTTTCGTTCAAATTTTGTCCACAGAATATTTATCATATGAGAACTTTAATTATAAAATAAAAGGGGGGGGGGGGTGCCCATGCTCGTTAAGGAGCAGTGAGACATTGAAAATGTCCCATTTTGGCATTATTTAATGCTTATTACAAGAACGCATTCCAAGTTATTGTAAAATCTTTGTGAGCCCCGACTCATGAAAACACGCCTCAAACTACAGTCAATACTTGTGTCGGACACAAAAAAAAAATTTAAGTTTGATTTTGAAAGACAGCTGAATCCTTGTTAAAATATTGGAACCAAATTGCTTGCCACGGCTATCAAACTGCAAAATAGAATAGACTACAGTACAGCTGCTATTTTCCTTATTTCTTCAATTTTCAGCAATAGAAATCAGATCAGTCTTTTCTCACGCAAAGCTAATGATTAGTTGATTAAACAACTGGAAAAAAATCGGGGTGCCCGAGCTCGTTAGTGAGCTATAGCCATTTTTCAACTGACAGAACTCAATATTAAGGCAAATCCGCCATGTTTTCATTGTGCGCGTGCACGAGCGCGCGCCAGTGGCGCCATAAATTATGCGAAGTAAGGATGCGTAATGCAAATGTGAGGAATCACCTTAACATTCTTTCTCCCGTTCGTCCAATCTTCCTGGTTCCACAAAAGACCAATAAAATCAACACGACAAAAAATATGCTTACCTGAAACAGAGACGACGCGTGCAAAAGTGTACCGTCCCCTCCCATGCAGACGATGAAGTCAATTTTGTCATCAAGCTGCTCGCCTTTACGAATTTAAAGACAACAAGAAACGTCAAAGTCTATCGATCTTTTATCACTTTTTGGCTAAGCTAAATCTGTGGTCTTTGTGATTGTTGGATTGCTGGTACGAGCGGGGGTAATCGATATGAACTCTGTTATGTTCTAGAACAATCAGAGAATATTGGCGTTAACTATTCATGCCTTTAAAGTTTCTCATTCTAGAACCATTCTGTAACACGATTTTTGTTTTCCATAAAAAAATAACAATTCACCTTCTTTGAAAATACAAATTTGCGACCTGACTGCTGCAAACTTTTCATCCTTAAGCACCATAGGATCATCAACAGCTGATGATTCCGCGTATATCACCATTTTTCTCTCCTGCAAAATAATACAAATGTCCCAGGAATTAATTTACAAACAAATTTTATGGACGGGTTAAAGCTAAATCCAAAACACGGCTAGTCTAGTTGTAACTGCTGAATGAGCCTTAGCTGAAGTTCAGGGCTGAGTTGTTTGAAGGCCGGTTAACGCAAACCCAAAATTAAACGTTAACTGAAGTATTCATTATTCTTGTATAAAAAAATATTTTTCACTGCTTATGCTTTGTTTAGTTTGAGACTATTTAAACTCAAAACCTGAAGGACACATAATATAAACAGAAAACCTCACCGAGAAATTACAAAACTGAAATCAAAATTTTCACACTATTGTCGTGATATTGATTTCTTTTTATATAAGAGTTTCGTACTACCCGTGTGAAAATATTTTCAAGAAATTTTTTTTTGACTTTTTTTTACGGAAAAAAGGAAAATGGACACTGATATCGCTTTAAAACAATTCAGACGTGCAGGAAACATGACTTACTTCTATTAGCCATCGCGTGAGTTCTTTGAAGCACTTAGTAACTTCCTGGTCCAAGACTTTTTTTATTACTAATACATTGAGAGCTGGATTGGCCCAGGCCAGGAAATGTTCTGAGGGATCTACATGGCTGCTATAAGAACAAAGAGGAGAAAACAAAATAATTAAAAACGTTATCAGAGTGAGTGCTATCCGAGTGCATCATCGTGGTCATTCTATGAAAACTGTTTGACTTCGGATTTTCCGTATTCTTATGCATATATCGTTCAATATTGGCACCCTTCAAAAAGGCGGAACCCGGTAAGATCCGGTTTCTTTTGCTTGAGTTCAGCTTACAAAAGCAACCTTCCAAAGGTGCTGATCAAAAGGACAGGAGAAAACTTGCATGTCTCCCTAGGGCCCGTTACATTTCTTGAGAGGAAACAATGTGCTCTAGTTTTATTTGCTTATTGTTATTTTTGTTTCATCTACACTGATATATTTTGCAGTCTATTGCACGAAAGACTTCGCGGAAAGCCTTCGGTAGGCCCAATATAATCATTACAAATATTGACATGTTACTAAGAAATAAAAGACTGCTGTGCTGATGCCTTAAAAACAACCCCTAACTAAGGGTTCATTCCGTATCCACTGGTATCCGAAGTAGCAAAACCTGAAGTAACAACATCTTAACAGGTTACAAAATTTCTATGCACCGCAAAACCAAGTGAACTAATAAGGCGTGAAAATCTCATGAACGACTAGGTCTAATGTATCTTATTTCAGTTTTCGAATTTCAAGAAAGGAAAAGAATATCCAAGGAAATGACGTGGGGTTATACAAGGCTATTGCCAGTTGGGACTCGGGCTTTTTGGTCACCGCAAAGGACCCAATATTTTAACATAATTGTACGTCTCATACGTCAGTCTAATAATTAAAAAAAAAACCGTTGCAGTTCTCGAGGGAGAACTGCAAAACGTTTACCAGCTGTAAATTCACAAGGCAACCCCCTATTTTAAAATGACACGAGCTTAACAGTAGAACTAACTCACTTCCTAAGCTGGCAGTCCTCAGTTGTACTCAAGTGAGTGTAGAGTATGAACAAGCTGTACAGTGCATGGGTTCGCAACTGTTCCGCCACTATACCCCATTAGGGAGCGTGTTCACAGGCCAGGAGAGTAACACTGGCGATATTACAAAAGGTACGATGTACTCAGACTGAGCACATCAAAGGAAATTCAAAAGAAATTACATTCCACGCAGTTCTTTCTTTCACCTAACAATAGTCGCGGGCAATAACAAATAGTTTTGTAACAAAATCCGAGTCACGAAGCAAGATCGTATGAGGACCCGTGCTTTCCAAACAACCCTCTCCTTCAATACGGTTGAAAGTTTGACTAGTAAGTGATACCAAACTTCAGCCTCACATGAACAATAAAACAGTTATTATTATTAAGTTTTGTTTTTGGCAAATTATGTCAACGATTTTGTTATTTCCATAATTCTGGGTCAGGTTGCACTGAGAAGTAAATTTAGAACCGTTATGTCAAGAGCCATCAGATAGTTGTTGTTTTAAGTTTAACTGTTTGAAAAAGTTCAATTACAAATGAATAAAACTATTTACCACTGTGAGTATGCCTCCTGCAAGTTTTTGTGATTCAGATCTCGCGGAGGGAACTCAGACTTGCCACTTGGTTTCATGCAAGAATGAACACATCTCCATCGACAGCTAGAATGTTCGTGTTTCCTGCAACATTTCCTTCCAGAATGTATCTTAACACACGAACGAGGCAACAGGCAAAAACGAGTCGACGGTGGAGATTCCATAACCAAGATGTTTGAAGCTATTCAGATACTCTTAAAACGCCAAGTCCTTACACTCTTTCCTTTTGAAAGACGAAATCACTTTCAACAGGAACTACACCAAAACGTATTTCCTTTGCGTAACGTGTGTCGAATCATGCTACAGAACAACTGTGATGAAGATTACTGGCGGATAACATACTCTGTTTATAAGACTCCATCCTTACGACATGTCGTGTCCAATATTGAAAACAATAAACGTGAATGCTCTGGGGAGTATATTGTTATGTATATTCAAAAATCGAGCAACGTAAATATTAATGTTCGTTGAAGTGAGAAGTTAACATGTAAAAAAATATATTTATATCCAAAGAAGTGATGTTTTTTGGCGGATTCGTAATGACGAAACTTGACAAACACATTCATTCTAATGTGTATGAAATTCATCTCTATGTATAACACCTAGTAAACTGTACAATGGCCAAAATTCTACGATAACAATTACAGAAGGTAGCTCACGCTAAACTTAATGACCAGACTGTGTCACGGTTTGGAATACACGAGGCTTTCTTTATCGATCGACATATTGCACCGTCCATGGCCAATTTCGAAGTATGACTCGGTGTAGGCAAAAATTTACCTCCCGCTGCAAATTGGTTATTTTCCAGCGAAGCTCTCAGGTACTCTTAATTTACACTGTCAGCTTTTCTCCGTAAGATATACCAGGAGCCCATAAAGATACTCACTCAGAACTTAAAGACGTTGCAATACTTACAAAAAATGCATAACTTAGATTTCTACAGCATACAATACGATGGAAAATTCATTTTTCAAAAAAGCGAGGAGTTAATACAGTAGAGCCCCCATAAGCAGCCGCCTTCTGGAAAATGGGAGGTGGCCGGTTAATGGGGGTTCGTCAGGAATCAGCATTAGGCATAATAGAAACGTCAGTTTATTCAAATACAAACACGCTTTGAGGCAAGTATATGGAAGAACTTGAAGACAATAATAAACGTGTGTCTCAATGTTGTTACTTGTGATCACTTACTATCGTTTAACAAAGGTTCGACTGTATGTCCAAATTTAACTTTGCTGCGTGTATGTTAGTCTCGATATCTTTCACGAAAACTGGATAAAAGGACTCAAGTGTTTCCAAACAATGACTGCATGTACATGTAGTTGATGACCGTTCTAATGCAGCAACAGAACTCGTGTTAAACCTCATCTTACACTGTACTTTAGCTGTTAGATAAAGCTATCCTATTAGTACTTCACGACCCTATCCACAACCTCCTTACCCCGCTCCCCCCCAAAAGAGGTTCATTCATAGCTTGTTTCTCTGGCGTTTTCAAGCCAATATCTTATGTGTGGCACTCAATATCAAAATTAGTGATGTTTGGACGATTTCTTTTGTTTAAACAATAAACAGACTACTAAGGCAGCAGTGCTTAACTAAATAACACAAGTAAATTTTCATTTTTAAAAAGGTCACTAATCGTAGCTTAAAAGAAAACATTCCCATTTTAACAGGAGTAAAAAAGGCTGAGATGACCAAGTTAGCCTACAGGAACCAGGAGGATCTATTCTAGTTTATTGCGTTTATTGTAGACGCAAAAAAAAGCCGACAGGACTTTAGCCCAAGGTTTACGTCAAAGACGTTAATTAACAAGGCTTATGATGACAGCGATAATCTCACGTGAGATCAATAGGGTTCAGTGGATTGACCACTAGGTCGAGTATTCCTGTTCTTCATTGGGCGGGAACGATGCATCTTTAGTTGGCCTTGTTGTTTGAATAGTGCCCTAAGTACCGATAATTTTGGTCTGACAATCCTTTCAAGTTGTTGTTTGTTGTTTGCAACAGAACAAGAAAACAGAAACAAACGAACAAGTAAACAAACAAGCAATAAAGAACGGTAATGACCCGTTTTAATCCTTAGTGACTGAAAATTTAGAGATGACGTTATCGAGACATCTCTAAATTAACTCGCATGTTTACCGCCTTTTCGAGAAACGCTCTGCCACAAACGCGGAAACGCGTGGGCGTCAAACCCGAAGGGTATTATGGGTAGTGACAGTTTACCGCTGCTGATTGAAGCACAAACCGCAGCTGAAGGAAGTACAAACCACGAAAACAGGCCATTCACTATTTTTACTTCAATCACCCCGAAACACCATGAACTTCGATCAACCAACGATAAACTAAATGTACGACAATCAAGGTTGCTTTTCGGCATTGTCGGGGATGCCTTTGAAGGCATCATCTTAGGTTTTCGCCATACAGATGGATATTACCGAGTCGACGGTGTGTGAGGAGAGAGAATTAGATAATTAAGTACGTTTTACATCTTCGCTTTCGCTGTCGAAAATATAGAAATCCAACATAGATACACTTGTTTTAGTTCGTTTTGCATTTCTGAGTTACAGGTTACTGTTCCAGTTCATTGACCGTAATGGACACCTGCTAGTTTGTTGTGGGATCATAACTGTAATAAGCGTTCAACTGTAATTGCTACCTGCGATAGTCTTTTGTTAAACTGTTATCTACCTGTGTTGTTTTGAAAGTTATTAATCTTGTAAACGTTGAATTCCGTTATAGCCAATCGAGCTTTCTGAAATGTATTAGATAATATTTAGTTAAGAATTTTTAATAGCTTTACCTAATCCTTTAGAATTGCGCTTTCGGCTTAAATAGTCGTGCCTTGTGAGGTATTCTTTGGTTACATTCTGGCTGCATTCCGGTTATGTTCCGGTTGCATTTTGGTTGTGTTCTTGGATTAAAACGATATCGTTGGACCTAAGTTCTGAGTGCTGTTGACGTCTCTCAAGGTAATTCCCTGTAACAGATCCGGTACTGATCCCCGCAGCAAGAGAGTTTCCCAGGTTTTTACAAAAGTGCTTTCCCAGGCCAAAAACCTATTATCACAGGTGTCGTGCGCCAAGCTCTCTTCATTTTCATCGTTCTTCTGCGTTCTTGTGTCTATTAATTAAACTCAGTCTTTGTCATTTTATGCTGGTTTTATTGGCTTCTGCGGTTTCTGTGGGTAACTCGTATATTTTCCGCATTGAAAAAAAAATTCCGCATTGAAAAAAAAATCCGCATTGAAACAAAAAAATGTGTGACCCGAACGAAATTCATATCGAAACGAAATATATGTACAGAAGGAATGGCTCAGTCAATAAAACGAAAATACCTGAAGTCGCAAAATCAACAAAATCAGACCAATTAATTGCAACAGTAATCAATGTTCAACGACGATGGAAGCTTGATGACGTTCACTACCGCAACAATAAATAATAATAAAAATATAATTGCTTCACTATGAAAACTTAAAAAAAAACAAAACAAAAAGAACAAAGAGCATTGCGAATATGACGACTGCACCGATAAACAAAGATGACTAAACTGTGGGGAACTGAGATGCGTCGATTACGACTTGACTCAGTCAAGAGAGCAGAATGAGTAAATATTGTAGCGTCAAAAACATCCATGGCCCTTGTTTATTCATATGCACGTTAGCATAGACAAAAATTTTCATAACTGGTTGCCCAGATTTTGTGTCCAACAGTGATAAAAAATTCATCGGAGATCGACACATGCAAAGTGGTAATATTTGAGCAAGATATTATTTGAGAAATGAGTAACATGTACCTATACAACGTCATAAATGAAAAGATTATCTTAGGTTCGTTTACCTTATGGTATTCCAGGGTCCACTCGAAACCAGTTGATCGGTTTCATTCAAACGATGCATCATATGTCTTTCTACACAGCCTGTCTTAAGCTCCATTCACCATTACACATATCTTAGTTAAATCCGAACTCATCACACTCGAAACTTCCTGTAAGTTTGGTACACATTTACTTGAGAATTTAAGAGAATCAGTAAGCAAAGTCAAAAGAAGATCAAGGTAACTTACCTTGATCTTCAACTGACTAAGAGTAGCTTTGAGGAATCACCATGGAAATTCGCTAGTTTCGATGCTTCTGAGAGCAGAATCCCGCGCCAGCAAGGGCCAAAAGACTCACAAAATTTGGCTAAGTTCAATAATTGCCAAACAAAATGTGTTTAAGATGTTTACGTCGTACTTCCATTTTGCACTTCAAAGCAATATGGAAGATTACGAACTTTCTTCATTATCACAGTGTAAATGTTGATAAAAGAATCGCTCGCCAAATCATCCAGTTAACTGCAGTACAAAGATATACATGTACAAATTTCATAAAGAAGTTAATTGGCACAAGAGAGATAAATTATATTCGTATTGTCGGCATTGCACTGGAACTAGGTTGTAACTGAGGCTAATGCAGGTATTCCCCTGCATGAGCCTCCACTGCAAGCTAGTTCCAGTCCAATACCGAGAATACGAATATATAAACAATAGCCTCCATTTGGCGCGGAAATATGCTTGGATATTTGTCCGGGGACATTATCTGTTCCAAGAAGCCAACGGTTTCCGAGAGCGTAGCTCGAGGAAAATTGTGAGCTTTGAGGAACAGATAATGTCTAAGGATAAATATCCGATCTTTTTTTTTTTTTTTTTGTCTAATGGGGGCTCCTTCAAATATTTTTCGCAACACGCAGGATTTGAAAGTTGGGGAATATCACTCGGACATTCCCCAGTTTTAGCTGGGGCATATTCAGTCACGTGACGTGTCTAGACCAATCGCGTGCGAGCGAAAATATTTGATGGATTATAATAGACCATAGACTGCGAGAAGCGCGTGGGGAAACGTGCGCGAGTAAGTAACAATTGGTCACGGTTTTACTTCTAATCGGCTGACAAAGTAGCGCAAGATACTCAAGTGAAAACCGCTCTATGATAGCTGCAATAAAATGCCATCAGACAACTTTAGTTAACAGCAAAAAGAATGTATCTGTAAAGCAATCCGGGAACTTCTGCTTATTTGAAACCAGACGTAAACCAAAAATTTAGTCATTCAATTGCTGTTTCATTTAAGGCTCCTACTAATAATCTTTAAGATGCGTAGCTAGATAAAAAGTCTAGAGAAGACAAACTTTCATGCAATATATAATTCCTACCGGGGGGAGGGGGATGTTCTCCCGTATTACCTACACGTATTATGCTGCATGGGAACTTCATGTGAATATGGTTTTTGATGTGTTTTGGTCTGAAAGTAGGTAAGTTGTAAGAGATTTTGCCATTGTGACTATGTCTTGCAGACCAAATTGAATAAAAAACTCAAAACGGGCGAGATAAAGAGCAGGTTGACATAGGGTCAGGTTTTTGAGAACGAGGAAGCACAACCCCACCAAAATTACCAGCCGAGGTTTCCTTGCCTTCCGCCATCTTCTGATTACAAATATGTTACTTGCTGCGGAACGACCTTAAGGTGTGACCGTGGGTAGAGAGAGGAAAATCCAGACTGGGTCTTGGAAAATAGTATCAAAAGTAATTCTATTGACAACGCTTGACCTGGCTTTCACACTTGTTCCTTCTTGAATGCTAAATTACCTCTTGAAAATGCATTGTTGTCTGCTCAAAACTTCTATTTACTTAATCTGCACAGTGATGCTGGAATTGAAGTGGGTTTTGTATTATCTACAGATGATGCTTATATTTATTATCATATGCTGGTGAACTAGCTGGTGAACTACTGTAGTGCACCACCATAGCTAAGCATACATTCACATTAAACAGTTGTATTGTATTGTATATGCAGGTGCACAGCACTCACTGATAGTTTGAACAACAGTAAGTAGAGGAAAAATCTCACATCTTACAATATGGGGTTGGGTTATTTGCCACACAAAAGAATAAATGTGCAAAAACGTATGAAAAAAAACTTTCATTGAAGTGGAGAGGAGACCTACATGTAAATGATTAAACTAGAAAGCTGATCCATCGTAGGTGGTTAGTGGCTTCCTCGAGTTATATACCAGTAAAGTATGCATGTTAACTATACATGTACAGGGCCCAAAGATAAAACACTGAAAATAAGCTAAATAATACACATTACAGACCAGTAGGAAATTATCCAGTATCACTCATAATGAGCCTTAAGTGCATTTTTGAAAATGAATCTGAGTGGTGATTTCATTGTCGAGCGAGTTATCAAATTTCAGTCCTCGTCAAAAGACAGAAAATTTGTTAATCTTAGTTTAATAATAAGGTACAGGATGGAAGGCATTGAAACTGTATTATATTACCCTATTTTCAGTAACTTTATCCCCGGTTTTCATTATAAAACAAACCTGCAATGAGTTTCACCTTCCCACAGATGTCCTTTCCTTCCAAAGTTGGGCATTGGTTGAGGAGGATTTAATGATCTCGTCCTTGGCCTTGCTTCTCCAGCTCTGAAAACAAATTAAACTTATATAAGATTATCATTTTGACAACTATAGAAGTGATTTATTTATAAGTAAGCCATCTTTAGCACAGTTTTCAATTGAGTGTTGTAAAACCCAAAACCAAACCAATTATTTACCAATTAGACTACTCAGCCAATCTCAAACTGAAGTCAAACCAAAACCAAAACCAAAACCAAAACCAAAACCAAAGTAATTGCTTGATTACTTTCACCACTCAATTGAAAACTACTTTTAAGTCCATGTTTATAAGCATACATGTATGTAACATCAATATTCACACATTTTCAGTACTAGTTTGGGTTATGATTAACAATATATTTTTCCCTGAACAACTAACCGAAATAAGTCTTCAGTTAATGCTATGATGAGAAGTATATATGAAATAATTCATATCTGAAGTGCAGTTGTAGATGAAAGTGAAGAATGACCATGGCAGTAAATTTTCCAATTTAAGCAATTGGAAAGAAGAAGCCTGAAAAAAATCATTGACCAGGTGGCCCAGAGCTGGCCTGGCTCATAACTGGCTTACTGCCTGTTCCCTACTCAGCCAAACAGCTAAAAGATGAACTAAGATGAAGAGTTCTTGTAGAAAGGCTGCAGGGATGAGAGAGTTGGAAGGTTGGGAATTTTCATGACATGGAATATAGACTGAATTAATTACCAAAACAGATAGATCACAAAATAAAATTCCCTGACAGTGACAAATGGCTAAAACAAAACACTGTATTCATTTGGCAAAAGAGATATATGTAACTTAATAAATTTGATGATTTCCACTATATTTTCCCATCAATGTTTGTACTGTTATTGGAATTAGTTTATGCAGGTACACTCGGTGACAGTGGGTTGTACATGTAGAAGTGTATTTTGCAAAGCAATATATGATGTTGCTAATTTAAACAACTTAGCCATGACAGTCATTGCCAAAATACACAAAACCAAAATTTCAGTCTACATTAATTTATCAACAGTATACCTAATAGTACTTATTGCACATCTTGAACTATCAAAATAAAAATTATGTTGATATTATATATTCTTTGACAATAATTCATACAGTGTGTCAGTCTAACAGTTACAGCAGTTGCTGGAGAAAATGTTAATGTCAATCCCATACAACATTTTCAGTCAATGTAACCATTTTAGCAGCTGGGATGAAATTCAAATATTCTGACTTGAGTGTACTTGTGTATGGCTAGATATGATAATATTGGTCATAGCTATCACAAATTTATATAATTTAGCTATAGTACAGTAGGTAAGGAATATGTTTTTCTTTGTGTTTTTTTTTTTTTTTTAAAGAGAAAATGATAAGGGAGATGTTGAAGTTAGGCCAGAATCTAAAAGTTACTGAGGCCTAATAGCAACCAAGTAAGTTGTTTCAATAAGAGCACTTGTCTAATGTCGTGGAATGCGCATCACAGCTAATCCTTGTTACGATAGGAAAAATAAAAAATAAAACTGTGGTTTTGCTGTAAAAGACTAAGTATGTTTGATCAAGTTATACATGTATGCATGTACATATAAAATATTTAACTGTTTGAAAGGTGCACATCATGCGTATATATTAGGCTTTATTCTGAGACCAAAGGCTGGACATTACATCTGGTGTTACATGCCATGTTTGAATTTCCCTTTTTATTTTATTTTCATTTTCTTTTGGTGCTGAATATCTGACCAGTGCTATCTGGAACTAAAATCCCATAAATTTTTTTAAAAAAAAGGCTTGTTAAAAGCTCTATATATACACATACATGTAGTTTAAGTCTTGTAAACAATTATTTATTACAAAACAGCAGATGAGAAACCAAACAAGAAATAAAGAAATGAATGAACTTAAGATGAAACAAACGAAAAGACACAGCTGCCCCCTCAAGCAGATTTCAAGCATTGCAAACTGACAACCTGTTTCTGCACTACATGTCAATTGGCCCCAAGAAAAATAGCACACACTTGCTAATAGGACCCTTCATCATAGCAGATGCTGGAACTTAACATGACTCAAACTTCAATGTAGTATCTATGACAAGACAGGTGTCTCTTAGATCTAGGTTAAGGGAGAACGGTTGTGTAATCTTGAAGGAAATTTTCAAGGTTCAAATGCCATGTTCATGTTTTGTCAAATTAATTTACAATGCACAATTAACAAAGTTTATCAAAGTGAGACTGTACTAGAAGTGAATCGACATCTTCAAATAAGTGATGTACACTCCTAATTGCTGCACATAAGTTTCAAACTTTGAACAATCACTTATTTATGTTGGCTTAATACTAGCATTAAACAGGTACTATTGATTCTTGTGGGCAGATCACTTCATTTGACTTCTCAGTAACCAACACCAATTGCAGTATGTCAGGATTAACAGTACATGACATCACAAGCAATGTTTTCAAACTATGACACCTTAGAAAATAACTCTTGTTGGTGATTGTGAACAGTGTATGTAGTAATTAACAGATTTGAAATTCGATACAAAAAATAGCTAAATGTATATATTCAAACAATACAAAATGTAGAAAACATGCATATATTTGCTTTTTTTTAAAAAAACAAAAGTTGATTGATTTCAACTTATTTTTGAAATAAACTTTTCAGAAGGTGGCTCAATACCACAACCATATATTTTCATAAATTGCAAAACAAGTGTTATCTCTTTCTTGTTAATAACTGCCAACCGATCGTACCCTTGGGACTAATCAAAAGAAACTCTTAATTAAAATTCCATTACTCAATATCACCAGCGAAGATTATATTTTGTTCCACTGTAAAAAACTTAAGTTGTTTAGTAATTTGGCAAACAATGCATGTAGCCTTTGCAACAACTTCGTACCAATATACTTAAAGTAAGTCCACCAGTGTAAATATCAAGTCTGATCTATTGCCAGCTGATAATTTACCGGTGCATGCCGGCTGTGGTGAATTCGCGTATATACATGTACATCAAGAACTTTACGGGAACGAAATTCAGAACATTGGGCACAAACCAGACTTCATAGTTCGATTACCTAATTTCAGTTTCAAGGTTTGGTTCTGTACAAAGTTTAAAACTTATAGCTTCATATAATAATACAGCAAGCCTTTTATTTCGTTCTCTGTTTGTACGGTAAATGAATACAGAGATCTGAGGGATATGTGACGACAGATTTGAGATCAACCTTAACTGCCTTAACATTAACCTGCCACTCTGTATGCCTGTTAGTTCTGTTCATTGTAGGGTAGATATGGTGAATGAATATCAAGTGAAGATGAAGTACCAGCTCCGGTACTGTAATGTGAACCTCGTTTGAGTGAGTTAATTTAGTCGCGCACAATAAGTGAGCTCATTCTGGCTAAAGCTGCTTGCGAACAAACTAAACAAAAACTCACCCAGGTCGATAGCATCCATTGGCATTGCATACCATCCACGATCTACGTTTTGTCAGCTGACCAACTGAGTCTTTGCCATCATTTAAACATGATTCCATTGGGGAAGTAACTCTCCTATCCATTTCAAAACACAAATTGCTGATTACGGAGTCAGCGTGAAGTGGTGGGAGGACTGGGGCTACACAGGCGCCAAACACCAGGAAAGGGTAACGCAATTCTTGTTGTCGTGTATTGCTGGAAATGAAAAATAATGCATAAATCATGATAAATAAAAAGATCAAGAGATCATGACACAAATCCCTCTGAGTTCTTAGTTTCATCAGATGTAAAATCCGCTAAGAACCTGACGTTTCACAATTTTCTTTTCCCCGCTCACAATGGTTACTTGCATTGTGATAGAGCATTCACGCTGAATTTTAATACTAAACTGTTTGCATTGCGTGACATTAAAACGGCGGCCCGAGAGAGTCCTCGAATTAGAAATGGTTAGGGACCGTTCATTTTTTATAAGGTAGGGGGGGCTGGTGGGATTTGGGGGGGGGGGCATGCGAAAAAAAATGGCTTTCGAGGGGGGGCCATCCCAAAAAAATAAGGGAAAAAGGGGGGGTCACGTGAAATATTTTAGTAAAACTTTAAAATGGCATAATGTTTGAATATCAAAAAAATTGCTATAGAATAAACATAGAAGGCAGGATACAAATTTATTACAAACTTTCCTTCTGCTTTAAAAAAACGTTTGGCGACAAAAAGCATTTGTAGCTACTGAAAAGAAGTATTTAACACTGTTATTTTCGAATGCAACTTTCACCGGCACTCATCTTCATCTCCGCTGTCGTCGAGTTCTTCGTCGCCGCCTGTGCTGCTATGGGAGTCTCTTTCACCAATGCTGCAAGAAGCAGCAATGCTTTCCGTCAGAGTGTACTCTTCAGGGTACATGAAAGTGTAAACATAATCTCTGACTTCCCGCTCAAGGTTGGTGGTGATTTTGCTTCTTGCAGCATTGGTGAAATAATTCCCTTCCAAGAGCTGGGCGATGTATGGCCCATCTCTTCTAAATATCGACGTGGCAACATCCTCAACTTTACGACACTCTTCCGGGACGGCCGTTCTAGGAGGGTACACAAGGCATTGTGGAAGATCATTTCCTAGCGGGTTTCCAACACAGATTCCATAACCTCGTTGGACGTTGTTTTCAGTCCGCTTCCTCTTTCTTTCATTTGACTTTCTGCGGTTTTCTTTTTTCCTCCTCCTTTTGTTGATGTGCTGTTTGAGTATGCCTTTGAATATGCTGTTATAATTGCTCTTCTTATTTTCTAGTGCTTCCATGTCCTGCGTGACCTTCGTCAACTTAGCTTCTGTATATTTGATCTGTTTTACATTAAAACTGTGGGCAAATTCTTCGCCCTGCTTTAAAGCAAGCCCATTGGACTGAAAGAGTGTGGAATCGTGTTCCTTTACATCTTTCAATATGACATTCAACTTTTCCACCATTGCTCTGTGCTCTTTGATGGAGAAGTTTAGTTTTCTTCCATCACTGGGCTTCAACTGGTACCCTTGCATGGAAAACTCACTCGCCCGTTCTGAACAGCCATCCGCACCTAGAAAAATTGCTTCTTTTGCATGTCAGATGTCAAACTGCCTGCATCGTTCAGCTGTAAACCTTTTCTTAAACGACTCGTCGCTTTCGCCATTATTGCGCATTTTGGAATGAGCCTCTTTCATGATGCTCATGTAGTAATGCGCTCTTTCCCCGATTGGAGTAACAATATAAAGAAGAAAGAGCATGGAAGTGGCAGGCTGGTTTTATCTGACCCAGAGAGCGTTGCTCTATTTGCAGATAAGTTTATTCTCAAATCAAAGTTTGTGGTGGATTATCTTCAGCATCTTGAAGTGCTGGAATTTAAAAGGAAAAAGAGAGCAGAAGAAAAGGCAAAGTTAAGTAGGGAGGAGGATTATCCATGGACTGAGTTGTGCGAAGGTCTAACCAAGCTTAAAAAGCTACGTGTTCCAGAACTAAACAAGTACTCAAACCACCACGGGCTGAAGCAGCATTTGAAAAGCAGCAAGAGTGAGAAAGTAAAGGCAATTGTAAGACATTCATGCTTGTAGCAGAAGAGTCCTCTCAGAGCTGGCCAACCAACGCTGAGAAATGCCAGGACATTGACTCTGGGGGAGAAGATGACTCAAGTGACGTCATTCTTGCACTCATCAATTCAGATGAGGAAGATGCCAATGAGAGGCCAAATGCCACACGCTCAGGGCGAGCCATAACTAGGAGATCCGAAATTGACTTCTCTTTCTTTTGATTTGTTTTTTAAACAACAGCTCTCTGTCGTATAGAGATTGTAAATATTGTCTTTATAGTGAGCACAATAACGTGAAGTAGGGGGATAATAGAGAAATATTTAAAAAGTTGAAATCTAAATATTGTTTGTTCAATTTTTTTTTTTGGGGGGGGTCATCCCAAAAAATGACCGCTATAAGGGGGGGCCATGTGAAAAAATTGGTAAGCTGAGGGGGGGTCATGCGATTTTTAAACGGTGCTTCCCAAATCCCACCAGCCCCCCCTCCCTCATAAAAAATGAACGGTCCCTTAATAGAGGGGAATGGTTATGACACTCGACAAAGTTCTTTGTTGGATGTTTTTGTTCTCTTTTTTGGCCTCAACCGTGTACAAAACACAATAGCTGTTTACTAATGACCGAGGAACTAGCCAAAAGAAATGTTTTGATTACGTAACTCATGCGTAGTGTATGAGCGCAAAACAAAAGATTGTGCACGGTCGTGGACCTTTCAACATAAATCTTGGCTTGATGTTTGCTCCTTTGATGTTTGCCGGGCTTCATAACCATTTCCCTCTATTGACTATGATTAGACGAAGTAGAGAGTGATAACGTTTTGTTGTTATATATTAAAATGACAGATGTTTCAACAACAACAATAACTTTATTTACTTGTACATTCACAGTTTTTATTATTTTTTTTTTTCGGCAGCTTTACGGCCGCCGTACATGTATAGTGATACTAGGGCCCTTCGAGGGACACCAATATGGCTTCTCCAAACAAAGCGCTGTAAGTATTCTCAGATGAAACGTTTCTCCAAATAACGCACCTATTAGCTCGACCACCCCATTTATGCTACGTAAATCTGTTCACAGAAGTGAGTTATTTTATACATTAAGCGTTGCCAATAAGCTTAAC
Organism: Orbicella franksi; assembly: GCF_964199315.1. Lineage (NCBI taxonomy): Eukaryota > Metazoa > Cnidaria > Anthozoa > Scleractinia > Merulinidae > Orbicella > Orbicella franksi. The sequence continues at coordinate 19,315,128 of NC_138147.1, forward strand.
CTAAATTCTTGTGGGCATCTGAGGCTATAGCCTGTTAGCAGGCTCCCCAGTAGAAGCGGGAAGAAAAAAGAAGAGAAGAGAGAGGAGGGGCCGGTGAGAGTGAGGTGGCCGGGTGGGGGGGGGGGGGGTTGGGTGGGGGCGAGTTGCCCCCGGATAACGGTTAACTGACAAAAGGCACCAAAAGGCATTTTTGTTCTCCCAGTAACGTTAACGTTGTGATTCGAAAAGATAGGCCTTCAAAATGTCCCCGGGAGAGGTTGAGGATTCAAACATTTGGTCCGAGGGCTAGCAATGGTGATTTGAGCAACAAAACTTCAATTTAAGCTTTGAATTGGCCAGGACATTAGAAGAGTATTTAGGTGGAGTGAGCGCTCGCGGAAACACCTCGGCAGTAGAAAGAGGGAGATGTCTCTCTGTCCTCACGCCTCAGGGCAGTTCATGCTCACAATTACTTGCTCACGCTCTCTCGTTGATCTGCGTAAGTGGGTCTAGTACTTTTTTTGTTTTTATTTTCATTGGCTGCCTTTTAAGGTATAACTTAAAGTGCAATTCCGATTAGGAGCGAAGTTTATGTATGGTTTACAGCCATATTTCCGACCCTTTCATCCTTTTCACGTAACTTTCTATGTTTTGTTGATCCTGCCTGCCGAGAAGCCATTAAAACGCACAAAAAGTTCAGCTTGGAATTAAACCCATAAATTCAGTGTTGAATGAACTTGGCATTAGGGAGCCAATAAAAAATAATGTTTTCGTCACCTACATGACAACGCTGTAAACATTGGAGATGATGATTAAAAACGATGAAAAAAGGAAAAACTGGGAAAGCTATTTTTGATCGACTCTGAAAAACCTAAAAGCTTTTCTTCAAAAAACACCAAATTAACTGGAGAAATTACAGATTAGGTGATCGAAACAAACCAGCACTCTATGATTATGTATCATTTTGTTTCCAAATTGAAAGCAGTATGTTAATTTTCTTGTTGTTCCGTTCGCCCCAGGGGCTCGTCCTTATTAAATCTTTTGTTCCATCCTTATTTAAAATAACTTGAGTTATGCCTGCGCAGTAAATCGACTAAATATGTTTGCACTGTTAAGCTGAATGTCGGTCGGAGAATCGTCAAAATGATGTTATCCTTTGTGGTCTCAATGTTTGTAGTCCTTGGAACTTTTCAAGCGAAGTTTATCAACGGTGATCTCTCCTCTGAATTTACAAACTTTGCTGTTTTGGACGAAGTAGCGACCGTAACATTGTACTGGAGCGTTGACTGGGATTCCAAAACAGTCACATTTGCTGTGGAAGCTTTGACAACAGGATGGGTTGGTTTTGGGATCTCTGCAGGTCGGGGACAAATGATTGGAGCAGATATAGTCATCGGAGGTGTAGCAGATGATGGCAAACACTATTTCATGGTAACTTTTATGTTGCGTGATGACACATCGCTTACATTTCGTAATTGATGTTTTTTATAGACAAGCGTTGATATACAGCTGCTAAAGATAAAGTAGGCTCACAGTAGGTTTAACTTAATTTTAAATAGATACTAAGCCTTCAATTGTTCCTATACCCAGAGAAAAGCGAACCTAGTGACCGAAGACGATCAGGGTATATCGCTACATCTAAATCTACGCTTGGCTACGCCTTTGTATTGCGCCATTAGTTGTGTGTTAAAGCCAATAAGATGCCTAGTCAACCAAACACGGCAAGCTCTTTCACTCAGAAAAGGCATTTTTAAAATCCCCCGGGTAAAATCCAAGCTTAGATGATATGTCTTGACAGGTACACATAGAAAGTGAGTCAAACTATGACCAGCTAATTGTTAACTTTTCAGTCCGTCACATCATTCAGTCTGCCACAAGCTGGTGACTCGGCAATTTTTCTTCTGATAGGGATTATTCCCTTGCACCGATTGTTTTCTTAAACTTTATTACTTTTTACTCAGGACTGTCAGGCAACCAGTTATGGTGAACCAACTGTGGACGAAAAGCAAGATTATGACCTCATATCCTTGACAGAAATTGGCAACAAAACAACGATGAAGTTTAAACGACAATTTGATACGTGTGATGATGGCCAGGACAACAAAATCGAGGTATGATTACGATTGTTTATATATATATACTTTTTTTTAGTTTACTTTATCCTCGTTGAACCATAGAGAGTCGTCAGTGCACAACCGGTTAACCCTGTTGTGACCAGGGGCCCGTTTCTCGAAGGTTCCGAAAAGTTTTCGCACCCGAAGAGCCATACCAAAATCTCAAACCTTTTGACCACAGGGCTGTTTATTTAGAGGTTCACTTCATACAAGAAGTTTCAGGTGTATACACCTCTCTGTCTTTAAATACCGATTAACTAAAAATGGCTTTTCGGGCCCAAAAAGATTCCGGTGCTTCCGAGAAACGGGCTCCAGGGCCGAGGGAGGCGGGAGGTAGGGGAATCGGGAGCTTTTCATATGAAGCCCCCCATGGCCACCTTGCATCACGCTAATAGCATTAAAGCAATGAGCTCCAAATTTGGAGACTGTACCTAACCGTTACCTGAGAAAAAAATCTGCTCTTACAGAACATTGCTCAGAACATTTAGAAAATATTATTAGATGTCTTGTTCAGTTTTAACTAGCTAGTTTTGAGCCCGTTTTGATTGTTTTGTACAAATTCATCGTATAGTGATTAGTCTATTGCGAACGCGTTGCTCTATTACGTTTGCTAACTGCTGATAGAAAACAGTTACTTCTTGTGCACGTGATATTTTTCTGCATGAAACCCTTTCAATTGCCTGATATCTCACAACAAAAAAAAAACTTCTTCTCTAAATATTTCTTTAAATTTGCAGAAGTTTTATTATTTGTCACTGATAGAGTCAGTGTCTTTGGCCGTTAAGGGTCACATCAGCCCAATGAGTTGTTAATAACGACTGACTCGTGAGTGAGGCCACTCTGTGTCGTTGTTGACTACTATAGAAATACTCATCATGCGCAGCACGTGTTTAATTAGACTTCAGTTGTCTACCATACTTGCTTCTTGTTTATCTACTTTGTTTTCATGCATTACTACCTTATGTTGTACAGGAAACATATTTTCTAGGGCAAAACTTGCCTTAATTAATCTAAAAATATATAAGAGGTTTTATACATCCTTGCTAGGAGATGTATAAAAAACATTTGTGACATGACTTTTTCAATAAAAGAAACGGTTAGCGTGTAAAAATGAAGCGAAATATGAGACATCAAGTTACCTTGACTTTGCAGGAAGGAACATCCAAGGTCATTTATGCGTATCATCCCTCAGACCCTCGCTCACCTGACTACTTTCCCAAGCACATAAAGAAAGGTTCCCGCAGTTTAATGCTGCTGAACACTGGTAAAAGCAAGCCAATACTACCAGCTAACTTGACGTTCCTCGACATTCTGAACAACCAAGTAAGATCTGTTTTTAAGAATGAAGTTTTTGTTAGGTTTTATGTTTGTTTGATCATTTTAAGCCGGCTTAAATGTGAGAATATGAAGCCCAAAGACCTAGTGGTGAGGTAAATACATAAACGGGTGAGGTAAATACATAAACGGAATTTTTTATGGCACGCTTAGGCGGGCTATTAGACTGGATTAGTCTAGATATTGGTATTGTGGCTCGAATGGGTCCGGCTCTCCGAATTTGTATTCTTGGTATTGGACTGGAACCAGCTTGGAATGGAGGCTCAAGCGGGGGAATAACATTAAAAAGAGATTAAGAGATTAAAAAGAGATTTATGTTTGTTTGATCATTTTAAGCCGGCTTAAATGTGAGAATAGGAAGCCCAAAGACCTAGTGGCGAGGTAAATACATAAACGGGTGAGGTAAATACATAAACGGAATTTTTTATGGCACGCTTAGGCGGGCTATTAGAGTGGATTAGTCTAGATAATTTATTGGTATTGTGGCTCGAATGGGTCCGGCTCTCCGAATTTGTATTCTTGGTATTGGACTGGAACAAGCTTGGAATGGAGGCTCAAGGGGGGGAATAACGTTAAAAAGAGATTAATTTAATTGTTATTTGAAAAGACTCCCCACATTAGCCTCACTCTTAAACTAGTTCCAGTCCAATAACGAGAATACGAACATGGCCTATCACAAACCAACGCCTGAGTCAACAAAATTTTCTGAAGCATAGCAAATGGCAAAAGGAAAACAATTCACTCCACGAACAAGGGTAAGTGTAGATAGGAGGTTCGATGCCTGTTAGTTGATTCGGCCTTTGGCCTCATCATCTACCACTCCAAGGAAATATTTATTAGAAGTTCCTTAGCTGTTGAGAGGGCGAGTGTGAGAGATACCACCAGTTACAGCTGGGTTGCCGGCCTATTTTCGTGTTGGTCACAGTATCCCAACCGATCCACAGTAAAAACCACCTTTAGGATGACCGTGGAGTTACCAATCCTTCATCTGCATCTGGCAGGAAAAGCGTCCCTCGAGCCTGTTAAACACTAATAAAATTCTCACAATGTAATTGTCTTAATACAGACCAAAGTGCCAGCTGATGAAACGACGTACTGGTGTAAAGTTTTTGAAATTCCAAGGATGGAGAGAGAGTATCATGTTGTCAAGGTAATTATCTGAAGTTATGGTATACGCAGTAGAGCAAGTAATGATTCATAGTGGACATCAACAATAAGGCAATAAGATACCCTCAAAATTAAAGCGAAATGGTGTAGTACACTTGCCTTTGCATACGGTCGGTGCATTTGAAATTTGAATTACACCTTTTGCTGTTCATTTACAGAAAATATCCATTCATTTGAGTCCAAATTTGTTTCATTATGGTCAATATACTCTCATTAACACCAATATGACCTTCATTTGCGCGTAAGGAACCTTCAAGAATAACATTTGCATATGTATTAACATTCAAAATCATCAAAAGATAAACAATACCTTCCTTTGACATTCATTGGCTGTAAATGTATTTTTATTTTAGTCGAAATAAAATTCGTTGTCACGAAACGACAATCATGTACACTTTTGGACATTCCTTTTTCAACAAAAGACTTTCAATAACAGAATTTGCATGAGCACTCACAATCAATTGCATTATTATACAACCATATCCGTGAAAGTGACAATCTTTAGTACGTTGAGACAGACATTACCGTGTTTTCACCTAACGTTAAGAGAAGACAATAGCTGATTAGCGTAATTCAGAGATAACGGAGAGATATCGCGCCCAATTTTCCTCGAAAATTTGATTATAGAACTAGGGACCGTATGTACCTTTTTCAATCGTATTTTCACAATCCTCCCCTTGCAGATATAAATTCAGCCTCTTACGAATCTTTTGCGCACAACTCAGAGGACGCACCGCTGTATACATGTGATAAAGTGACAGTTAGATTTCCCCACAAATGCCACGAAGAAATAGAATCCCATTTGAGCACAGCGAAAGGATAATCAGGGCCTAAATGTGGACAATGGTATCGTTTCATGCAAACATATTTGCCACGATGCCTCAATAGTGAGGCAATTGAGGGATAGATCGTACAGCAAATTTGACATTCTCTCTTCCAAAAATAAATGTTATTATGGCTGTAATGTTTGTCTCACCGCACTTAAGATTGTCATCTTCATGGATATGGTTGTTTAATAATGCAATTGATTGTGAGTGCTCATGCAAATTCTGTTATTGAAAGTCTTTTGCTGAAAAAGGAATGTCCAAAAGTGTACATGATTGTCGTTTCGTGACAACGAATTTTATTTCGACTAAAATAAAAATACATTTACAGCCAATGAATGTCAAAGGAAGGTATTGTTTATCTTTCGATGATTTTGAATGTTAATACATATGCAAATGTTATTCTTGAAGGTTCCTTACGCGCAAATGAAGGTCATATTGGTGTTAATGAGAGTATATTGACCATAATAAAACAAATTTGGACTCAAATGAATGGATATTTTCTGTAAATGAACAGCAAAAGGTGTAGTCAATCAGCAATGAGCAGAGAGGAAAATGTGCACTGTCCTGAAGTCACATGTATGCTAACAAGAAAGTCGGGCCACCTTTCTCACTAGAGATCACATTGTATAGGGATCTACAATGACAGATACCGTATACAATAGATTGCAACAAACAAAAAAAAAAGAAACATTTTATGCCTGGCCCCAAAACTGGATTGCCCGCGTGTCGCCAGGTAAGATGATAGCTATGTTACTCTAAACAAAACTGTAGTTCCTCGTTTAATTAAACCCAGAATTCTCGAGTTAAGAATAAGAAGGAGCCAAAACAACTTTGCCCAGTCATTGTCTATATTTTTGTTAGCTACAAAGTAAAAGATCTCTAATTATCGTTTAGTTTCGACAGTTTTGACTGTCGCTTGCACTGCGGGCACAGCAGCATTAGGCCAAAAAAATAAATTAATTAAATTACTAAATTAAACTCTACAGACATAGAATGAAAATGATCCAGGATGTCACTACACTTCCACTACCAGCTCTCCCTCCCCACCCAAAGACTACACCTTTACGTCATTATTTCTTAATACTCTCATGATTTCCCCTAAGTTTATGTTTAAAAGTGTTAAAAGTGTACCATTTCATTGTAGGTGGAACCTGTAGTTCAGAAAGGTCACGAGGGACTGGTTCATCATATTTTGTTGTACGAGTGTCTCGACAGTTTTCCAACTTCCTTTTTGAATCATTCTGGTTTTTGCTATGACGAAACAACTCCTCGTGAAATCATGGAGTGTGCTGGACAGTCAATAATTGCTGCCTGGGCAATCGGTGGAGGGGTAAGATTTGAAGCAGTAGTACAAGAGCATTATTCTTAGTAATAATAAACTTCCTAAATTGCGATGTAAGTATTTCCACTCGTCAGCAGAAGAGGTTAATCTTTGTAGAACGCCATAGTAAGGTAACAATGATTGACAATTCAATCTGCGTCCATAATCATTTGCTGACATTTCTAGTTATCATTTTAGTGATTTCCGGTCTGTGTTCCGGCAATTTGAGCAAAGACAAACTTCAAAGTTTAGATTCGCGGAAATAAAGAGCTGCAAACTCTTTCGGCCACTTTTTTTGGAAATAAAAGAGAAACAGTTCCAACGATGATTTTAATTGGAAGGAAAAAAACCCTTACAAATTATCATATTTTAATATCACATAGCATTTGACATTTGTTTATTTCTCAGAGCTTTTACTACCCCGAACACGTGGGCCTCAAAATTGGTACCAACGACACGTCAAGATACATTGTTATGGAAACCCACTACGACAACCCAGATCACAGAGATGGTATGTATAATAGCACGTGCCCGAGAAATTATCTGGGTTCTGAGGACGTATCTGAATTGCATTTTGACGGTCATGCTCATATACTGCTATCTAAGAATCTTTCACAGGCATTTTTCAGTAATAGATTGCGTCCTTGCTGAATTGGGTTTTCAGACTTTGTCGACAGCTCTGGTCTTCGGTTGTGGTACACTAACGAAACTCGCATGTACGACGCAAGTACCTTATATGCCGGATGGGATGTCACTTATCAGATGGTGATACCTCCAAAGCAATCTAAATGGGAAACAGTTGGTTATTGCCCAGGAGCGTGCATCGAAAAGGTACATGGCAAAGAAGCGAATGTATATACAGGACTAGATACTTCTTATTGTAGTGATCATGAAGCTATGAAGACTCGCCGGTGATGGCGTATCTTGGCCATCTATATGTACGGAGTATCTAACTGCAAGTTTATTGTAATGTGGAGTTCATAACCCCGGGGGGGGGGTACTCCCTTATATGGGCAATATAGGTGTTTGCGGCCCCAAAAGGTATGGTTTTTCAGCCGTTTTGGTCATAAACAGGGTATCGATTTAAGCTGATTTTGGCCATTTTGATATAAATAGGGTATGGTTTTTGCACTCTAGCCTTGATATGGGTATGCTTTTAAGAAGAAGCCACTTTTTCATCATAATAGAAAAGCAAATCAACAAAAACCTTTCACAAATTATGTTTACGGTAGTTTAACATTGGTCTGAACTAGGGAACTAATTATAACGCAGGTCTGAAACAGGGTTTTGATTTAAGGGTCAGGTCACAAACAGGGTTTCGAATTTTTGGTCAGGTCATAAATACGATAGGGATTATCACAGATTTTGGTCATGAATAGGGTAAGGGTTTTGGGAAGCGGGCCGCACACTCCCGCCCAATTGTTCTGCGAGTACCCCCCCGGGTCATAACCGAATCGGTCGGTTTCTTGACTGTGAGTGAAAATATTTGGGACACCCGCTGTGATATAGATAGCTTGGAAACTTTGTCATAGCGACTAAAATTAGCTTTGATACCCATTTCGCTCTAAATCAGAACTTGCATGTCAGCTATAACATGCAGTTGTACGGCGTTATCTGTGCTCTCCTCATGGGAGCAAAGTTGAAACCTCACACTTCCCTAATACCATTAATGTTTTTTTTCCATAAACAGGGTTTGGAAAACTCTCCGCTGGAAGGACAGAAAGTGAAAGTGTTTGCAGCTCTTCTTCATACACATCTTGCAGGTACAGACGAAAATAATATAAATTTGGCTTGTGCAAAATAACATCCGAAACGAAATTCGCTAACCGCATCCAAGATCAGGTTAGCTGATCTGTGGAAACAATTTTAATGGCATAAAAGGCAGAAATAGACAACAATTTTTTTGTAGGAATGAACGACAGTTTATCCTCAGAGCGCTAATAGTCCTAATACAGTTTTTGTGTATAATTTTTTTTTAATCAATCGCGCCTATAATAAATCATCTTTTTATCGGGCAGGTGAATTTTGTTAAATCGCATTTTTCTAATTTGATTTCAGGCAGGCAAGTAAGAGTGAAGCATATTCGGTACGGACATGAACTTAAAGAAATTGTCTTCGATAACCACTATGATTTTAACTTCCAGGTCAGTGATGAAAATTTCTGTTTTTACGTTAAAATGTCCAGTGTTCTTCTGAAATACTAGAAAAAACGAAAGATCCTTGTTTACTGGGAATGTTGCAGATCTCTTTATTGGGAGTTCCCTGGTAGTTTTAGGCTAGCGAAACTGTATTTTCCACGCAGACTAGACTGTACATAGTCAAGTATCCTACATGAGAAAACAGACATACCCTCGCGATTTCTCGAGCCTCTAGCCACAGCCCTTTTCTCCGGTGAAATGAACTTTCTTATCTTGAGGCAAATTTATTCTCCCACCCGCGTTGTCTTATACATGGTTAATATTGCATAGTGACCAATAAGACTTAACTTTGCCATCTCTTCTGCCTGTTGCTATGGAGCCCCGGATTGAGGCAGTCTCTGTTTACGAAATCCACCTTTTCGGTATTCAGCCCTATTGTACATGATTAGCTCAAGTCCCTTTTTCGCATGACGCATAGGCTAGCTAGTAGATGCATAGGCTAGCTAGTAGATGATCAGCACGTCCATCGATGAACTCTGTCGAAGCATTTAAAGTCTGCTTTCTACAAAATTGTTAGCTCTGGTAGAATGGTCACCCCCCATATCCAGTCACGCTGGGCAAGGAAATCTTTCACACATAAATTTTATCTTTTTAAATAGCTGCGAACCGTTCACACGGGAAATCAAAGTTTGCTTGGGTGACCCTGGGTGGATGGTCATTCGCTTTTTAAAACTTTGAAACGCTTCGGTGACCTTCGTGGATTTAGTGGGAGGGTAGCCAACGTCAAAATTCGAGGTGCTTAATTAGCAATTTGATGAAACGCAAAATCAAATATTTTGATATATCTCTTCAATCGATACCAGATAAAAAGGAGTAACTGGAGGAATAAAGTATCTAACAAAAAAATACATGCATCTCACAACACGGTCATAGTTTTACCTAATTTCCTTTGGTTAAACGCGGTGAACTAAAGAACCTACCGTAGAATTTGAATTGAAACATGCTGAGAGTTTGGAATAATCACCTGATTACGTTCTGCTTATAAAGGTCACCACTTTTGGTTCGAGCGTAATAGTTCCCATGCAATTTAGCGTTAATTCGCTAACACCTTTGATATGTTCATTTCTCTAGTCAGTTTTTGATTTCCCTTTGAGGTTCGAAAATAGGAATTCCGTTGCAAACTATTTGTCGCTTCTCAACTCTTTGTCTCTTATAACGGTCCGTTTGTCGTTCTTAGGAATATCAAATGCTAAAGGAGGAGATCGAGTTGTGGCCTGTAAGTAGAGTTTATACAAGTTTATCTATTCATCTAGATCTAACACATTAAAGTAATGATAAAAAAATTGTTAGCCAAATATATCAACATTTTCAGAACACAAAGGAACACTGACTTTTCAAATGTTATTTGTTGTTCGTCTTTGATATACACACTTAGCTTGTTAATATTTTTTTCCAGCGAGATGAACTGATGGTCTCTTGCACATATAACACGGAAACTTTAAAGGATTTGACTTTTGTAAGTAATGACGGTTACACTAAGCATGTTCATTATACACTTAGTCAGTATCTCTAGCTTGTTACTCGGGCTTCCGTAGGAAAGCCCGAGTCTTAAAATGCAAGCGTTTTGGTCGCCAAAAGGGGGTCATGGTCCCAGGCGTTCCATGCGTAGACCATGGAAACTGGGGACGAGAAACGCGACATTTGCTCGCTCTTCGTGACAGAATGCGGTGTTTTGGCAATAATCGCGCCTTATTCATTCATCTCACATACAAAGATGTCGATCGTTTTCAGAAAAGGTCGGTCCACAAATTATATTGCTTGAAAGCCAGCCAGGTAAGCAAAGTTCACGCTCGAAACGTTCTCGTGAGATAACAACCGAGCCGATTACGGTATGAGTTCAATCTACAAAAACACTGGCAAAAAATAGGTGGTCAATGACGGTATGTGGCTACTGCTGTTATTATTTAGAACACTGCAGTAAAACAAATCATATTGCAATAAAACGAGCGAAATACGAAAACGTTTTTGGACTCGTAGCTCATTAAAAACATGCGACTTGTTTCTTGCACTGCGCAAAATATGTCGATCTCCAAAGTTGTAAAGATAACATTTTCGGTAAATTGAATTAAATATCTTACCTTCAAGTTAGTTGGCTTTCTAGTAGGGTGCAGGAAAAAAAAACGTGTGAATTTGGAGGCACATTAATTAAACCTTCGATTGTGCGGGAAATTGTGCGGGATTATCGACGAACCAATGTTCTTGCCAAGTCCTAAGGAAAATCTGCATTGACGATAGTTCAGCCAGTTATTTCACTAGTAGTTCAAATATATTTAGCAGTCTTAGCAATCGCCAATTCTTTTAGAAAACTGTGGCTGACTACAAAAGAAAATCATTCTGCGTGACATGAACTAGACGAGCATGAAACCAAAATAAATGGCAAAACAGAATGCCGCATCTTCCCCGATAAATGAGAATCCTTTTAAAAATACTCCTGCCTTGATTCAATAAAAATATGTAGCTTGAATACTTCTTCATAAACTGCGTTAAGGGTCGCAAATTCTTGGAAGTTACCCGCAAAATACACAACTTGAAAGTTTACGCAAATTATGTGCAATGCAATTTGAGCCTAGTCACAGGAGTGTTGTTTTCGCGAAGGAGTTTATCATGATTCGTTTTGGCTCTCTCGAAAGGGATTATTCGCTCTTCAAAGGACATATGACTCTTGAAAAGGGTTTAAGATCGCAACACGGCAAAGATGTTCAGCTACACAATTTACTCGGATCGCCACGACAAGCAAACAAACTTCGTACAATTTCTGCTAGCATGTACAAAGTAATCGCCATAAGTTATAAAAAGACCTCGAAGATTCTTTGCAAATACCCTGGTCCCAGAGGTTTTTCTTGATTTTTCTCCACATGAGAGAGCTACAAGAGAACCGCGAAGCGCGACTTGTGTTCGCCGCTTCGCGAAACGAAGAAAAATCAAGAAAAACCTCTGGGACCGGGGTATTTTGCATACAACTTCTCCATCAATGCGTAGACAGCTGTGCTTCATTCTTGAACCAAAATGGTTTAAACTCAAAACTTGCGATAGGATGAAGAGCCCTGGATACTCAACGAAACAACTTGAATTGTAAATATCTAAGCGGAACTCTTGTGCTAAAATATCCTGATTCGTTAATTTGCTTTTATTGTGTCCAATACGCGTTTTCGTAAAGTACGATTTGATGCTGTGGTACGAAGCCCGAGTAAACGCTCTTAGAGCGTCTAGTTTCATTGATCCCTCGGAATCAAGCAACCTTAGATCACGTCTGAACAATATAGACTAAAAACACTCGACGGTACGTCGGCTAGTCGGTTGGTAAATCAGTGAAATGACATTCAGTCAGTCAGCCAGTCAGTCAGTCAGTCAGTAAGTCAAACAGTCAGTACGTCAAACAGTCGATCGGTCGGTCGATCAATCAGTCATTCAGCGAGTCATTGATTAGTCGTTAATATAAGCCGGGTGGTGATTCAGTCAGCTGTCACCTATGCAGTCATTCAGGGAGTCAGTCATGCAGTCAGCTGTCAGACATGCAGTGCGTCAGTCAGTCAGTCAGTCAGCCAGCAGACATGCAGTCAGTCAGGTAGTCAATCAGTCAGTCAATCAGTCAGTCAGTCAGTCAACCAGTTAGTCTGCTGTCTTAATGCACACTTAGGTAAGTCACCCCCTGTTGGCTATCAATCATTCAGGCAGTCAGCTCTCGGTCAGTCATTCAATCAGTCAGTCAGTCAGTCAGTCAGTCAGTCAGTCGTTCAGTCAGTCGTTCAGTCAGTCAGTCAGTCAGTCAGTCAGTCAGGCGGCCGATCGGTCGGTAGGTCGGTCGGTCAGTCAGTCAGGTAGTTAATCAGTCAGTCAGGCAGGCAGTCAGCTAGGCAGTCTGCTTTTTTTTTTTATCAGATTTAGGTAAGTCACCCCCTGTTGGCTATCAATCATACAGGCAGTCATCTCTCGATCAGTCAGTCAGTCAGTCAGTTGGTCGGTCGGTAGGCCGGTCGGTCAGTCAGGTATAGTCAATCAGTCGGTCAGTCAGTCTTCGATTTCTTCCGATTCTTGATTCTACCTCTGATACTTCCTCGTCGTTGAACTATGCTGATAGTCTAGGCCTCAAACCATTCATTACGGCAAGTTTGGTATCTGAGGTATAAGAGGACATTAATTGTTTGTCGTTCTTTCAGGGAGGTTTTGGAACAAGAGATGAGATGTGCTTGGTTTTTCTGATGTACTATCCTCGAGTAAATTTGAAAAAATGCTCCAGCAGGGATCAAGTGGCATTTGCAAGCGTTTACTTGAAACATTTCTGGTAAATAATAATGGTTGCATTAATTTGGACATATGTATTCCGTCTGGGTTGTATGTGACATTATTTTCTTTTCTCTTATTCCAGACGGAAAATCATTATATTAGAATTATGAAAGAGAAATTATACACGTTCGCTCACATATTCATTTAGGCATTTAAGTCAGGCTCACAAAGGGCCTAAAATTAATGTTACGTACAACTTCGCGCTACCCCTCCTATTTAAGAACAACGGTTTATTGTCACTTTCACAAGAGATTGATAATTTCTTGCTTCCACTCACTACCTCTTAATCCTGGATCTTGGTCTGAAAGATAACTTTTCAAACTTCTCAGCAGCGTAACTCAAGATTCAGGGATTCGGTCACGGGTATAATGCTAACTGGTTGTTATACGTTATACTTACAATTAAAACTGTATACTACTGTACTCAGTTGTTCAAAAAAAAAGCTTATCCGGGCTTGGTTGTTCAAAAGAGGGTTAGTTTCTAATCTCAGATGAAATTTTTTCAACACGCACATTAGTTGTTGAGCGCTAAGCCGCTTACGGCTCACCTAGGGTCAGGACAGAGAGTTAAATGTACGTATACTCGCAACGTGGATTAACGCACTCACCTCTGCTTAAATGAAGGAAAATTTAAACAAAATGAAGAGCTTGACACAGATGTGGAAGGTTCACTGCCCAGCTGTTTGGCCTTAGACTTCGTTTTCGTTTTGGTTTGAAATACTATTGGTTAACTCGCCTAATAGTTCCTGATTTTGATTATATAAAAGTTTTCGATCCACCGTTACTTTAGGATTTTCTTACGTCGCGCAGTGGGTTAAGCAGTCCTCTGGTCAGCTCTAACCTTCAGCTTCTAACAACAGAATTGACGCGCGATTGAATTTGAACCCCGCGTCAAATAAATTTAACCCAGGGTCAGAAGGATTTGACCCTCTTGTGAGAAACTGGGCCCAAGTATTTATTTATAGTTTGAAGGGAACTAGAATCAGTGGTATGAATAGAAAAGAGTCTGGCATGTTACTTTGGTAGTAGGCCCACTTGCACTGAACAGACAGAGCTGTTATTAAGATAATTTATGCCATTTCTCGTTTGGACTGAACAGACAGAGCTGTTGTTAAGATAATTTATGCCATTTCTCGTTTGGACTGAACAGGCAGAGCTGTTGTTAAGATAATTTATGCCATCTCTTGTTTGGACTGAACAGACAGAGCTGTTGTTAAGATAATTTATGCCATTTCTCGTTTGGACTGAACAGACAGAGCTGTTGTTAAGATAATTTATGCCATTTCTCGTTTGGCCTGAACAGACAGAGCTGTTGTTAAGATAATTTATGCCATTTCCCGTTTGGACTGAACAAACAGAGCTGTTGTTAAGATAATTTATGTCATTTCCCGTTTGGATTGAACTGACAGAACTGTTGTTAAGATAATTTATGTCATTTCTCGTTTGGACTGAACAGACAGAGCTGTTGTTAAGATAATTTATTTCATTTCGCGTTTCAGGAAGGGCGGAGCTAATTTTCTTAACATCACGCCGGAAACATGGAGTGACAGGGTGACAGAGGACCTTCGACAAGCTTACAAGGACGAAAACACTAGAATAAATGTTAATTGCCAGGGATATAACAACCAACAAATCCTGGTGAGTTTCGTAAACTTCATTAAATGCTTTTCATTGAAAAGTGGGGAGATTCTTTGATGTACCAGCAAGGAATCTTTGAATTGTAATAATTGTTCTACAAGATATCACAAAACAAAGGTGTTGAAGTTCTTCTACATTTAACCAGCCGTATCGGGTGCAGGGTGCAGGATGCCGAGTGCCAGGTGACGGGTGCCGGGTGCCGGATGCCGGGTGCCGGGTGCCGGGTGTCGGGTACCGGGTGCCAAGAGGACGGAATTTGATATGATATTTTATTGTTCACAGAACGTGAGTTTTTAATGACAGCCATGTTGTGACAAGCGTTAAAAATAATAGTAATTAGAATTTACCTCCTTTTAAAGATTTTGTTTTATTATTATTATTATACTTCTCCTTGATCTCCGTGCTTTCAGGACGGCGGTAGTCATTCAAAACCCAAGATCGTTTATTCGTACCAGCCTGGCAATGGTCCCTGTGTTCGTAAAATTCACAACGAATTCGAATTCGAACACGAGCAGAGTGCTAGTGGACGTGACGTCAGTTCCAGCGTAATGATGGCTTTACCAACAGCTCTTATCGCAGCACTTTACAGAATGCTCTGACGACGCTGCTTTCCATTTCAAGCCGGACTGCTTCTTGAAGCATTGTGACGTTTCTACCGGCAACATAGACTGAGACTGAGGAAGTTGATGTACAAAGGAAGCACAGATTGAATTTTATGTGTTTGAACTTTCCGTAGAAGTAGCCACCGATAGAATTAGTTATGTTTTGAATTAAAATTAGTGTACCCAGGCCATATTCGTATTCTCGGTATTGGACTGGAACTAGCTTGCAATGGAGGCTCATGCGGGAAAATATCATTAAAACGACATTTATGTCATTTGCATTTGAAAAGATTCCCCGCACATTAGCTAGTTCCAGTCCGAATACCGGGAATATGAATTTGGCCTATTCACTTTTTTGACCACACTCACAAAACGAAGGTTTTATATATCGCTCAATGAGCATTCTCTTTGGTCTATTCGAACCTCGCCAAACTGCCACCACAGAGACACATGCAAGTAGCCATGGTAAATATGTGGCCGTTATGGCGAGATAAGGCTATAAAATAAAGCTCCTGTTCAACTGTTTACCGTTTAGGTGTGGACTAAATGAGCGCCGTACTCGTGCAGACGAAAGGAGTAACATGTGTTTGCATAGTTTTACGTGTGAACAAGTAAACCAAACAATGAAACAAAACGAAACGACGACAATATCATGACCCATAACCTTTACATACATACTTTATTGTTACCTCCCCAATGGGGCTTTTCAGGAACAATTACTTAAATTACTAAGTTACTAATAACTACACAACCTTTCTATGTTACTTGGAAACACCACGCTCTCTCTCAGTATATTATATCTATTTATTTTTCAGCCTACTCAATACATGTAACAAATCACTTTGAGCTTGCTACATGCCAATGGTGATGCGAGCTGAGCACTTCATGTAGTTTAACCTGAAAAAAATAACGTGTACAAAAACATAATTAGCAATATAAAGTATATTCTTTTTACCTTTCAGGGTTGGTTTTTATTTGTGATGCTCTTTGTAGTTGTATTTTAATTTCAATATTTATACAAGGCACATGGAAAGTTTCCGAAGAAATCACTCCAGGCTTCCATGATGGAATTTGGCACGTATGCAGTCATGAAATCATGTCATAATTACATAAAGCGCTCAATACTGGAGTGATGGGGACGTAATGTATGCATAATGAGCCTTTTTTTAATAACATCATTATGATAGCTGGTCGCTTGTTTTGATTTTTAATCAACGATTATCTTTTGATGAGAGAGTATTCTCTTATGCTAATAGTTCAGCTACGGCTGATGAAAGTTATTGTAAAACCATACGACAGCTACAGGCTAGCCCATGGTCCATCTTTAAAAACTGCTAAAAAATGAGCAGACTTTTTCTATTAGCAGCATCTTACAATTTCTGCAGGTTGCTCGGCAATACTTTTTCATCATTTTGTGTTGGCAGCTATAGAAGAACAGCTCGTAGTTTTTACACTTCCTTCGACTCTTACGATCCACGCATCGTCCACGCTTCTCCTTGTCGTTCATAACTGCTAAGACATCTAGAAAATTAAAAAGGGGTGGTCAGAACGAGTACCCTGCTTTCTTCTGGATATCACCAGATCTGTCAAATGTACACGATATACGTTGCTTTATTCTTGTAATATGCCTAATAATACACATGCAAAAACTTCAGCATGCTGATTGGCTGAGAGCAAGTCAATTAATCCAAAACAGTGCAGAAAGTTGAAATTGAGTGCAAAAAGTTAAAGTGGAGTGCACAAAGTTGAAATTTTAAAAATTGCATCTATATTATTAAGAAGTGGTCAAATGGTTTTTCACGTGCAATTAGGAATAAATAAGCATTCGTGAATTTTTCAGAGACTACAAATTACACTCGCCCTACTGACTCGTGCATCTGTCGAAGGAAATTCTACAATGCTGGTGACGCGATACTTATGCGCTACAAGGATTCGCAATACAATTCAGTGAAACCTTAGTGCAGCAGGATACTCGGAATAATCAGGGATAATAATGACGTCACTCGCTCTTCACGTCGCGGTCTTTTTCGTAACAACATAATGAAATGGTGGCCGCTGGAGGTATTCACGTACGATTAACCTCCCCAGTCTCACTACGCTGTAGAAAGCGCATTCGAGAACCGAGTAATAATTATAAAGAAAAACCTCTTTGGTGTAAAGAGAGAGAAATAGCCAGGACAGTCACCCTCGCAATTTTGAACGATCCGTTTAAAACATGGATTAACTTATATAACAATTTATTTTTTTTTTAATTAGCTAACTTGAATTCAAACTTCAGAACGGAAAAAAAAACGTAGTTTTGGCCGCGCGCCAGGCTCCAAGTTTGAAAAAATGGCGGGAATTTCGTCGATCATCTAAACAAAAAAGTTACGAACTTTATCTGCTTTCCCAATTTTCCCAGTATGTAGCAACATTTTCTCGCCCCTTATGGAAAGCTGGTGTAATGTTTCAAAGGGTATCAATTTTTTTGGACGTCAACAACATCAACAAGGTTTTCGAACCCATTATTCCAAGCGGCATACAAGACATTTCGGTGCGAAGCCACATTTTTCCCACCAACCCATTTACATAATGCATCCATATATCCACACCACTGAATATATAAGTAAGAGAGCCTCCAGCAGGTAGGGGGAGCTTGCCCAAGTATAAATAAATCAACCGAGCGACATCCTGGCGGCCCTTATTACAGTCTCTCCACCATTGCAACCAGCATCGCCCGAGCCCGCAAGCAGGGATGCGCAGTAAGCTGCGCAGTACGTTTTTTCGCTCTGAAAATTCAAACCGAAAGTTACCCTCGGTAATTTTCCAATGCAAACTATCAACATTAAAATGCAAATCACTACTGACAATAATGACAACGTGGACATAAAAAGCATTACTCACTGCACATCTGATACGTATCGACAGCATGCACAAAAAGATAGGAAATGTAATTTTAGAAGTTGAGTGACATTTAATTAATGACTCGTTTTAAAATCTTTCTTATGATATGAAATTGTTTAAACATTTTTATCATTGACTTGTTGACTTGTTGACTTGTCATGACATTGCAAGTTGTCTGCACTATTTGTTAGTTAAATGTATATACTGCGTGTGTACATATCAAGCTGTATTGTTACATCGAGGCATCATAGCGATCAACTTTAAACCGTTCTTTTCTATCTGAGTTGTCATTCTGGTTTACAATCCTGATATGAGTTAAAGGTTCAAAAGAATCTCAGTCTTTTGTTATTTCCATGGGTTGCTTACCTTTCAGAAACTCTCTTTTTGTAAGATCCCTGTCTTCTTGATTAAGGTTGTCATCATTAAACGTTGCGGTGGCAATTCCAACACAAATAAGGGCGACTAGAAGAACAACTACTCTGGAGTGAACCATTGTCAGTTATTTCACTTAGGGTTGCTGAGGAAACAAACGTACAACATAATTTAAAACAATCCAAGTTTGTTTTCAATCACCGGTTCTCAGTTATTGCCGGCCCTTGTAGACTCAATCAGAAAATTAGCTAATTTTTATTACCAGAAATTTCACAGAGATTTGTGTATTACAGAATAGGTAGCTATATAGCAACTTCAGAATAGTTCATTGAGAAAATTTCCATTTAATTTTTAAATGCAATTGAAATTCCCAAATTTCCCAAATTTCCATATTACCAGTGTCTTACATTGAAATATTGCATTAGATTTCGATCGTTGAAGTTTGCGAGCCAGTTTAATTTTGAGACTACTCAGCAAACCACGTATAATAGTATTAACAATTGTTTCCTTGTGGAATTTTCCCCTGTTCAGTAAACTGTTATATTACAAATAGTTTTTGATCAGTTATATTTGTAAAGTTTGCAGGTGATGAACGGCATAAACACAGAGGAAGGAAGAAGTAAAGGGATTATTATATATGATGTTTCCAGTCAGAAATGATTGGAGCAAGATGCGAGGTAAATGAACTAAAGGAAACTTCTTGGCCCACGTCACTGAATAACTTAATACTGGATGATACTGTAAACTCCAAACTCTGATTAAAATGCCTTAAAATCCAATATTACCCGAATGGGATATTAAATAAAAACGAATAAGAACATAGTCTGCAAGGAAATTACCCTATTGGAAGTCCTCTTCTTCAATGGCTAAGAATGGGCGAGGACCTGTGCTCTGTGATCAGACGAATAACCGTGATCTCATCATGACAGCGGCAGAAAAAAGCTACTAATTTGAGGTTACGAAGAACTTGTCAGTTAAAAAAAAAGCAAACATTGCGTTGATATTCAATCAAACCCGCCTTTCTGTGCGATAATTTCGTCTTGGGGAGAAAATAAACTGATTGATGAATTATAAACAAGTCGCGATTGCGTGTTTTATTTGATTTCAGAGATAGCACGAACAATATGTTAAAAATATCACTCTGTATTTTTGTCGAAATGCCAATAACACCAGGACTATGAAAGTAGGAACTAAAAATCATTTCAATACGTGAATTTGCGTCGAAAGTCTTATGGAGACTAACTATCATATGTTCCTTACGGCCACTTGAAGCTTTTCAAGCTTAATAAATATGTATGTTGTGGCCGCCATTTGACTGAGCAGAATGTGATTGCGCCAAATTAAAATTACAGTTAGTGGCAAAATTACAATCATGCTACTTTTAAACTACGTCAGTAATCACGCAATAAATTGTAGGGAACAAATGAATTCAGTTGGTTAAAATTGTTTTATTCAAACACCAGCGTGTTTTGTTTCTCCGTGAAGCCTGAAGTACTGTTTGGATCCCTGTTGAAATAAAAATATTGGTTAAACTGATAATAGCGTCAGTAATAAAGAATTTAGGAAGCGGAGCGCATGAAGTTTAAATGAACCGCAAAGTAAGAAAGGTGTCTGCATTTTGTTTGGCAGGTAGTCTGACCATTATACGGAAGTATCTGGATATCAAAATGAAATGAACATTAAAATAAGTGAATTAAAACACAGCGACGTTGTTGTGATGCGTTTTCATGGTTTGCGAGAGGAACGATGAAATGTCTCAAACTTTCCCTGCTGCCGCCACCTTGAAGGCGTAAGGATAAGGTTGAAAGCATAATGTCCTCATCTTCAGAATCAAATTCTCCTCAACTATTGGGTGCAGTTTAATATTTATTTATCAGCGCGTCTTCCACAGTTAACCAAACAGGAAATAAAGAGGCCAAAGTATGTGTGAGTCAGCTTTCGCTAAACTAATAGTGGGCGTACTATCGCTGTACAATCGCTGCACGCCTACGTATCATCAATAAATCGTCAGCACGATTAATGAGCAATGGAAAATTCTCTTTATCGTACCGTAGGAGGACAGGTAAAAGTAGAACTTAATTTCTGTTCGCTATTTTTATAATGAAACAATTTTCTAGATGACAGCGAAAGACGAACGTTTTAGTTTTCAAAAGGTAGTCCATCACACACGTAGGTGTAGTGAAAAGTATTCAATACCACGGCTTTGCGGTAACCTTCAACAGGAAGCTCTTAGCTAGGAAACCCGCTATGTGTTTTAAAATACAACTTTTCCAAGCCCTGACCATTACTCTGTATTAGAGAATTACTTTGACAATGAAATTGAAAATAAATGCTCAGCTGTGTGTGTTTTTATCAGCTGCACGGCACGTGCGTGTATAAATAAATGAACGCACACTAAACACTGATCACTTGGTCATGGTCTTAATTATTGAAAAAGATAAAAATTCCACTCACGATGTTGCAATTTTTGATCAGGTTTCTTCGTTTTAGAAGAGAAAGTTGGTGAATACGATGAGGTGGTGCAGGTGGTACCTCCTACCAGTTAACTCGAACAGCTAGACTAACAGGAGTTGTCTACAAAAGACGCAATAAAATGCTAAAGATACCTATTTCTGGTCGTCAATTGGAGACTGGAGAGATTGTGGTCAAAATCTCGAAAACCACATTTAAACGTGTAACATTAGTATTCCCTTCTTCTCGGAAGCAAGTTTTAAATGTTTCGTTTGAGGCAGGCGCCGAAAGTAAAAACTCTGAAAAAGATGTAGGGTGCTTTCCATTAGATGAAAAATTCTGGTTTGAATTTCCGACGACGACGTGGTCGCCTACTTTTCAGCGTTCCTCCTGGCATCCCAAATTACTAGCTATATCAATCATCTACATATTATGTCATTTTTATTAGGATGCGCCGGGCAGGGCAGAGTAGAACAGTCGAATACAGCTGAAAAAGCACGAAATGTCCTGCGGCAAAGTCGGAATTCACTTCTGGTCCTTTAATTCCAATAAAGTTTGCTGCATGCACAGATATTTTGTTGAGACCAGAGGACACTTGAGAACTTTGCGCACCTTATCATGGAAATATTTCGATTTCTGTTCTAACGCACTTATGCGCCGCGTTTGAAAAAAGCATGCTTTATGTTTGGCCCTCCGCCGCGCTTGAGCATGAGGAACGCAGTTTGGGCAGCGTCCACACTACGCTGGGGAAATTTTAAAATGCAGATTTATTTCTACGGTTAGGCCGACCATCCACGCTAATCTGTCACGAAAACGGAGATTTTCGAAAACGCTCTTCGAACCGGAGGAATTTAAAAACGCCGACTCTTCGTTTTCGAGTGGACGGAACACATTTTGAAAACTGTGCTTTTCGAAAATGATGGTGTAACGAGAATCATGTGATTTCCCTGACATTGTTCCTTCAAACAGAAATCCGAAATGACCGGTGATTGTTGCGTTTTAAATTCCTCCGGTGTAGTGCGGACGGAAATTAGTTGATGCGTTTTCAGAGTGAAACCTTCGCTTTCAAATTTCTCCAGCGTAGTGTTGACGGGGCCTTGCTCCAGAGTGGTTACGAGGGAGGACGGCGAAATTAATGACACGAGGATCATGCATGTAATCTTTGACCCAGTCAATTATGGCTTCAAGTACTCTTTGCGTGCTCAATCGGCAGACATGGGGCGTTTGTGCATCGTTTTCACGCTTTTGTTCAGCGTGTACAGGAAAAAACGATCCGATAATGTGGATGGAGCGTTTACCAAGATTCTTTTTTAAAACAGGAAACACTGAGTAGTGTGGACAATTAAGGCCTTTCCTCATTTTTCACTACCGACGCTTTTGTTGATGATTCTCATTGCTTCTTCCGATCGTGGTCAATTTTCTGATATTGTCCCCGCGTTGTTTTTTTTATCTCAAACTCATCACCACTTACATCGATTACCTCCAAATAATCTTTCAACGGTTGGGTTGTTTCCCCTCCTCCCCCGGCCCCCCCCCCCCCTCCTACCACCCACATCGTGTTCTTTCTTGGATTCTTTTGTGACTTTCCTTGTTCAACTTAGCTATGACTAAACCGAATTCGGTCATGTCGAAGAACTTAAAAAGTAACAATAGTTTTATATGTATTTTTACCAGCACTTCCAGCTGGTAGATCAAGTTAGGTTTCTTAACGAACAGAATTGTACCCACTAAAACCTACATCTCGCAGTTCTGACGGCTCGAACAATTCCTACAAAAGGTATGGAATGGCTCTTCGGACTCTCGATCTGTCTTTTGTTAAGCTTCAACGGTCATGCTACTCGTAGGAAATATGTTTTTAGCGTTAACTTCAACTTTTAGTCAGATTAGTGTTTATCCTATCCGATATCCCTTTATTGTCGTTTCATTACAGTAATCTAACAAATTCAACAAGGTGTACTGCAGAATTCGTTGCATATAATTTTCATCTCTTCTGGTCTTTGACATCCGTCATTATAAAGAGCCTCAAACAGGCAGTGAGAAAGATCCCTTGGGTCAGGACAGCCGGATAGTTCAGAATCTGAAAATAATAAAACAATAACAATGACAAAAATTGGATAATGGCTTAGATACTACCACATGTGTAGTATTAGGGGCGGCTTTTTTCAGCTTAGCCTCCATCCTAGTCTTCAGCACTGCACTGATGAGGCCCAGAAGGCCGAAACAGTACTGTCTGCAGTTAGTGACATATATATATATATATATATATATATATATATATATATATATATATATATATATATATATATATATATATGTATAGGTTGAATAGACAGAAGAAGATGCGAACTTTTCTCGTAGGAGGTCTTTAATTTAAGTGGAAGTTTCGCCCATTCGGGCTTCTTCAACACTAGGAATATCAATACTCGGAATAAAATTTACAAAAAGTGAAAAAGCCTTAAATAAGTTACAAAACAATAACTTACAAAGAAAACAAAGAAATAAAAATTTTTTTCACATAAGATTACATAAGAATTACGTAATAATAAAAATAGTAAAACGCCCGCTAAAAAGCAAATAAAATCAAGTAAAATACAGCAGCAAGATGGAGTTGATTGTAGCGAATCCTATTCCTGGAATTAAACTCGCACCTTTTGTTGAGTCCATGAGGTGCGAGGGTGCATAATTGAGCACACCAAAAGGCCTCACTTGTAAGCAAACGGTCATCAAGACTATTGTTATTAACACTAAGATTACATAACTGTTCAATAATTCAAAATTCAAAATCTGCCAGAGCATGAGGCTCTTTGTTAAAATGAATAGCAACTTCACAAGTACGTTTTTTGGTGATCATAGAAGACTTGTGGTTGCGGAAGCACAATAATTCGTTTTTTGCAGATGAGAACTTTCTTCAGGTTCATGGTACGGCTATGGGTCCCAAAAACGCATGCAGTTACGCTGATCTAGCCATGGGAATTATTGATAAGAAAGCCAAATTAGGGGAAATTAAACCCAACCTGTGGTGGAGGTACAGGGATGACATTTTTGATCTGTTTTCAAGTTTCGTTGCAGGGCCCGTTCCATCCTGAAGCTTAACTCACGTCATGCAGTAGAATCGCCACGTGCCCCTTCTGAACGAAGCGCTGGTTAATTGCATGCTACTCGCCCTCCACTCCACCCTCACAACTTCCCCCTACACGAAAAACACTTATATAAATGTACATCGCTGAAAATCTATCGATTACTGTTGAATGTCCACGTGAGTTTTGAAGATATTTCTCTTTTTATAATTATGTAAACAACGGTGATTTACACATTTTTCTTCTGATTTAAAAGAAAACCTTGTTTGATATCGCCAGCTGCTGCTTAGTGACTCGCTTTCTTATGCGTCAATTTGATATAAGATATGACAAAAGAGTCAGACGCTTTCTTTGTCCTATCGGTCAGTTGCCCGCTGGTTTCTACTGTGCTTCTCGAGCCTGAAATTAAAACCATTTCAATATGGCTGAAAATAATACTCTTATAAAAAGATGCAGTGACAAAAAATTACTGGTGACAGACACTCACCAACGAGAAGGTAATGATGTTTGTCGAAGCTAAACCAAGAAACAAAAAATCAAATAATTTACACTTAAAACGACGTGTAGCAGGTGGAAGAAAAAAAGAAGTTGAAGATTAACCCCCGCTACGTTAAACGCCGCTTTATTACTTCTTTTTATTTTTTGATCAGGAAAGTAGAGCGAAAGTAAATTGAAAATACTTGCCTCTGAGAATTTGTCTCAAATATAGAGCGCCAACTGAGGAAGTATCGATATAGCATAGCCCGTCCATTTGAACAGCACCGCCTCCATTCGACCAAACGCGAGAAGCAATGAAGTGAAAACAACTTTTAGAATCAGCCGAGACAGCGATACTAGACTCTTTTATTCCACGATTGTTCTATAATAATTGTTTATATATATATGTTTTATCACAAATGGCCAAAAACAAAACAAAACAAAAAACAGGAACATTTCTGAATCCAGCACCCAAAATGGTTATAAATCTTACATGGTAAAGCGCTTTAGAATATTTTATAATTTTAGCGCTGTATAAATCTAATCTTATTATTATAAATAAAGAACTAAGACACCTGATGCGCTGTCCATTCATGGCGAGGTTTCTAAGATGTCATTAATATTTTAAGCTCTTCAAAGCAGGTCGACGGAATTCTTGTGAATATTTCATCACTTCATGACATATATTATGCCGAGCGTATGAAAAACGTTTTCTGATTAATGAGGCGCTTCGTGTTTTTTTCTTATAGAAAGTTCATTTGTAGTTTTTTGTTTAGACGTTTTCGGGAGATATTTCTATTTTAAATCAAGTCTATTTTGGATCTGTCTAAAGCAAGCCCAATTAATTTGCATGTCGGCTCTTATTTAGTTATTTATCACTTCAAAATTTTGTGTTTCATCGCAGAAAACTGGTTTCGGTGTAAATCATTTGTTTGATTTATATTCGTTACTAATGATTTAGGATTTTAATTTAAACCAGTAAAGTTTGTTTTTTTTTTGAAAAACCAGGATCTTTTAGATTATCCATGAATAGAGGCATGAACTGTTTCTTTACCTTTCGGGACGTTTTTGTGCAATTAAAGTTATCATATTTGAGTAGTAAGGCGGGGGCATCCCGAAAGATTTGCATCCTTTTCAAAAAGTAGGATTTCATCTAAAGCTTATAAATCCACTTCATAATTTTACGTTTGCTTGATCGTAAAAGCTAATTTATATCTATATGCGTTTTATCATGCATGCGTATATGAAGAGTTTTTTCTCTTTTTTACGTTACTCTCTTAATAAAGCCTGGAATTTTTGGTGACAGGATTACCCACCTTCTATCAGTGTTCCCTTGTTTGCTGTATCTTGTGATAGTACTTTTAAGTGAAATGGAAGGCCGCTAGCACCAAGCACCACTGAAGCAAATATAGCAACGAGAAATGTGTTTGGTAACATTTCGAGGCGCTCTTTATTAACCACTCTGGACAGCTGTTTGAATAAAGTTAAAGGGAAGTCAATTCAAAACAAAACAAGAGACTTGGCAAATCGACAGCTACGATACAACCAAACTAAGTTTTTGACTGGTGTTATTCATGTGTTCCAACGTTCCTCAACGATTAACATTCGTTGATTTTATTTTTTTTTTTTTTAATAAACAGGTCTCAAGTTATTCTTCTTGAGTGCCTTTCAGTAAGCATACATATGCTACGCTCTTAACCCTGAAGAGCATGAAGCATTCCTCACTGCTGTAAAAATGTAAATCTCAAGAATGAACAATATCTTAAACAAACGCAAACCTAACATGGGGTTTTGGCTTTGGCGAGTTCTTTAAAAAGGAGATGCTCACAAAGAGGGAAAACAGCATTGCTATTTCCACATGATAACATTTGGATCGCTTATAGCCAATTATTATTGATATAAACGATGTTTCCTTATATTTCAGAGCGACTCAACTGAGAAAAAAAGGAAAACTTCCTTACCTTGAATTGAACTCACGACCGATCAACACGGCAGCTTGTGTGGAGATGAACATTAACAATTCCATTTGGCCTTCTTGTCAGGAGAATTGACTCTACACCTGCCGAGGTCATTATTTCGGCGTTTTCATTGCACCTTTATCTAAATTACATTTGTTTAGTTGTCATGTTCCCCTCTTATTTGAATAGTTTGACAGGTTAACTACCCCTGCTTTGGTTTGATGAGAAAAGATAAAATGCATATCGCTAAGGTAATGTATTAGTAGTTCTGTGACCCATTAGCGAAATGTGACTGATCTGCTGTAAATCTCAAGAAACATTCAGAGGAAGTTTTTAAGTGACGCCGCGTTACTGAAAATTATCTTAACTCTAAGGCGGCAGCCATTCTGATAATCCATTGACTGCTTAATTGTAAGCACGCGTGAAGGTGTCTCGGCTCCATACAGTTTTTTGCACCATACCTAACATTTTCAATTAGCTTAACGATGTGAAAATTAAACCAGTTATTGGGAATTGGATTGTAGTTTCGAATAATGTATTATTTTAGGAACTTTCATTTCTATGAAAACTATAAAATCCCAAAAAATAGAAACCAGCCTGAAAGAAATGCGTTATAACAGTTAAGCTAATACTTGGCTTCACACTGGAGCTTGTAAGTATAATCTAAGTACACTTTGAACCTACTTTGAGTGTGAAAACTTACTTGAACTTTACTTAGTGACCATGGAAACGTTCGTAGATCAAAGAAGCCGAAGTGCGCCGCCAAGTATGGTCTACACCACACTTGAGAGCGCAGTTGACCAATAGGAAATGGAAGCCAACTGAAAGCGATGTGCAGCGTCGCTACAATTCTGATGAACAAATTGACAAACAACTTGCTTGAATTTCATTTTCATAAACAGCCTAAACCATCGCTTTTCATATCATCCGACACCAAATGCTCTTCTGCAAATTACAAACTAGCTGCTGTTTCAAGTTTCAACCAGGTTATTTCTTTGCACCCGAAAAACTCTGTTGAACATTGGACGAGTCACACGGATATGCATTTTCAGGGTTAGCTTAAGTCCTACAGCAATTTCTTTGCGGAAAACCGCGTTGTTGAGCCATTCCAGAGAAATGCAGAAGATGTCGTTTGTTCCTTTGTGTTGCTGCTATTGCTGCGTTGTTCTTAAGCAACAAAGCAACTATATGCATTTCTTCACGATTTTACTGCCGAACAATTGCATTTGTGATATGAATGACTGATTTTACTGCGAAAATACTTCAAGTAATATAATTTGTCATCAGGTGTGAAGCCAAGTTTTGTAAAGTGCGACTTGAGATTTTCAAGTGCACTTGAGTCAGGTGCTTACTTGAAACTAACTTAGCTTCTAGTGTGAAGCCAAGTAATAGCAGTATCTTTAACCATAGTACGCGGCAGATGGAATCGTTCAAGATACATTAACTTTTTCATCAACAATTTATTCCATCCAGAGGTTTTTTTTCCGCGGTTTTGCACATTCATTGTAGTAGTAGATGGACTGACAGATAAACAATATTTTGATGAAATTGCTTCAACTTTATACCAAAGTGTGTCATGAAGTTTCGTTTTTGACGCCAGGAAAGTTTTGTTGCAAACGAGATTTTTTCTTGCGCTTTTATTTACGGGTAATGTTCCACTTCAGCTAGCGCAATTCAAAAATCTTGATAACGGCTCGACGATGTCACATAAGTCCTGTATACCCTGCATGAGACAGGGCTTACAATTTTGCTATTCACGGGTCATTTTTTTTTAATATAAATCTAATATATGAAAAAGGGCCTAGAGATTAAAAATTTGGATTAGAGCTTGCCCCAGTCCTCTAGATCGATGTTTATTTACATCCCTGGTTTACAATGATTAAATTCAGTTAAAGTTTGCTAGCAGCTTTCATCTGTTCCAAGTAGATGAGAAAAATAAAATGTTTTTTCTTATGTAAGACTCAACATTCACCTACACCAACGAAAAGGTCAGCGATTCTATCGAGTTGATAGAGCTAGGGCTAGTTCCAATTCTCTTCACCTGAAATGCTCTTTTAGAACGGGCTTCTATACAAGACACTGAGTAAAATTTCAAAGTACATCTATCCCGTAGTAATCTTGAATTATGTCTTTTTAATTTAATTATCAGCAGGTTGCAGACTAGATGTCTATAAATAAACGTAACTTTGGACTGCCATTCTGTGGAGCAAAAACTGCGGCGCAGAACTTAGTGTTTTCTAATTGTCCACTCTGTTTACAGACTTTGCTCTCTTCTAGGAATTAGGAAGTTGACTGGAAAAAAGATATCGAGTGGGGGCTGGGTTGGGGGTGGAGTCGAGGAAAGGTAATGGCGGTCACGACATGCGTGCGATATTTGAGCCTTGCTTTTCCGATACGTGATCTCAAGAGCGCCTCATCGACTCTGCTTACGTCACACCTTTACTGAAGCATGATGCATCACTCGGCAAATTTATAACGCCTTCTTCATTTGATGCATGATTCGTGGTAGTACAGTTCCGAAACTCTGTAGCAATATTTTTAAATCCGGCCTTAATCCATCCGTCATCTCGATTGCCATTTCTTAGTATTCTCTGCTGTTTTCACGACTGTGAACTGAGTTAATTATTGTGACCCCTCTTTAATTGTCATCAGTATAATAATCCTTATCGTTAAGTAAACATTTTTTTATCACATTTACTCAATGATTATCGTACCCTCGGCTAAGCCAATTTAAAGGGAATTGTAAACGACTACGTAAGATATGATAAGGTCCCAACTCCAGTCGACATTACATGAATATCCGAGATGTAATTGAGATTGTTGAGAATGCAGCAGTACTGTGCATTAAGTGCAGCTTAAAACATTTGATCCCACTTCGCACCCTTATTCATTACACAAACAATAACTCAGCGATGGCTTTGTTTATCTTAAACAATCTAATTTAATTTATTTACTCTGTATTCAGCAATTTATTTTTACATATATATTTCAATGGAATTGCTGATTTTTTTCCACGTTCGCCGAAGCTGTTCCTCTATTGATATTCTTTCCTCGGAACCTTTACTTCTAATACTTCGTTAAACTGCGATGCATCGCAACGGCTGTAACTAGAATAAAAGCTTAAAAAGATTATATAACTTCAATGATGTGATGTAAAGGCATTTCCAAACACATGTTATCACTCTTGCATGTTCTGTCATTTGGCTAACAGACGAGAATATTGAGGATTACATTTCGTCAGCCTCAAGCAATGTCATATACATATGAAGACACTTTCTGTTTACCGATTACAAATCTGATCAGTCACCTCGATCCAGTCAGTAAGTTTGACTTGAAGATGTTTTGCCATACTGATTAATAAGTTTAAACAATTGCATACTTCGTGTTCCAAAGAGACATTTTGGCGCAGTATCGATGTTGAAAATCTTTGTTGCTAAGGTCATTGTGTTAAAGATCCGTATCTTCTACCACAAGCACTTTAAAGGTGACACTGTTCAAAGTATATTCCTGCACTGTTAATCGTTCTTGTTCTTGCAGTATCTGCAGGAGGACCCTTGTCGTCTCCGTCAGATTGTTTCTACAGGGGACTTCACGCACTTGCCTGCTCTTCGATGATGTTACTTTCGGGACTGCTTTGAATTCGAAATCAGCGTAATCTCCTTTACGGTCGCTTAGTTTTGACCCCACAGTTTCTTTGAGAAGATCACTTAGGGCAGGTGAACGAGTTGGCGACAACTTCTTCATGATCGTTATTTAACTTCTTTATATATTTTATATAAGCTGAATATAAAATATGTGCATCAACCTCAAACTGTTTCGCTCCAAGCTTATATACGGGCAGATGATATTCACCTTCTCGGATCCTCGTAGTTCAGTCAGTCCTCTCAGTAGATCATGAATAGCAAATACTGGATATTATCTGGCACTCTAGATTAAAATAACGCATTTGGCAAGGCTTCGAGAAAGCAGAGCTCTCTGTTTCCTGAGCACGTTTAACTATTGTCGCCTTTGTTAACTGGGGCATGTAACAAAAGGAGCGGAATCATATACGTGGTATTGTTGAAATCAAAAGCATGGACCCCCAATAAGTACATTTTTGAGCTTTCTTTGTCATAGGTGGAATTCCACAGTGCCCCACGCTATTGGTCTTTTTTTTTACGTGACCTTAGCTGTTCCAGCTGCACGTCTGTGAGCTGGTCTTCAATCCAAAGAAAAATGCATTATTTTAGATACAAGTTAAACAAATTTGGACATGTCCTCAAAGTGAGTAAATAAAACAGGAAGACAATGTCAAAAATTCAACCACCTCAATTCATATGTTCATCGATGACAGACAAATTTCAAAAGAAGTTATCGCTTTCATACAAGAATCGAATGCGGTAACGTTCGGGTAATTTGTTCATCGATGTGAACTCATTCTTGTCGTCGAATTCCAAACAATTTATCTGGATAAACCAGACATCACGAAAACGGAATTTAGGTGAGCTCGTCAGTTTCATTTGTTCATAAGTTATAAAACCTTCAAAATCTCAATGATGCAGTGATGATGGATATACATTCCCGAGTTAATAAACTAAGGAAGTGAAAACCAATCACCACAAACCGCTCTCAAGTCTATCGTTCTCTTAAGTTTCTTATACTCCGGCGCGCGGCGTTCCTTCGGAGCTCACGTACAGCACTTGGTCACGATAAAACCACCATCAGGAAAAACGAGTTTCGTTCAGCCGGAATGTCCAGCTCCTTCATAACTTCAGAAATACTCAAAACATGCAACAGAAAGTATGAAATTCACTGACATTGGTTCACAACCTGGAAGTTTGAGAGTAAGTCCGGAAATGACTTCTATTGTATTATGCGCAATTAAAACAAAAAAATGTGAGCTGCAGTAAATTATCTGACTAATAAAAAGAGTCTGGAGTGTTCTGGACCCCATAGTAATAGGAATGCTAAGAACTGAGACATTGTCATCTTGTCCAGTTCTTTCGAGAATGTTACTCGCGCGATGAGTGGATAGCCTAAGCGACTTTCTCGAGACTACCTGAGATGAAATTGCGGGAAATGATTGTGGTGAAAAGTCATTTTATATGTTTTGATTTTCAAAAGACGTTTCATACCACAGATGTTTTCTGCGCTCTCAACCGTCTTTTTGTTCGACTGGGCTTTCGTTTTGCTTTGTGTTCATTTGGATGTTCATTATTTTTCCTTTTACTCGGCTTTACGGAGTTTAATTTAGCAAACTTCAACGGCAACGGCAATGAGTACAATCATGAGTGCGTCATGGCAGCCAAAAAACCTGACTAAACGGTTAAAAATGGTATTTTTTGGCGAAAGTTTGGTATTCAAAGGGTGAAAAAAAACACAAATTTTCTCCAAAACCTTTTTTTTTCGACATAAATCGGTCCAATTGACTATTCTTAGCCTCAAGGAATAAAATTTGGCTCGATGAAGGAATTCATACATTTTTGGTTAAATTCCCTTTTGGTGCTTGGGCGGCGAGCGTCTGTCTGCATTTTCCATCATCTGTTTGTTCGGTTACCTAGCTTGTGTTTGGGTGTTTGTTTGCTTGCACTTGTTTTTCTACTTATTTCTCTGCCGTACATTCGCGGTTGTTATTGGTTGTGCAGGGGACATCTGTCTCTTATTCAAACTCCTATTAAAGTTTGGAAATGTATTTAAACATACCGAGAGCTC
>NC_138147.1:19350000-19370000 GCF_964199315.1 Orbicella franksi
TAGCTTGGAATTTTTCAATGACCTCGAGGTTAAAATCGCAAATATAGAAGCATACAGAACACTTATATGTCGACATCGTGACTTTTTATAGACCACAACAGCAGGGACCTTATACAAACCACAACGGTAGCGAAAAAGTCGCAAAACAAAGGGTTTAATGAGTCGTACAATGGTTCTGCACGCGTTATAAATCTTTGTACATTTCCTAGCGCGCCTACGCAAAGCAAACAAGTACACTACGGGAGCATTATTTTTATAAAACGTTTTCTTCACGAATTTAGCTGCAGGTAGTATTTATCGACATATAAGTGGAATGATTCTAAAGTATTTCCACTTTCGAATACCCGTCGCCGTCATCCTTGCGCGAGATATCCAACTGGCTGTGATCGCATCGCGCAGAATGCCGCGACACATCCGGGACTTAAATGTATAGTGCGCGTGAAATTTAATTTTTAATTAGGCTGCTCATGGTTAAACAATGAAGAAAATGACCAGAAAATGGCCGACTACGCATACTTGTTTAGAGTTTACGTGCTTCATACTTGTGTTTCGTAGTGGTTATCATAGTGCTTTTGTAGATGAGACATTGATGGA
Organism: Orbicella franksi; assembly: GCF_964199315.1. Lineage (NCBI taxonomy): Eukaryota > Metazoa > Cnidaria > Anthozoa > Scleractinia > Merulinidae > Orbicella > Orbicella franksi. The sequence continues at coordinate 19,350,595 of NC_138147.1, forward strand.
ATAAAGGAGACATTTTTTGAAATGTTACGAAAAGTGGATTAAGTCGTTTTCTTTTCCTGAATTTGGTCCATTTGAGGGAAAATATTATACGAAGAAATATTTGGAGGAAGAATTTTACTCCTTCAAAGTGTCCTTCTTAACGGCTATCATAAGGCTTTGAATGTATGTTGCTAAAGGAAGCTTTATGCCAAGTTTTAACGGAAAATAATGTTTCGAAGAGGTCGTTCTGTCCAACTTTCGAACACTCCTAACGATCTTTCAGCCGCTGTTCGCCTCGGAGACTAGAAGAACAATAGAGCGAAACTTTTTGAATTTCCCGGTAGAATATTAATATATGCCAAGCTCCGCCTCCACAAACAATAGGACACACGCCGACGCTATGAGGCATTGAAATTGAGAGGTGATAAAATGTATTACTTAACCGTCGTATTTAAAGTAACGCTTTGCACGAGTTGCAATAAACGAATTACCAGCATGTCATCTGTGCAGCATGTCATCTGGTCCTCATCTACGATCATAAACGTCATCAAATAGTGATGCGTAAAAGCCGAGCTGTTGTCTCGCACGCTTTGACATGTTACTCCAAAGAGGATTCTAACAACTGAATACTTGAAACTGGGCCTTTTAAATGTTTTGATCAATGAAAACGGATCCAATTTTGAATAATTATCTCACACAAACAATGGACAACAATGCTCGCTCAGGCGTAAGACGCGCAGCATGCCTTTGCTTTTTTGTTCGGCTCTGAAATTTCAAACAGAAATATCATTTATTTTCCCCTTCATCTTTCGAATAGAAAAAGACCTGTGTCGTCTTTTAAGTCCTCGATCAACGACAGACTACGTAAACCGATCGAGTAAAAGACTACGTCTGATGAACTGCTTTGACCGGTCGAGTAAAAGAGGACAGCGATAAAGTAGAAGAAAGTTTTTTGCGCACCGTTCTTTCCATTTGGCAACGCTTTGGAATAAGAATTTTTTGTGGGAGAACTTTTGGCTCCCGCGCTCAAACCATTTCGAGTGTGACATGTTAACGAAAAAAGTGAGAGTGTCGCTGCACACGACTTTGTTGACAAAAAAGTCTCTGTGAAGAGTGCAGGCCGCCTTTAAATTAGAGCGCTTTTGTTAAAGGAGAAGGTCACTCCAAAAACTGTGTATTTTTTTCCATCACCAATGAAAAGTTCACATTGAGTTGAGTTACTCACCGTTGTTTTAGCTTCTGAAGTGGATGCGATCCCAATGAAAAAGAAGTGAAAAGTTTGACACTGGGAGCCGCCATTTTGAAAGGATCTTGAAGGCCGGGCCGCATATCCGTGACGTCATTCAGTCCGAATTGGCGCGAAGCTCAAAGGCTAAAGCTCTCCTTTTCTGTTCTAAATTCGTTTATTCAGTTGTGAGCTAAAATGTTGGGTCCCGGGCTGTAAAACCCGAACCGAAAAGGTTAGGGGAAGAGGAGTGACTTTCCTTAATTTGCCTGCAAAGAACAAAAAATTGCCAAAGAAGTGGTTCGAACAGCTACGTCGGGATGAGAGATTCATGCCAAAAAACTCAAAAATGTGTATGTGTGCAACGAGCATTTCACAGACAACTGTTTCAAAACTGAATGCCAATTTGAGCTTGTGGGTGGAAACACAAGAAGTAGGTCATTGAAAAATGCTTTCCGACAATTTTTCAACGGAAGGCCCTTGTAAAGGCACGATTGCAAGCGAACGGCGCATCGCAAGGAACGAAAAGAGGTAGCTATCAGTTATACTTTTCGTTTTTTAAAAATATTTTTGCCCGGCAGAACTGTCGTTGACTTGATTTGGTAAATATTATTTCTGCGCAAGAAATTGAAGCTCCTCGCTGGACGGGGACTCGAATTTCAAGAAACAACCTTGGGGCCAGCTGGCCCCTAAGTTTTCAGGTTTGGTCACCAGCGCAAGTATTTTAGTCGCCAAAAATTTTCAACCCTTCAGGCTTAACATATTTTCACGAAAAGACGCTAAAACGGCGTGAATCACGGGTCTTACCAGTATTTATAAAAAAGCTTCCATGTTGCAAGCTTTGATTCATTATTTTTCGTAGACAGGCGCAACGTTTTTCGTGTTTTCGTGTTCATTGATGCATAGCGACTGCACGCATTTTTTTGGGTGAATTTATTAAATTTCTTAGGGCCCTGTGGGAACTTCAAATGCCCTGCAGATTTCTTTAAAATTACATGTCCGACTAACCCGCTTCGGTTTCCTTTTTTCGAAAAAGCATTTTTTCGATTATAAATCTTTTGTGTGAGCCGAAAACTCAGAGCGTGTTTAATAATCGGCCTTGACAGCCAGGGATGAATTAAAATACTTACAAATTTTAAATGCTGTCTAATTTGATTTGAAATACATCGGAAGAAGTAGTTTATTGTACATCAGTCCTATCAAAATATCGACAATAACCGATAACAAGTCCTGCTATAGCGAAATCCCATATCCGCATGTAAATGATATTTTGTCTGAAATGTGTTGCAATTTGTTTTCAATTTTATCAACACAATTCATCATTAATTAAGGACGTTTTTTTTTTTTTTTTTTCATTCACTTTATTTTTGTGAATTACAGTTGCTAATGAAAGCAGTGCTATGGTAAAAAATGAAGCCGTAATCTTACTGCATGCTTTGTCAAGTAACGATGCCAGTAAACACGACACATGCGATACGAAAAACACACTTGCAGAGTCAATTTTCCTTCCGCTGGTTTACGCATGTAAAAGTTGTATATACTTTTTTTCTTCCATCCAAAATTTATTACATATGCTAGCTTTCCAACACTGAGACAAATTACAATTCTCACAAAAAACTCTTAGGTACTGATAAGGAATGTCGTCAATTTCACATTTCACGTCAAAGATGTCGATTTCACTTTGCGTCTTACATGTAAAGTTACTGCGTATTTCACAAGAGTCCACGTAGTCCATAAGTTTAAAGAAACCTAGGCAAACACGTACGAGCACGAGCGAAAAGTATCCAAATCGAGAGCAGTCGGAATTCCGACAGATAATCTTTTTAATTATTATTCCACGCATTGAAAAACTGAGCACTGCAAGTATATGTCGCGAAAGACAATAGCATTCTGGGCGATGGCGGCCAAAAAAACTAGCGCTGAATAGAAAATCGAGAATTCGCATAATTTCCGAAAAAAAAAGGATAACCTCGTGAGGTATACCTAAATTTTCGAACATATTTTCCTGGAAATTTCCGTTCCATTTGATTTTCATTCCGGAATTTCCAGAATTTTGGGTTGAATGGTTCGCTTTTCGGAAATTCAACAATTTCCGGATTTGCTGGGACCTTTCCTGGGAAATTTCCGTATCATTTGCCCCCGTTTCGAAAATTTCGGAAATTTTGGTCGAATGGAAAGCGCCCATGGTACGTGAATTTCCAGGGAAAAGTTCCGGAAATTGTAGCATTTCCGAAAAGCGAACCATTCAACCGAAAATTCAGGAAATTTTCTGAAACGATGCGAATTCGCAATTTTTTATTCAGCGCTAGTTCGTTGGGCCACGATCACGGCGAGTTGGACATCTCACGCAAGGATGAAGGGGATGCGTATTCGAAAATGGATTAATATTTAACTTTGGAATCTTGCCACTTGTCTGTCGGTAAATACTAGCTTCAACTATAAATATGTCAAGGTGGTGTATTTGTTTGTTTTGCATAGGTTGGCTACGAAATGTACAGAGATTTATAACGCGTGCAGAACCATTGTACGACTCATTAAACCCTGTGTCTTCCGACGTTTTCGCTGCGGTTGTCCAATTTCCGAAAGCGAACCATTCAACCGAAAATTCCGGAAATTCCAGGAAAAAATTTCGAAAATTTGGGTGTACCTCAGGAGGTTGTCCTCTTTTCCGGAAAATTATGTAAATTCGTAATTTTCTATTCAGCGTTGGTTCTTTGGCCGCGATCACCGTAAGTCGGACATCCAAGACAAAGATGAAGGCGACGCGCATTCGAAAATGTAGTTAATAACATTTTACTTGCCACTTATCTGTCCATAAATACTAGTTACAGCTAAATACGTCAAGAAAGCGTTTAATTCCAATAAAAAAAACTCCCAGGTGGTGTACTTGTTTGTTCTGCATAGGTTGGCTGAGCTATTGTACCAGTAATTAAACTCTTTGTTTTGCGACATTTTCGCTGCCGTTTTGGTTTGTAAAAGGTCCCTGCCATGTTGTGGTTTAAAAGTCACGATGCCCGCATATCAGTGCTCTGCTTGCCTGTTATTTTTGCAGCATGCCTGTTGTAGTACGGCAAATACAAGTACAGCCACTGGTAAGTAGCTAAGAAATGCTACTTCAAATATGGTTTTAATGAGCAGTTATGAAAACATGCACACTACCTCGCACAGCCTTTTCCAGCGATTAAACAAGTCTTGCCTTTCATCCGAGCTTTTCTTGCCCTCAATGAAAGAAATTGTTATTTCATAGATCCCGTAAATGAGCAAGCCTCTACTTCCGTGCTTAGGTTACAGAAATGGGAAGACAGGACCGTTCGCCTGCTAATCGAAAATTACGTTCATTTTAAACACCTCTTCAAGAAGGGGGAAACAACAAAGAAAGATGTTTTCAAAAAAATTGCTGATCGCTTTAACGAAACCTCGACCGTGAAAGTGAGCGGCGATCAGTGCTTGAGGAAATGGCTGAAACTGGAAGCAAAGTTTAAAGAGATTGAAGACAACAATAACCTGACGGGCCGAGCCAAAAAGTCGTGGAAGTTTTATGAAGACTTGGAGGAGGCTACTGGAGACAGCCCAAAGGTACTTGAACCCAGCGTATATTTACGACTTCGCAGACGCGACGCCGCCTTCATCATTAAACGTACAAAATTCCGAATCAGACGAAGACAGTGATGCAGAAGATGATGAGATTGGCAGCACCACAAAGCGAGCAAAGAAACTAAAGAGCAGAGCGAGGAAAAGAAAGAGTCATTCTTCTGCTGCAGAGATGCTTTCCTTTTTGCACTCTTACACAGAGAAAGAGGAAAAAGTGGAAGAGGAAAAACTTAATTTGCTCAGGGAAATGAAGCAGGAAAAGAAAGAGTTTCTAAGCCAGTTTTTGGATGTGCTGAAAAATAAATGACTTTAAATCTCTTGCTAGTTGTTTTGGAGTTTCACTGACAGAAAATATTGAATGTTTCAGCTGCGTTTTCATTAACAAAATCAAGCAAGCATTTGAAAGATGACACTGATTTGACTAGCGATCATCGTTTTTTTTTTTTTAATCATTTGTTGTTCAGATTAATTATTTTAAACAGCAACTAAAATTTAGCCTAACAAACAACACTGACTAGTTGTGAACTGTTATTGTTCCATATGTGAAAGATAACATTAAATGGCCTTATTTGTTGCCATAATTATAATGTAACACAAGTATATTGACTGGATACTGAGAGAACTTCATGGACAGACAATGTTCATTAGGTGTGTTCTCTTCTGCTCTGTTCTCTCATCAGAGCAGTGGTGTTCATCTACAGGATGATCATCGTTACTGTCATCATCCATACAGCATTCGTAATAATCGTCATTCACTAAACAAATGTTATGTAAAACACAAGCAGATATTACAAGGTGAACCGATAATGTAAGATCTCAATGATCCAAGAAAAGAAGTTTTCTCCATCGTCCCTTTAAAAGCCCGATTGCTCTCTCTACTTTCTGCCGAAGGGAAGACAGCACTGTGTTAAACCTCCCCTGCTGGGGCGCCATGTGGCCATTGTCCCTGTAAGGAGTAATTAGCCATCTGAAAGAGAACGATACGAAACATAAGGCACTCGTCATTGCACTTAAAATGGATTGTCAGTCATGCTCAGGTTTAAGTCCAAAAAGTTTCTCCTGTTTCTGTTATTAATCTTGATTAAAATACTGAATATTTGAGGGAGGGCAAATAAAGATCTATTGGTGAAGTTCATGTCAATGAATTAATGTACCTCGATAAAGGGTATTCTCCATCTCCTAAAAGGTGAGTGTCGCCAGGAAACTTGTTTGCGGCCGTTCGCCAAAGCATGGAGTTACGGTGGACTCGCGAATCATGAACGGATCCAGGCCAACCAGCCAAAACATCCGTAAAGAGCATTTTATCCTCACACACAAGCTAAGAAAGCAATTGCAAAAACGCATATGATTAGCATATTACGCAACGCATTTGAAATCTCATTTTGTATATTTTAAATTGATTTATACAATTAATGGTGTAGCAGAACTGGTCTTTGTTTTATTTAGTTGCGTTTTTTTCACTACGCCGTCTACCTGCACGTTGAATGAGTGGAATTTTTTTCTGTTCACATAAGCTTCTGGCTCGTGTTCTGGGGCGCGGATCCGAATGTGGGTGCCATCAATCAACCCAATGATACCAGGGAATCCCCCTTCGTCTTCAAAAACACTTCTTATTTCTTGCTTTTGATTTGCTGTAAAATAAAAATTTCAATGTAAAAATAAAATAAAAAATTCCCAACATGTATAGTTTGTAATTTTAAAGCTATTACTCACCGTCCGGCCATTTGATATATTGCCCTGAAATATCAACAGCTGCCTGTGAAAGTCGAATTAGAATTCGGTTAACACTACTCATGGTAATGTTGAACCTGTCGGCGACAGCCCGTGCAGGCTCTTGATTCCCCATGCTCCGCAGGAAGGCCAATACTTGCTTCGCCGGCGGAATGGCAGGTCTTCCTGAAGTGTTACCGAGGGGTATCCTTCCTGTCCTCATGGCTTCCTGTGCGAATAGCTCACACGTTTCTCTTGTCATACGAAAATGGCCCTTGAATTCATCCGGCAAATAGGACGGCACGGTAATTTCCACGAAGTTGTAAATTCTATTTACATTGCGCCGCGTGTAGCATCGGCCAGTGGCACTCAAAACAATTATGTCGTCGTCGTCAACCATAAACTCATCAATAATAAACTCTGAATCACTGAATATTTCTAGAGCGAACAAAAGTTCCGGAGAGTCGGCCATTTTCAATTTTTGAGGGCAAACTTGCGAATGGAACGGGCTTATTGTTTTCCACTCCGGTGCAGTCAACCGGAAAATTCTGTACCATTCGCCCATGGAAATTTTCGGAAATTCACACCGGAATTTTTGGTCGAATGGTAAGCGCCCAGTAACTCCCTAGGGCGAACAAAACTCACTAACTCCCTAGGGAAACAACAACTTGAACTTTCGACTCACACGTGATCAGGTCGTGCACCTTGAAACAGCGGCAAATTTGTGTGCTAATCGGCCTGATGGCAAAAAGCCATTGAAGTCGGGCAATGTTTCTCACCTAGAGGAGGCAGTCATTATTCAGGAAAAGGGATTTATATAATTGTAGAAAATTTCACTTTAACAAAGAGCAAAATTTGAACATTTTTGTCTTCAAGCTTTTAATTTGGCGCTAAAAATGGGGCGCCGCCGGCGTTCGGCAACTCACTATTCGATCGCTGTCGCCAGGTAGGAAAATAGTTGTGCCATTTACAACAAAATATATTGTTCCTCGTCAAATCAAACCCAGAAAACTCGAGTTAAGTATTCAGAGAAGGAGCCAAAGCAATTTTAGGATTGTATTCAGTTTGTTAGCTGCGAAGAAAAAGACTATTATGGTGTCATTTCGGCAGGACAGTTCGGTTTGACTGCCCCTTTTACTGCGTCAAGCAAATCATTTTTTTCGTAGTTTTTCTATTTTTTGAGTCGGGAGGTGTAACAAAACACTTAATGACTGGTCCCTTAGAAAACAGTGAGTTTTGTTTCCCCTCGGTCCTCAGTGTTCCCGTCGGCTTCGCCTCGTGGGGAATATTGAGGGTCTCGGGGAAACAAAACTCGCTGTTTCCCTTGGGGTCAGTCATTAAGTGCTTAATAATGAAAATGAGTCAAGCATAGTCACGTGTTTTTCAACCGAAAGTTACGATTGTTTAATTTCAGCTGCTTTGATCGGTTGTAATCACACATTAATCAGCGAATTTCTGAAAATCGTCAAACAAAAAAATTTTAAGGAAACCTAGTCCCTCCCAGCGGCACACGCACGTACGCACGCGCACATACATAACTACTACAAAATAGGTCCGCATTACGTACATGTGTAGCTTACAAGTTATGCTTGTAATTAGGATAAAATTGAATTATCATGAGAAAATGAAAGACACTAAGATTTTCGGGTTAAAATTAGTGCTAATAACTGGGCTTTAATGGATTTTAAAAATAACCCTTAACTCTCAACTTTAAAGTTGACTTAGCAGTGATACTAGAAGATGTGTATGAATATGAGGTGTTTTAGAGAAAAGCTGTAGCGTGCTTATTACAAACATATCAGAAACTTAGGCTGACAATGTGTGCTCACGTGGGCTTCCATTTATTTACTTCTATCCTACTAGCATTGTAGCTTCAAGCAAACAGCTCACTTACTGGAGTTTATTATCATCATCATTGATAAGTTCTCACGATGAACATCATCAAATATATGTCTTTCCTCTGAATTCTCCCAATAGCCTTTTCAACGTGCGTTCTTAAATGTGCAGTTCTCACTGTTGGAACTGCTTTCGAATTCCTTTAAAATTTTTTCTAATTCAAAATTGTTCTTTGCCGTTAGAAGGGATGAAAAGTGTTACCTCTTGTAAAGGCTTTTAAATCCAGTATACATCAAATCCTAGATCAGCCATAATTAAAGCATTCTTTTCCAGCAAATCAACAAAAGAACTGCTTTCCACAATCTCTTTGCCAGAGGCACTTTCTCCGTACAGGCGGGCTACTGACAAAGGTAATTGAGCCATTGGGGAAAATTCAACCAAGGCCTTTGGCATGAGTTATGGAGAACAGCAAAACGTAGTCATCTACGTTCACGGATTCCTCACCAATTCCTTCTCTAGTTTGTTCGAAGGAAACAGATCATACCCGTCGATCAACATTAAATAAACCAATCAAAACCGTAGAGATCGAGAATCACATAATCATCCTACTTTAACTTTCGCGCATACACAATAAAGGAAATGATCCGTGTCTATGATGTCATGTTCGGCAATATCGTTAACGGTATTTGGTCGTATTTGCATTCCATTCAGTCCTTATCAGGCCTCATCATTGCAGCGTGAGTTCAAACATCAATCGCAGTCTCACTTGCCGGGCCTATGCGTAATCATAAGAAGAGCTTCGTAAGGCAGATGCACGTGAAAAAATTCAAATTGAACGGCTCTAATACGTAGGTTTGTGATGATTTGATGTTTATCTTTATCGCCGTTGTTCTCTTCGACCTCTTTGATCTTTTCTGCGTGTTAATTATCCAGGGAGGGCGAAAGTGCCAGAAGTTTTAAAATATCAGAAGGCGCTCATTCTTATTTCTGCTCGAGGGCTGGTTAGCCTTTAGCAGCGAATGTCACAATCAACGTGTAACAGTTGTTCTTTTATTTCTGCCCAGTTATTTAACTGAGAGAATTTTCTCCGGCTGAAGATGATCCACCGATTGAAGACAAGCCACTATATGATCGGTTTTGATCAGTTGTCTGGGGAAACACTTTTTTTTTTTAACATGGCAGACATAAGCACTAATGCTCTTACTGAAAAAAAAAAGAAAAAAAAACACATCAAAGAAAGTATTCCGATACACAGCTTCAAGTAAACATCACCCAGAGCGTAAAGGTCAATAAATATAAGTCTCGTGGCAAGTCATTTGCTTCTCACACGCGACGTCGGTTCCCATAAAAATAAATCTTTGAAGGTTTTAAATCCGGTTCATGACTAACAGTTTGTTTCTAATCGGCTTTTGTTGGCTAATAGCAATAACTTTGCGGTAAGATTAGCTCTTTGGGATTGCTATATATAGCACTCTATCTATGACATTTCAGAAAACACGTCAATCGATTATGAAACCAGAATCCTTAACGTCACTACAAATTGGTATATATCAGTTGTCTAGGAAGTTTCACTAACACCCAGTTACAACCTAGAACAGTTCCCCGCCATATAAGAAGACTTCAGTCATCTTCATCCTTCATTCTTTGCATTTGTGAAGCCTTCGTCGTTCGCTGAATAACCGAAGAGCGATTTTTCGACTTTTTGTGCGACACAACAACTGAACTCACTCCGCGTAGGGTGCATGGACGTTAGGATTCCTTTGCATCATGACTGACCATTATACTAAAGAGGATAACAAGAACACATCCAAATCGCCTAAAATGAAGCCTTGTCCAGAAAAATTGGGATGCTTTGGATTATCAAGGCTCGTGGGAGCCAAACCGCTAAATCGACAGGAGGAGTTTGATAACTTGGTGGAGAGTTCAAGATATACCCAGCTTGAAGAGCTTTATTACGAACATGGTCAACGGTGTAACAAACCTAAACTCACTAACGTGCTGGTTCAGATATTGCAGATCCAGGAGGTGGAGACTGTTCAAGAGTACACTGTAAACGGAAACACTTTTAAGGTGCATGTAATCGAAGATACGGAACTGTAAACTACGGGATGATATATTCTTGAGACGGCTAAAATTAAGAAAACTAAAAAGAAACTCGCATGTACATGTATTGGAATTTTTATTAGATAGAAAACTAATCGAAATTGGCACAACTTTCTTCGTTGCTCATATATATTGCCACAGAGGCTTGTATTGACGTTTGTGTAACGCGTCGTTAGCCGTTTCATTGGGCCAAGTTATATAAGCGATTAATCAACAACTCCTTAATCATCTCACGACAGTTTACACAGCCTGGGGGAGTAAGTTATGAGGATAGTAACCCACGATAAACATCTTGAATAGAACCATAATTCCTCGTGCAAATGTGTAATTAAAGTTTGAAAAGGAGTTAATTAGGTAATTTTGTTGCTGACCTTGGAACATGAAGATACAAATCTCAGACTGACGCATATTTGATCAGCAAATATTTGTTCAGAGCGGAACCTTCAGATCGAGCAGGACTGTCATAGCACAAATGGCTTCGTTCTGCTACTAAAGTACACAGCGTTTCCCAGTCTAAATACGAGAAACGACCGATGATCTTTAAGCTGCTTAGTGCTGCTGAGGAAAAGCACTCAGCCAACTAAACAGATTTTCAGTTTCATGATTTATTGGCCTGATCATCTGATACCGTATTTAAAAGTCGTGATAGGCTTCCGTTATGTAACTCCTCTATTATAATGTCCCATATCATATTATCAGGTGAAAACGTTTCTGTCCTTTTCCAGAACACGGATCACTATTGAAGAAAAGCTTTTTCAAAGGTTTAGTTGGATGAAAGCCTTTGCAATCAGTATTCATTTTGTAGATCTTTTAGCTGTAACTGCAAGGTTGGAGATTGCTGTTTTGAAAAAGGCAGAAGGTAAACTTGAAAGAATAACAACAATGCTTGTAAAATAAATAAACAAATAAACAAGCTACATATAGATATTGCCAGTCTATAGAAATTTCATTTCAGTAATAATACTCTGTGTTTCTTATGTTATAGGCCTGTTACTGTTTGTAGTTCTGTGGATCATAAGGGAAAATACGAACAATTGACAAAAAAAAAAAAAGCACTGTGCTGTCACTGCTCTGCTTTTTCTCCCACAAAAGTATTGTCAAGACGCCTCACGACATTTAACACTCTGAAACGGAACCGGTGATATTTCCCGAAAAGGCAAGCGGATTTATTATATTTCGAGTACATGCAGTACTCTAGACACAGGGAGTAAAAACAATCGAGCTTAGAGCTTATGGTCATTAAAACTCTCCATGAAGCGTGGCTCGAATAACTTTCGGTCTGTCAAAAAGAGGATTATCGTCATTTTATCATCGTCAACGCATTTCCGTCCCTTACAGTTTTTAATTATCTTGTTTGTTCAATATATTTGAAGATAGAGCTGATGCATTCAAATTATCTCTAACGGAACACTACTTTTAAGTCTGAAAATTGTCTGTCATGAATCCTCAGTAAGGTAGAGAAGACATTGCCTGCCTTAAGCTGAGTAGTCACAAGTTTATAATGACCTATAATGGTCAGGAAGAAGATCGAAGTTGCTCTTCCGTTATGGATTATTGAACTTTATAAAGTGACTGACATACTACGCGCGCTCTGATTGGTCAAAAACCTATCGTCTATTGTACTGGTAAACACATGTGAGAACTAGAGAACTCAGAACACTAGAGAAAACCACTGGCTGAGATATCAATAACAAGAACATCTTTTAATTCAACATATCTATAGAAATTCTTAAGAAAAACAGGACCAGAATTTTGGTCTCGATATTTTCTTTTTATACATCATGATTAAAATTTTACGCCGATTCCGTTTACGCTTGAGTTTAGAAGAGTTTTAAGCGCTTTCAGTGTTCTCCGCGGTCTATAGAGGACCCAGTTCTGTCTACAGCTGAGCTTGAATGATCAATTTGGGTTGTTAAAAAAGCAGGTAAAAGATTTATTTCCGGTTAACATTAAACTTATCAGTAGCTTTAAGTTTAAGCGTAATAAGCTTAAATCAATAATACTTCGCCACTCATATCCGCGAACATCCCTCCTCTGACAAACATTCCCACATCTTTAAACACCCGCTGGGAAGTTCTGAAAATTGTCGCTCCCTTTGTTCAAAAGTTTTTTTTAAAATTCTCGACTCTGCTTCCACAAACTTCCAATTGAAAATCAAGGAAGCCATGCACACCCTTTGGGAGCAGCCGTCTTTAAAATTCCCAGGTCAAACATCTTAATTTATCGCTTTCATACTAATTAGTCTCCTTTCTTTGGTTAAATAGTTTTATCCTTTTTTTGGTTCGCGCCTTCATCCTTAATCATTCTTGTTAATATCTCACTTTGTCATACTATCTATTGCATATTTTCATTTTATTTCTCAACGGAAGACTGACGATGGATGATGTCTCATCCGAAACATGTATTGCCTTCATTAAAAAAATGAACTTCAAAAACATCGTGTGGTTCATCAAAGCAATAATAATAATAATAATAATAATAATAATAATAATAACAATGATAATAATAATAGTAATAGTAAATAACATATTTATACAGGATGGCTGCATCAGTTTTAAGGAAAAAAACTGCTATCAATGTAGGTCCTGTATAAAATAAGTAATTCAATGCATGCATGCATAACACGATACTGATGAATTTAAATTAGGCGGCCCAAGCAATAGATTTCATTCACCAAAATACCGAGAAACACGGACTTCATTGCCTTCAACATAAGTAAATAAATTCGGAATAAATTTCATAAGCAGCGTTCTTAGAACTAACCTTTACTCCATTCGCAAAACTTTTGAAAATTGTCGTTGAGTCACGTTGCCATGCGCATGAAGTTTGTCACTACCTTTATTTTCAGAGATAAACTTTTCCTTTCCTTTCCTAGAATATTTACAGCGCTAAATGTTTTCGTCGCTTTGCTCTGCGGATATTGTGCTCGGCGCGAGTCTGTTCTTTCATTCTTTCAGCTTCTGTGAGTGGTTTTTTTCGGCTGTGTCATCGTGTTCTCCCAACATCCCGCGTGGGTTACTACCCCTACAAACCCATAGAAAGTGTGGTCGGAGCGATCCTATATAACGAGGCTGATGTGTTCAGCCTGCTAATCACAAATCCCAACGGACGACCAAAGCTCCCATTTAATTGGCTTATTCCCTCAGGTCTAATTTTAGCGCGTTGCCACAAATTCTAAAGAGCGGCGAGTAAGCAATGTCTTCTGAACTACATGAACGATAGCTGCAGAAGAAGAGTTAAAAAAGAAAATTGACTTTTTTAATTTCAACGTCATAATTTTGTTCCTCCACTTGCGAAAGCCTCGAGCTGTTCACTCAAATTTCTAAAATGCACTCAGGGCTAGTTCTTTTGATGCCAGAGTGTCTTTGCTCCTTCGAGGATTAACGCGGTTGAGAATTTAGTTTTGGTAACTAAATATCGCGAAAAAAAAAAACCTAGATAAAAGCACACTGCGAAGGTAATGACTATATCTACGGTAATATGGTTATTCTTCAGCCGGTTATCTAAAAGAGATTCCATAAGGTGAACATTGGCTGCTGTTGTACCCTTGCTGCTAAAATTCAGTCGGCCTTTTACGAACGCAGGTTTTGTTTTTATTTCATTCAGCCATGAGTCTTCCTTCTCCTTTCTAACATCAATATTCAGGGGAATTCTCACTTTGCCATTTTTCAGTTTTTCTTGTTTCTTCGTAGTACTTTTTGTTTTCAATTTCTTTGGTCTGAATATAGAACAGTTTGAGGAATAACTCAGCGTTGTTCAATTTGCATTTTGTTTGCACCATCATAACGCTTATAAATCTGAAGAATTTTAAATATTCTACCAAAATCCGTCTGTGTTCACAGGCTAACAAAAATCACTCTTACGAGATTTGTTTTCGTTCTCGGCATGCTGAGATAAATGGAAACAGATAGTTCGTTGAGGGCAGGCCTCAACTTTGTTCTTTTAGTTAGCGGCGAAATTTGAATGTTCCGTGAAAAGACGAAGATAATTCATCGTTTTTGTTCTTCCAAATGCATTTTCTAAAGTGTTAATATATGTTTTATTTTCTCTGTGTTTTCATCATGTACCTTATATTTTTCTAAGTAAATGACTCCGTCGTTTTAACGGAAAAAAAAAACGTTATTTCTCTACGACTTCTAGGTTATGCGACCGTTATTTCGGCTTTCCACCATTGCACAAAAAAGCCAACAAAGTGCTTCAAAGGTGGTGTGTCCTTGCCTTTTATAGGATCGCTCCGTGTTTAAATGTTGCGGAAGAGTGGATTAACCGGATGCAACGTGCTGAGCTAACCTCAGGAAGGCTCAAAATGATTCTCCGGTTGGGGTTGTAAAAAGTCCCCTATAGAATTTTATAGAAAAGTAGAACATATCGTGCCGACATTTAAACAATTATCTCCGTTACAAGCCATTGCCGATCTTATGATTTCTTCAAATCATTATATTTATATGATATTCATACTCATGTTCAATTAGCAAAATTTTTTTCATCTTGCTTTGACAGCTACGCAATATTCTACTTTGAAATCAAACCAATGTAATTGATAACCTTATTATATGTTCACGATAATCATTATTGTTTTGGTTTTAGTTTACCAAAGCTTTTGCAACACTGTATGTATTTATGGTCATGCAAATAAAGCTAGCTGTTGTTGTTGTTGTTGTTGTTGTTGTTGCTGTTGTTGTTTTTGTCGTTGTTGTTGGTGTTATTGTTTTTGTTGTTGTTGTTGTTGTTGTTGTTATTGTCTGGGAAATGGTTCTGTTATAAACATACTGCAAACCAAATAGCAAACTCCCGGGGGACGTCGAGGATCGTAAATCACTGAATTTGATCTCGCTGGAAATCTTTTGGGGGTCAAATAAGGCTCGAGATACACCCATATTGGTCTCCAGATTGGCCTCTCTCCTTCCGACCTTTTCACACGAGAATCCCCGCCCCCTACTCCGAGAGCACACTAACCCTAGACCTCCTCCTGGTCCCAACCACCCATCTCTGTCACAGGGAATAAAACATTAGCTTTCAGTTGTCACTTTTAAAATAACAGTCTGGTTCCAGTGCTAGAGACATCAAATATCAAAGTTTTTATCCAGTAGTGGAAATGGCTAGTTTATAATCAGTATCCTGACAGGAGCCATAATCGGGAACGGAGACCGTAAGTCTTGAGATCCACGCGCACCTATGATATGGGACAATTTTTCTATTTTTAGAACAAATTGCGCCATCCTGATGTCTTATATCCGCGCGGATCCACGCACATGTCAGGTGTTCTCGCGTGGATGTTGTCACGTTGCGTGATCAAATGGTGAGAGTTGCGGGATTTCTCTTGCAGATTCTTCACAGCAGGCAATAACAACCACGTCTCTCATATGTAGTTTTATGCTCTGAGCTAATGGAAAGGTGAGTTTTTCAGGGTCGAAAACATGACTTCGATTTCGCGCCGTGAATGAATAACATCTGCTCGCGCTAGTTGTACGCGTAAGCTTTTGTGTTTGTTCTGCCGGTAAAGAAAGGTTGTGTAAGAAAACTCTTTACTCTGGTATCGAGTTAATTTGTGTTTCCCAAACAATGCTTAATCTTAACCAAACCCTGTTTTGATAGTTTCTTATTGTTTCTGTTTGTTTGGTGAGTTTGCAAAAGTTCTTGAAAGAAAAGTCTGACGCGTAAATTAAGAAGCTCATTTGCATAGTGCAGCGCGTGCACTTTCAAATCCGAGTCGGTGTTTTCAATTGTCAGCAAATCTTGACAAAGATTTCTTTCGTTGTCTTTTGTGCCGAGATGCTGCAACAATTTTCACCAACGCCAAAAGGCTACTAATATCATATGTGTTTCTAAAACATAGTGAAATTTTCCACTGCAAAAATAAAATAGACAAGGATTTTTGAAAACTCAACCAACAAAATCGAAATCGTTATTCGAGTTGATTTTTACTGAAAGCGTCATCGTAATTTTGCTGATTATATCTGCTGCATTCAAATATTTTCAGCTTAACTTTTAATATGTTCTCAAACATTTATCAGCCTTAAACATGTTTAAAAACTAGAGATATTATGAGTTTGATGTACGTTTTCACACGAAAGTGGGGAAGTCCAATTTGTCATGTTTTACTGACTGTACAAAACACGCATCGGCGGGCGCTCTTATTCATCGACAACAGACAATTTATTGGACTTTTACACAAACAAAACTGAGCAGCATCTACAGACCTTACCTTTATTGTCACTTATTGAGCCTTGATAAAACATCAAGCGTCACTTACAATTTAGGCGAAACTCAAACTTGCAATTTTTTTTTTTACCTTTCGGTCGAGATAGACTCTGGCGAAATCCTCGCAAGCGTGTGGCAAGAGGAGGGAAACTTTGAAGTCCTGAAACGCTGCTACATCCAAATATATCCAATTAGTTTTTTGTTGTGTTTTGGAAAAGCTGTTAATCTTCAACATATGTGAAACTTAGAGTGGAGTAATGTGGAGCTCTTGTGAAAGAAGCAGCGGAACACAACTTGGTCAGTGATATCATAGAGCGGCACATAACTGAATTCGACACTGTCTTACTTCACTCAAACTGGAGCAGCCTACGACGAAAAACTGAAGTAAAATTCCAACAGACATAAACGTATTGAGTTGTGGGCCAAAAGCATCAAACATTTCGGGAATTTCAGACGCCATTTCCCCGCGCGACATCCGCAAAAATCCTTGGAGCATGTACGCGCGCGTGCCGCGTGCGATGGCGCAATTTGTTCTAAAAATAGCAAAATTGTCCCATATCATGGGGAAAGCCCCAATACTAGAAATGGCGCGCGCTTACGGTCTCCGTCCCCGATTGTGGCTCCTGATCCTGATTGATTCAGAAGTGGAAGGTAAAATCTTGTTTTATTGGCGCCCAGTAAAGTCTGTGTGGTGCTTTGAGCCTTTACAGCCATCGACCTCTTGTGTCAAGGGCTGTTCATCAACAGGGAAAGCGGTACGCCATGGCAGAAAGGGCAAGTGTTGAAAGAAAATCCGAATAAGATTTTGATTACTATTATTTTTCGTGAACTTTCAAATTCTCAGTATAATATACGCACAGCTCAGCAACTCATTTGCAATGAGTGAAATTTTTCTGGCAACTGGCATCTCAACGCTGTTTGTCAAACGTTACTAATCCTGCATAGGCGGTAGATCAAAAAAAAAAAAAAAAAAAAAACCTGACATGCTAAACAAGTCAATAAAGGAAATACTGAATAGAAGAGTGTATTGGAGTGTCTTTCTGACTAGTCGTCGATTATCCCACATAAGAAAATAGCCCAAATTAAATGCGCGCGCTTATTGGTTTAAAACTGTGTTTCCATTTAACAATTAGATTATGAGATTGAGATTCTATCACGCATACAAATCGAGAACGAACAATCAAATTGCTTTAGTATAAATCTAGAAGTCTTTCAAAACTTTAATCTAACTCCTCTTCAAAGACGCTTCAAAAACACAAAGAAGCGGCTCCCAGCGAACGCTCCAAGCTACTCACTATCTACTTAACAAATAGATTCCATGTTGCCGTGCGTCTGTTCAGTAATAGATCATAGATGACGTCAAAATGTGGTAAGAACAAATAAGTGGCACACGAGGCGATAGCCGAGTGTGTCACTGATGTTAGTGACGGTGGAAATTTGAGTCCTCTGTGGTTGGTGAATCTCAAATCAGTTTGAAATAGTGTCGGAGACACCTTTCAGCTGCGATACAGTTGGCCATCAGCTGCAGTGAGCTACACTTTGCTCGCTGCTGTGCCCTGAAACGGACTGGAACATTCGCATCCGAAAGCAAGGTTATGTGTATCTTAACTGATTTTAAAAAGAGATGTTTTGATGTGTCATTCTTTACATCAATCAGTGTTTCAACAATTAATTTGAGACTGAGAAAAGTTGAATTTTTTAAATAAATTCATCTCATAAACATTTTGTTTATTGGCTTTGTTAAATTCGAAAACAAGCAATGGTTCTCGGCTTACTAAGACCAATTTTGTTCTTGGTCTCGCTGAACTGCCGATTGAGACTGCTCGAGTATTTTTTCTGAGTCATTTTCTAGAAAAGAAACGGCTTTATCTTTCTTCTTCCTGCTTCTCGTACCTGTTCAATGCCTCGACAAGACTTCTTTGAACCTTATCCTTTGCCCAGTCACGTAAAATATTATCTAAATTCTCAAAACTTTCCGCCATTTTAAAACACAGAGGGAAAAACTTTGAAACAATGACGTCAATTGTGCGTCTGTCCTCTAATAGATCATAGGCTAGAACCAATCAAAGTGCGAGAATAACTTGGGTTATTATATAAAACAGAATAGATAGTAAGTAGCGTAGCCAATCAGAGAACGGCATTTATGTTATAACACTAGTAGATTTATAGCGGAGCTCCTGCGCGCCGAAGGCGCGCGAGCGGAGCCCCATACCTTAGAAAATTTGGTAACCCATCGATCTACAAAAATTTGGTTGTCACGTGACTGTCAATTTATTCAGTTTATTCAATTTTCACTGCGATTATATAACAAAGAAAAAAAATCATAAACGATATTACAAAATAATATAACTATAAGACATTGCGATAAGACAAAAGAAAAATTCTCATTGTACAAACTCAGTAAAAAGAGAAATGCAAAATCTGAGCACAGAAATTGGAGTACAAATAAAGCCTGTCTTTCAGTCAAAAAAGATCAGTCAAGTCCTCGCCCCGAAAGGGAAGAAGCCGCCGATTGTCAACAACCAGTGCGTGGTCTACAAATTTCAATGTGATCTGTGCGACACAGATTATGTTGGGTACACAACCCGACACTTGCACCAACGCATTGGCGAGCATAAACATTCTGCAATTGGAAGACACTTGGAAGACCATGGCCTATCGAAGTCTGATTTGAAGGGCAAACAATTCTCGATTTTGAGGAAATGTAGAACGAAGTTTGACTGCTTAATATTCGAGATGTTGTTTATTAAGGAGCTAAAAC
>NC_138147.1:19375000-19415000 GCF_964199315.1 Orbicella franksi
CAATAAAATTTCAGGAAAATGAAAGGCAAAAAGCCATTGTGTGGAGAATTTAACAACTAGTATTGCCAAAACTCTGTTGTTATTGTGTTTTTTTTTTCCAAAAAACTTGACGAATGTAATTAATTACAGTTTCTAAATGACGATTATCAGCTCCTTCAGGTTGAACACCAACTTTAATGGAAGTTTCCAACTTTCAGTGTCCATTTTGACGAATATTTTGGCGATTTTTCTTCAACATCTGCTCAAAATCCGTATGATACCGAGTCCAGTAAAACATAAACAAACAAAAACCACAGAACAACAAATTCAGGGCCATCTCAAGAAGGTAGATGTTTCCAGGTTTCTGGTAGTTTCAAACGAAGCAACAAAAGAGCTCAACTCTGTCGCTGTGAATAAACATAGTCAAAATACGCCCCGCTCCACAAAACAGTGAATGAATGAACGTCTTACGAAGCTGGTGTTAGTCCCGCCATCTTGGAAATATCTTGAAACAAATGGCGCCGCAAGAACTTGACAAGGTCCTGAGTATTGAGTCCTTCGTCGAGGTCACAAAAAGAAACGGAGATGATAACGAGCTGGACTCCCTTAAAATCATGCCATTAAACGGTATGAAAGAAAAAAAACGTACCATCCACTGGGCATCGTGCACTCGAGGGAGTTTCACAACTCAAAAGAAATCCATCGCAGAATTACGCAGGATGCACCTTCAAATTCCTTCTCCAAAGACAATGAAAAGTCTCAGCCTCAACCACAGAAGAAAGAAAGACCTTCCATCATTGATTCAACCGACGAGAATTGAACTTTTATACCTGAAGCAGACTATTTTCGTTCTGACTTCAAAACCGCTTGTTTCTTTGTCATGCTCGGATGAGTTTTCGTCACATGACATCGTTTTGCATACTAAATAAGACGTAAAGGCGTTTCCGGTTCCGCTTTTTTTTAAACAAACCGGCTACTGGAACAATACACCAAAAGTCTAAAAATTAAGGCGATAAAATTGTGCGATTTCAAAATGGATCTAATAAAGTGGCAATTGAACTTCATGTCGTGCAATTTTGATCTGAAATCATACTTGTGATTTCAAATCGAACTCGCGCTGCGCGCTCGTTCGATTTTGAAATCACGCGTATGATTTCAGACCAAATTGCACTCCACTCAGTTCAATTACCATTATATATCATTAACAAATAAAAAAGCCTGAGCCGTGTATTACACTGTGATAAAACACGACGGGCATTTGAGAACACGACGGAAATGTAGAAACTGCAAGTTGGCTGGAAAGATGAAACACATTTTCTTGATGACTATATCATCAAATTATTTCTTGAAAAATGTGCATTACCATATTCAAATGAGCTCCTTTCCAGAATAAAATTCAACTGCAAATTAAGAGCGTTATTTGATTCGATAGAGATATCGCTATTTGAACAGTGTATTTTAACAGTGTCTCGTCAGATAAATGTCATGAAAAATTTTCATAAAACTATCACGTCTTCTGCTGAACAGCAGGGTCTTCGCGCTAAAACAGAAAACAAGTAGATTGACTACCAAGGGAGAACAAGTTACTTCTAGTAAGGTAACTATCACTTACGCAGCATTCAGCGCATTTCTTTGCCGTTGGTTGGTTATCGATTGTAGTCGACGAATGCAACGTTAGATATTTATTTAGTGGTTTTACCATCGCTAAGGCAGACTGTAATGTAGTCTCAACAAGACGCGTCTAGCGAAACAAAAATTGCATACATCGTTCTATTCACTAAAGTTGTCATAAATGAAAAATCGAAGGAATAACATAATGGAGAGGAGATATTAACACAGTTTTGAAAACAATGGATACTTCCATGTGAAAGTGCCACAAAATTTTTAGTATTAGAATATATCCTGTTACTGTTTAATCAGTATTCCGTAGGTTCATTAGCAGTGTACGCTGGTGTAGTTACTTGTAGCACGTGCCAAAATACTGATATAATATTCTAATGAAAAGAAATAGGCTCCTTTTTATACAAGATAAAGCAATTTGATTAATATAATTCGCAATCGACTGTTAAAGTTTTACAGCTTGAAGCGAGGCTCAGAAGATTTGACAAAATCACATGACAGCGCTTAACCTAATAACTCCTCCCTCGATGGTCTGTTATAAAGCACCCTCAAAGACACAATCATCGGTCCGGTTTTCACGTTTCAAGTCATCTAACTTCAGAAGAATACGAAGAGACTATTTCAAAACCTATCAACTTATTCGGCTTTTTGATCATTCTCCGCTTCATTATTATTTCTTGAAGTATTTTATCGAAAAAAGACACCTGTAAAACTTAAAATTTATGCAGGAAAAACTACATGTTTGAAAATATAACACCCTAAGGTGAAAGGTGATCGAAACTTGACGATTTATTTCAAGTCTCGACACGTTCATGTATACACCACCGTCCGGTTATTGATGGGCCCACCTGCCTTGGTTATTATTAGCAGGACTGGTGCACTTATTATTTAATATTTCTCTCTCAAGCTCAGGCGATTGATTTTTTTTTTGGCAATGCTAATGTGATGATGCATCTCTCGCCATTTTTAGCGGTCTATAACAATGACCTCAAGACTGGCATAATTGATTTACTTTATGTCGAGTGATATGGGTTTAAAGTTATCTTCCGTAAACTACACGTGTTTACTTAAAGACGCCATCTATAATAACTAGGGATTCCATATTGGAAGTGAACTGCTGTCCCATGTAGAAAGATGGTGGGGGTGAGACATAAAGATATCACATGGATACGAGCACACTAGAAAACCATGAGGCCACTGCACCTCCACCGGCGGTCTAAAGTTGGTATATGAAACTTTTTCCTTAATGTTAAGCGTCATACTTTCAGATGCCACCAAGAGGAATTAGCAAGACAGCGCGAGAGGGTGCAAATAAAATAACAAATTATGCGGAAATTTTCGGGAGAAGAACGGAACAACTCTTCGATTATGCGGAAAACACACTTGATTTTAACAGTTGTGACAAAATTGATAATAAAGCCTTTCCAATTTACCGAGCAACAGTGAAACGAAAACCACTTCAAAGTCTTACCCCCAGTTTACGAATAAACTTATTAAACATGATGCCCGCAAACTTTGACATACGCTTGATATGTTTCTAGTATTTTTTGACAGGTATTTGTTCAATGAATACGGATTTTCAGTAGAATTTTGCATCCGTAACTTAGTAACCAGGCATTACATCGGACGATGAAAAACTAGTTTCCAGGCCGTTCGCCTAAAGTAGATTGAAACGCCTGGACGTTAAAAATTCGTCACGAACGAAATGGCGTGATTTCCTCGCTATTTTAGGAGAAAAACTACTTCAAAATAATCAATCTCTTCGAACGCTTCCCTTCGCATCAACGAATGTACTCAACAAATGGTCAAAGCACGAGGGCAGATTTAAGTCTGACCATCATAAATTCACCAATCGCGGGACTTTCTACGCAGTGGGGCATGGGAACTGCTAACAAACAGATAACCTGAAGAGGAGGCTGCCTTATGCGGGTAGCAACCTGCATCTCGCACGTAACTAACTTGAACAATACTTAATGCAAGCTAACACAACAATTTACAATCCTTATCACACCCGGGGGCGAGGGTTGTGCTGGGAGAATACAGCCTGGGGTCTATCACGGAACCTGGGCACGCAACGTATACTAATTCCATCTAACTGTGATAAGTACCAGAAGGTGGGAAAAGAGAAATTAAGAACGACGAGAAAGTTGTTATGGAGACTTTCCTTAATTGGGAACGTTCAAAATAAGGTTGCGTGATAGCAGGAGCCATAATCGGGGACGGAGACCGTAAGCGCGCGCCATTTCTAGTATTGGGGTTGTCCCCATGATATGGGACAATTATTCTATTTTTAGAACAAATTGCGCCATCGCCTGCGGCACACGCGCGTACATACTGCGAGGATTTTTGCGGATGTCGCGCGGGGGAAATGGCGTCCGAAATTCCCGAAATTTCTCATGTTTTTGGTCCACAACTCATCGCATTTACGTCTGTTGGAATTTTGCTTAAGTATTTTCGTTGTAAGCTGCTCCAGTTTGAGTGAAGTAGGATAGTGTCGAATTAAGATATGTTCCGCTTTAAGCTTAGATATATATCGCTGACCAAGTTGTGTTCCGACGGATGCTTCTTTTACATGAGATGTGCATTACTCCACTTTAAATTTCACATATGTTGAAGATTAACAGCTTTTCCATTACACAGCAAAAAACTAGCTGGATATATTTAGATATAGCAGAGCTTCAGGACTTCATAGTTTCCTAGCTCCTCTTGCCACACGCTTGCGAGGAATTTGCCAGTCTATCGCGACCGAAAAGTAAAACAAATAATTGCTACTTTGAGTTTCGCCTGAATTGTAAGGAATGCTTGATGTTTCATCAAGGCCCAATAACTTTACGTCCGTAGATACTGCTCAGTTTTATTTGTGTAAAAATCCAATAAATTCTCTGTTGTCGATAAATGAGAGCGCCCGCCGATGCGTGTTTTGTACAGTCAGTAAACATGACAAATTGTACTTCCGCCGCACTTTCGTCTGAAAGCGTACATCGAACTCATTAAACATATTAAAAGCTAAGCTGAAAATATGCGAATAAAGCAGAAATAATCAGCAAAGTTACGATGACGCTTTCTTTAATCAACTTCGAATAACGATTTCGATTTTGTTGATCGAGTTATCAAAACTCCTCGTCTATTTTCATTTTCGCAGTGTAAAACGTCACTATGCTTATGTTGAAGAAACACACATGATGTTAGTAGCCTTTTTTACGTTCGTGAAATTTGTTGCAGCATCTCAGCACAAAAGATAACGAAAGAAATCTTTGTCAAAATTTGTTGACAAATGAAAACACCGACTCGGACTTGAAAGTGCACGAGCTGCGCTATGCAAATGAACTAATTGTACGCGTCAGACTTTCCTTTCAAAAACTTTTGCAAACTCACTAAACAAGCAGAAACAATAAGAAACCACCAAAACAGGTTTTGGTTATGATTAACCATTGTCTGAGAAACTCACAAATTAACTCGATACCAGAGTAGAGAGTTTTCTTGCTATATTCTTAAGTCAGAACAAATGCAAAAACATATGCGTAAGCTTACAACAAGCGCGAGCAGATCTTATTATTCAATCCCAGCGCGAGATTGAAGTCTTGTTTTCGACCCTGAAAATCCCACCTTTTCCGTTAGCTCAGAGCATAAAACTACATATAAACGCCCTGGTTCTATTCCCTGCCTTATTCCCTGCCATCGCTGTGAAAAATACGCAAGATAATCTCTCAAGGTCTCTCACCTCTCACCATTTGATCACGCAACGTGACAACACCCACGCGAGAGCCCCCGACATGTGCGTGGATCCGCGCGGATATATGACGTCAGGATGGCGCAATTTGTTCTAAAAATAGGAAAATTGTCCCATATAGGTGCGCGCGGATCCCAAGACTTACGGTCTCCGTTCCCGATTATGGCTCCTGGTGATAGACATAACGTACGTTTTAAACCAGTGAAGAGTGACGTGCTAAATACAGATATGTCAATAGTTAAGTTAGCTGTATGTGTAAATAAATTTGGAAGAAGTAGTAATCCAAAATGTGATGGAAAAACGTCAGGTTACGACGTATTATTGAGGTAAAGTTAATCCACTGCAAAATCATAATTACCAATTAAAGTACCCCCATTGCTATGCCGAGGGTTTATTTATACAAGTTCGATTCTGTTGGCTGACTGTTGAATGCACGTGCTTTCATGGAACGTTTCTTTTTTTTTTGAGGCGACCTCTAACCCAGGTGATTGTAATCAACAGGTAATTATCACAGTCACGAGAAGGCAAATGTTTCGTTTGTTTAGAAAACTTTAGGCTGATTAAAGAAAGAAAAACATCATTGTACTTGAAACGCAAGGCGTAATGTGTAGAGCTTTTTCTTTCCTCAATTGAGCGCTGAGTCAGCTTTCTATTCCATGCGTGATGACTATATGAGGCGTGTTGCCCTCATAGACCTTATAACGTCGCAATGCTGGAAAATGGCTGTCATGAAACATGCTCGACCGTCCCCTTCTTTTCTTTAGAATATCGTTAAGTTTAAAGCTCGCTCTTACTTCTCCTATCAGTCCTATATTTAGTTGTATGACCACCTAGCTGATTTCTGAATTTCAACCCGGGTTCCCTTCCTGGGCTGAGCGATTCCCCCTTAATAATATCCGAAAAAAGATCAAAATAAAATAAATCATCACAAATTTTAACACAGTGATAAAAGCATATGAAAAGAAAAAAACACGATAGTCTCGATAGTTTGATTTTTTTTTTTCTACATAGTACAGACTGACAACTATTCATAAATAATTTGGGGGCCGTTATCGTTTCATGGCATTATAAATATCTCGCACAGCACCGCGCTATCATCACAGCATCACTTGACATTCGCTAGAAAGAACGATTTATTTGAACTCCCTGCATGGTAAACTGACCTGCGTGACGTCAAGTGATTACGTCAACGTAAGTTCGAGTAACTCAAGTGCTGACTGAAAACAAAGGACTTACTGTAGTAATGTTAAAACCCACTATCATCCGCTAGCGGATGGATTGATGAGATAAGCTTACACTGCGGCCCTTTTCATAATTTTATATGCACTTAACAAGCTTTGGCCGAGTATGTGAGCCGGAAATGAAACCACATTTATCATTAAACAGAGAACGTGCTCGCAGAGAAAACCGCTTCTTTTATTTTAAGACACATGATCTGCTGGGTATTTTTGTTGGAGTGTTGAAAGTAAACATGTTCTGGACCTCCTACGAATGTACTCAGTATTTTCTGCCCTCTGTGATGTTTATTGTCATTTCAATGCACCCAGTTACAAAATAAGGCCCTTAAGACCGGAAAATAGTTCAACGATATCAGATTATCACGATACCAGAAAAAAAAATTGAGTAAATTAGAGCTCTCACGAACAGTTAACCTCGTACGCGGTGTTCGAGTTGGCGGCAAAGAAAAGATTAGTGCAAGAAACACACTACAACTGCGGGAAATTTGGATAACTTCCACAGCAGTCTTGACAGTTTTACTTGAATAAAAAAGTTGCACTTACGTAGAGCAATAATAGAGACTATTCGACCAGACGCGGCGACCCCAGCTAAAAAATTACAAAGAGTCATCTTCATCTTCGACAGAGCTGCAGCGAGTACCACGGTCGTCTTACCATTTCAAGGATCATTAGTGTCGGGATATCAGAGCCTTAATTCATGATGAAATCATTTCGTCGGTACTCTTCCTCTTTTACTAAACGAGAATTCGAGGCTGTAACGTCTGCGAATGAACTTACGCAAACACGACCCCGTGCCACTCCTCAAGAAAAGCTCTTTGTCAGGAGAACGACTGGTGAAAGTATTCCGTCTCCAGTGGAAGACAACAGGCTGAAATGCAAGTTTGAAGCCATCGATGTACTGTTACAGATTCTACTACATCAAGACGAGTTGACGCTAAAAGAGTACACTATCAACGATAGCAAGATCAAAGTCTTGGTTATTGAAGACACTGAATTTTAACTCTCATCGCTCTTCACAAGTCGAAGCCATTAAGCTTAATGGTGGTACAACTGACTTAGCGTTTATCAGGATTAATGTGAGCTGCTGGCAAGACTCGTTAAACTGCATCGTTAAAACTCTGTACATATGGTCATCACTACCATCAACCTGTTCTTCAGAAATTCAGGGTAAGAAATTAAACACACGGACTATGGCCTGCCGGCTAATTAACCATAAACCGAATAAGAAAGAGACGATTATATACATGTAAATGAAGACTCCATGGGATAACAACTCGTAAATATCTCTATAAACGACTATGTTATTAGTAAAGCATTTTATCCTCTATCAATAGACCTCCAACATAGGCGGATGTATAAAAATTACTCTTTTTAAATTGTCAAGCTTAAAACTGGCCACTCAAAATGGCGCAATAATTCGCGTATGTCAAAATATGCCGGATTTCTTGCAATGGATGCTCTTAAAGCCCTTGAGATGTCACAATTTACCAGAGGCCAAGGCTAAGTAGTTGTAAACGGTTTATGTTAAAAAAATGGGATTTACCTTGGCGTTCTCAAATCAATTTATCTCTTTTCAAATCTGAAGACGGTCAAAAGAGAAGGCGTCAGTCGCCGAGTAATTTTGTAGTTGTGAAAATTGTCAAGCTATCATTTTATGAAACACGCAGAGATAGCTATTATCAGTGGGTAAAAGGAATCTTGCTGGAATGTTTCCAAAACGGTCCATGAAGTATTTGCTCTTCTGGAGTTCAGTGATAAAGATTAAAAGCCTCAGATGATACTGCAGATGTGTGTGTATCTCATGCTCACATCTTTACATGTCTCGACTAAAAGCTGTTACATGACAGATAAAACGTTCATCCAAACCAATTACCATTATGTTGAGATTCTTTGTAGTATTTGTTTGGAATATTCTAGTTCTTATTCTGCTTTTTGATCACTTTGTGGTTTTTCTTAGACGGACTGGAATGCCATAAAGGTGACAGAGGAGTGAGCTAAAATGAGATCCAAATGGAGAATGTTATAGCTTTTTGGGGGGAAAATAATTCGATTTCGAAATCCTACTTTCTGACGTTAAAAGATCGATAAAAAAGCCATTGAGTTATTGGTAATAAAGTCAACCTTTTAAAGCGAATTAATCGGTTCGGAAGGTTCATATCCGGATGGGACAATTAAGTACAAGTTAATCTTGTTTGTAGCTTACCAACTTAATTGAAGTGCAGTGATGCATCATTTTTCCCCAGAGAAAGTTCAAGTATCAGCCAAAAAAAAAAAAAACCATAACAGCCCTTGTTATACAATTTTTTTTTTTGCGATTCCCTGACAGAGTTTGTCCTGTGTTCTAAAGATGGAAAAAAATAATCTAGAGAAACTGGCCTTAGTAAATCCTGTACTAATGTGAAAAATGCTTTTGAGCCATTATTGCTTCTTAGTTAAAAAATAGCTTTCAGCGATTTCTTTGTTTATTCAAACACTCCAACATACAAGCATACCTCTGAGGTTTTCACTATTTTCCGTCCCCGGTGGATTTACGCCACTCATCGAAAACGAACGCACTATCTGTGGTGTTATAAAAATACAATGATTCCTTCCGCTACACAGTTACAGGGTATGACCCACAGGTTCTAAGGAAGGTAGCACTTAACCTCTCTTTGAGCACTTCTAGTTATCTACTTTAACTTTTTGGCTGAATATCAAAGCTGAACCGCTCCCTGAAAAAACGTTATCTCTTGATATTAAAATATCATGTCTAAAATCGACCATGTTTGATTGAAAATGCCCGCCATCTTCGCTACGAGGTTTAACCTTTCCACTTTGTAAACGATGTCTTACGTCTATCGCCTTTTGCTGAAAAGCGGCATTTCTTTAGACCGCGGGGTGTACGATTTATCCCTGAATTGAGCCGAGGAGCACTGGGAACTAAACATCGGCTTTTTTGTCGTGTCAGCAGGTCTCAAAAACCTTGCACAGTTTAGTTCTATATTCAGTTTGTTGACGTATGGAGACGACCTGCGAATGCCGAGATTGATACCCGCGCAAGGTCCAAAGAAAACGAAAATCACGGTTGCTCCAGAGAGGCAAAAATGTAGCATGCACGCACTTCTCAACGATTGGAACGAAACTTCCTGAGAAAATCAAAGTAGTCTTCAGAATGTTCGCTCTTTTGTCTCAGAAACAAATCGGTCCTCTGGATGCACATAAACTGGTAAGAAATTCCTGTTTGAACTTGCCAAGGACAAATTGAACAAACAAAGCTAAAGGGCTTGTCAGAATTGGTGGACGTCTCCTAAAGGAGGCAGCCGTTGTCATGGCACCTTATAAACCCGTATTTTTCAGTCGCTCTCTAACTAAGTTGTTCGACTTTTTCTTGTACCTGGAAACTTGAACAAACCGTAAGAACACAATTTAAGTCTGGAAAACGTTGCGATGCAAACAATTATCATCCAAACACGGTCCTGCCAACAGTTGGTAATATTGTAAAAAGGCTGAACATTCGCACCTGCATCCATGCCTACAAAAGGACAATTTTTTTTTTTTTCAACAGTCTGGCTTTCGTCCAAAACCTTATACAGATGTGGTTTTAACGAATTTTGCTGATTCCTTTTTGAATCACGTGGATAGTGGAGAGTTAACTGGGCTGTCTATGTGGACTGGGACTGAACGCTCCGACGAGGTTGTTTCTATGTTCAAATCGTACCTCTTCAATAGAAAACAAAGACCTCAATAGCTAACAGTGACCAAAACTGTCCCTGTTGGTGTACCACAACGTAGTGTCTTGGATCATTTATAAGTGTTTATTATTTTAATAAACGAACTGCCTTTGTCAGTGTAATCGGCATTGTCAGATAGTCCCTTATGGCGATGCCACTGTCTTGCATTGTGACTCCAGAGATCCACTGAGACCTCGAGACCAATTTCCTCAGATCTAGACGTATCAGACGTGCGGAGGAGAGGATGGGTAATAACAATAATGCAACGAATACCCAGGGGAGGGATTACATCCACCCCGCCATTTTTTACGGTCGGGCTAGAGTTTGCTTGTAAGTCCGACTAAGGGTAACTTAGGACAGAACAAGGCAGTCCGTATCTGAATGATTGTTAATTCTGAATACATCTAATTGCAAGCAATCAATCAATCAGATAACACTTTATTTAAACACGTTGCGTCTAACAGCTTAGTATACTAAGCTCGATCAAAATACGAACGTGTATGCACCTAAAGAAAATAATAATAATAAAATAAGTTACATTGTCACAAAAACAATACAGTTAAGTATCCACAGTATAAAATGTGTCTAAATTTTTACCTTTAGATTTTTACTTTAAAATAAAGGTGTCTATCTATCTATCTATCTATCTATCTATCTATCTAATCATATATTAATATGTATACTATTAACACTAAAAATTCAGCAATGTTCACAGCAGAAATCTGAATAGAATAACGATAGGCCTGTAAATATACAGTCAAAGGTCTACAGTTCTCAATTTAATCCTAAAATTAGAACTATCGCTGCCAGTTTCACTCAGTGTAGTTAATCTATTCCACAGCCGCGCACAAATATAGGTAAACGAGTTCTTCATAAACTTTAAGTTGAATTTGGGTAAAGATAAATTGACGCCAGCGCCTCTCAGATGGTAGGGCGTTTCCCTGACACTGGAACTAATGTTCGATTTTTACGCAGGAGCTTCAGGAACCCAAGCATATATCAGATATCCATCAGATATTTTTTATGAGATTTGTAAACTCAAATAATTGAGTTTACAAAGACTGGCGGGCTTCATAGAAAATGCAAAGTAACATGGTAGCTACTAATATCCCCAACTGTCTAATAAATCCAGTTTTTTATATAAGATATATTGGATTCGGCCAATTCAAATTCGTTAATCACTTTATCAGATCATGTCAGCGAGTTGCCTGTATAAAACGGTAATGGTGAGTCTGAAAAGTCATGCTAGTCCTCTACTGATAAATTATAAACAACACAATCTGTGGCACAGTTCATTTTGACATGTAGCTGTGGATTTGTGGTCAGTGTCGTTCTCATTAAGGAATTTGTCAGCTAGCCACGTTTGAAACGAGCCGCCCCCTACTACAAATAAACGCTTTGAAGACACCAGAATATTCAATTCCACAATGGCCACGGCACCTCGATCCGTAAGATTGTAAATTGAAGGCTCAAAAATAATTGGTTTTAGAGGAGTTAAAATCTTCATCAATGACTTAGCGTTTTTTCGGGCAACTATTGCACGATAAGACGAACTTCCATAGTCTGCGAAATCGGTGGCTAAGAAAAGAGGTATGGGAACCGTACTGGTATTCTTGTACCTTTGAACTAGCGTCGTTAAGTTTGAGATACACTCCTTGACCGCTACACTACTGTTAAAAGTAGTTCCAAACTTTAGCATCTTTTCTGCACGAATGTGCGCAGAGACAAAAAATGGGCCAAGACTTTTTGCGATGAAATCTCGCGCGACTTGAAGGAGTTTTGGACTAAAGAAAATGGCTGCGTCCCGAAAGTGCAAACGATCTGTTACAACTGGTGACAAATTAAATTGTGCTCGAAATGATCTTTTGTTATTACTTCCTCTCCA
Organism: Orbicella franksi; assembly: GCF_964199315.1. Taxonomy (NCBI): domain Eukaryota; kingdom Metazoa; phylum Cnidaria; class Anthozoa; order Scleractinia; family Merulinidae; genus Orbicella; species Orbicella franksi. The sequence continues at coordinate 19,387,163 of NC_138147.1, forward strand.
TTCAGCCAAGCCAACACATGGCAACTTCTCTATAACTTCATTCTCGAATTTTCCTACTGAATCAACCGCAAACACATTCATGCAAATTGTTCTTTCAACTTTCAAATCCCCAAATGTTTTCCCGTGGCGTTCGTTGCAAGGAAAAAATGCGCGTGTGCTTCGATTATATTTCTTGCTCTTACTTAAGTTCGTGTAATCAAAATGTACCAGTACGTCCAGTTTCCCTTGGCAGACGTCTTGAAACTCTTTCCAGCTTATAAGCGTACCATGATCGTGCGAACGAAGCGTGCGATTGAGTGCAGACACGTTATAGTACAGTGCGAGTGTTTCAAAACCCTTCTCAGTGGATGGGCCGTAAAAACGCGAGTCTTTTACAAATGGAAGGACAACTTGTCGTCCACCATACGCAGCAAGGGCTGTCAGATCAAGGAAGTTATTTGTCGCCATCGTCAGTTGCTCCCAGTAATCAAAAGCGATGAAAATCTTTTTCCCGGGCCGCCGCGCAATTTCCTTCACCTTCTTTTTGGGAGCTGAACTACTGGACTGTTTTATCGTTTCCCTGTGCCGAGAAAGTGATCGATCGTAGATGTGTATGTTTCCGTTGTCTAGGATACTGGTTATCTGTATATAGCAGGCGCAAATGACCAGTGTAATTCCACAGGAAAGACAAAAAGGTTTCAGAAAAGATTTATTTAATGGTAGCCAGGATAGTGATGTCTTTCTATTTGCATCCAAGGGGGGCACCATCCTTTCCACCTTGTACCACGGTGGGGGTTTGAGTCGGCGTGTGCGTTCGAGAGCTGTTTCGTCAGTATCTAGTATTGGAATAAATATATCTTAAGAGTCGACATATGTATATCATCTATTCGACGAAACTGCGTCATTAAAATTTTTATTAAATCCATTTTGAAATCACTGGTTATCCTTGCAATCTGATTGGCTCTCAGGGGTGGGATTTATTTACGAATCGCACTATTTTTGCTCTAAATCGCATCTTTTTCTCAGCCAATGAGAACAGGACAGTAAACAAAACAACCAATCAGATTCCAATGTTAGTTTAAAGTAACCAATAAAATTTCGGCAAACTGAAAGGCAAAAAGCTATTGTGTGGCGAATTTTGCAACTACTATTGCCAAAAACTTGTTGTTATTGTAGTTTTTTCCAAAACAATCAACGAATTTAATTAATTACAGTTTTTGAATGACGATTATGAGTTCCTTCAGGCTGAAGACCTACTTGTGATTTTCAAATCGAACTACTGAAGACCGACTTGTGATTTGAAATCACGCGTATGATTTCAGACCTAATAATATACATGAAAAAATTACTCGATTCTGATTGGCTGAGAGCAGTGCAGTTCAAGTGTAACACCAGTGCAAAAAATGTAACACCAGTGCAAATTACACATCGTAATTCTGAGCTATGATTGGCTGAAAGACAACGGGAAATTTTCTAAGCCAGTGATATCACATAAAAGGAAGATGAAAATTTTGTGCGGAAACTTTGAAAAAAGTTTTCTCGAATGAGAAAAAATGGCTTCAAGAAAGATCTTCGGGTTCTTCCTCCACGCGAATTTTTTCATGTTTATATTATTAATAAGCAATCATACGGTTTTTCTCGTTCAATTTGGAGTTAATTTGCACTTGTGAGTTTTTCAAAAGGCTGAAATTGACTCGCCGAAACGGCTCGTGCAATTTCAGCTTTTTGAAAAACTCACTCGTGCAAATTAATTCCAAATTGAACTCGAAACCGTACGATTACCTACACAAATTGCACTCCGCTCCGTTCAATTACCATTATAAAAATTTAGTGATATACCGAGTTGTAGCAAATCGATAAAAACGATATCCCAAGTGAGAGGATATCATTTTTAGCCACACATGTGTGATATCATTTTTGTCCCTTAACTGCTCTTAAATTTGTTGATGTATAATCGAAACATCTTCGGAACTTCATCGGAAGTCTTCGGCAATCTTCGACAATCTTTGGAAACCTTTTAGAGAATCTTCGGAAATCTTCCTATTGTGGTCGGAAGTCTTCGGAAAATCGCCAATAAAAAGACAATTACATGGTCGCTTGGAGATGCGAAATATTTCTTCTCATGTTTCAACACTCGAAGATAAATTTCGTATCTCCGCGCGGCCATTAGTCTCCTCCGCAGCGGGTTTTTGGGAGCTTTGAGTAACATCCCATAAAACGGCTGCGGAGGAGACTACGCGGCCATGTATTATCCTTTATAAAACCATCCGCTTAAAACACCCTGCTAGCCGCTGTACGGGAGGACAAGCGGTGGAAATCGAGCCTGCTAACCATTCAAAGAGGATGGAATTACTTTAAGGTTGTGTTTCTCTGTTTTTATATTTTGGTCATTACTATTAGGTTGTACAGCAATTTCTATTCTCTGAAAAACTTGATTTCTGCTTGTAAGTGCAGACTTCATTGAATGTTATACACGGACATACTGATATCCTGAGTTTATAATTTATTCACAGTCAGTAATTGCTATCATTACATGGTCAGCTAGCTTCGTGAGCGCGCTAGATAAACCAAATTTCGCGCTGTGACGGGCTACCCCAGTGAGGGAGTTAGAGCTATCTTGCACGGCTAGGATTAACTGATGTATTCCACAATAAAACAGTAATCTTAACGCCATGAAATAATTTTTTACTGACCAAGATTGTTCAGTCAAGATGGCTGGATACATATTAGCTCGATCGATAAACACACGCAAAAAAAGAACTTCAACAATATCTAGCCTTCTTGACCTCCGAGTGGTCGTCTCGGCTTTCTTTACCAGTTCTGTTCAAATTCCAACACGCAGCTCCAAAACGTGCCGTTTCATGTCCGAAAGAGAAATACGCGAGATAGAATCTTGGCCATCATGTCTGTGCAGGTGAACTCGACATTGTCTGTTCTGATTTACGCAGTCTGCAAACAGGCTCCCGGCGAAAATTCACGTGAATCGATTGAGAAATAAAAGCAAGGTGATGATTGGATAGCATTCAGTAACTCGTAGAGGTATAATGGGTCGCTCATTAGATGCTCCTTGATCCGACCTGACGTTCCAAAATTCTGCGTGTACTAAAGTTCCAGCAGCAGTAAATTTAGACTTCATGACAAGATAGTAGGAATGTAAAGAGACTTGACCCGTATTTCGGGGTACACAATTCTATCTCTGTGTTTTGGGAGACGGTCAGTACTAATATCGAGCGAAAACATGTTCGTTAGGAACGCATTCAATATAATTTATTTTGCAAAGTATTGATAGCACTCCCAACAAAATTATTACCTCGTGTACATTCATAATTACCCGGGTACTTTCGGAGCGAGTCTCCAGGTTTAATATATTAAATTGTGTTCAGCGACTTTTTGCATTTGTGTTGTTTGGTATCGCATGGGCACAGATGTAATTTATAGTTTTTGTGAATTTATTGCATGAACTGTGTATAATCAGAACGAGAATCGAACTGGCCGTGTACCTCTCGAAGATGAACTGTCGGCAGTCGAATTGACTTCAGCCCGCTTATTTGGATATAACAACGCGTCTCGGCTAATCGACAAATCAATCAACGGAACAATTCCGTTGATTGTTCCGCCTTAAACAAATTGCAACTTACTTAAATTTGGTGGAAAATTATTTCATAAATGCCTAAACACCTTATGTCAAAAATCGACAAAAATCGATGTTTGTGAAAACGGTTAAGTTGCCATTTTTTTATAAAAAGATTTGCATTAAATCCAAAATGGCCGCCAAGTGATACTTAAGCCAGATACGACCGCGTTCATGATTAATGCCTAACAACAATTGGCGTGATTGGTAAACTGTAAAGTAAATCACAACGAGAAAACGAGGTGCTATAAGGAGAACGGAAAAGCAGTTTCCTTCCAGAATTCTTTGGAACTAAGAGTCGTTCAAATGGTATATCTTACGGAATTTGCTGATTCGTCTTCCTAGCTTGCTGTTAAGAGGTCTGCACTCAAGAGCAGTGTTATTCGAAAGGCGACTCATAACTACTGGCACTGTTGCTTTAGAAAACCAAACGTGTGTTAGTAGGAAGTATATCTTTCATGATAACTTTCTTTCTGTATGGACCACTGTATAAGTTGAGGTATTCCAACGGTCTCAGGAACAGTCGAACTTAGGCAAAAGGGAAGCGATGGCATGAAAAGCACGATATTGTTCGTACCACTCTGTCCAACAGCTTGCAGGCCCTATGCAAACGCAGCCACTGTAGTAGAAGGCACACCGATTCAGGAGTCGAAATTTGCCAGTTTTTCAGGTCGTGCCGCTTCAACACAAGTACGTATTGTTCCATACTGACAAGACCAGAGTATTCAGATACGTTTGAACTGCTTTGCACTAATATTTCGTGAAGGAAGGTAGGATAAAAATGTTATAGAGAAGGGACAATCAAAGACATCCTACCGGGTCGCTGATCAGAAGGAACCGAAAATTGTTTAAATGCAAGATTAAAGAGGCCCTGCGCCTAAAAAACGACCGATGATTTCCGGCTAAAATATAAAATCGGCCGATTTTTATCTCCCAAGCAGAGGTTACCGAATACTATTTTAAAATGAATTTCTTTTGTTTCAGTTTCGCTTTAAACCAAAAATATCAAGCCACAAACTTTTTCCGTCTGATAGCAGCAAAATCAGGCCGAAAATAAGCCCCCGCAAAAAACTGTTCAGAAATTACTATCGCAACGCAAAATAATGAGAAAACTACACAGTGTTGAAGAAAAAGGCCTTTTAATGCAATATCATTCGATAAACATCAAAAAACTGCCGAAGCGATTAAAAAATAAAGTTTCAAATATTGCATACTAAATTAGATGGAGTGTTGGAACTGATTTTAAAATAATTATTTCTCAAACGTTCAACGCTTTTGAAAGCAATCACAGTGATGAATTAGACATTGGAGGGATATACATCACGTTTCTGGAAAAACATTTTTCGGCCAAAGTATATTGACTTTGTACAAAGCGTTCAAAGTTACCGTGTTTACCGTTATCCTGCTACTTCGGCGAAGCACTTCTCTTTTGCCAATACGGCCGTGGATAGCGTGGTAAACGCCACTTTAAACCTTGCTAGGCATTCAAAGACCATCCTAAGTAGAATTCTACGTCCTCTTAAGAAGTTACCCGCGTAAGAACGGATAAGGTAAATTTCGGACCTTCACCGATTGGTCTCATTTTCTCAGTGAAAGTCAACCATTATATACAATGTACAAATATCACATTTATTTAAATCAGTTCAATTTTTTTTCAGCTTTTGCCAGGTGGTTTTCAAGGTGAACTCAAAACTGGCTAATTTGCTTTGGGAGACGCTGAATTTTAGCTATAAATGTCGGATGCTGCTAAAACACAGTTTTTTAAAACTAACAAGCTGAATGTTTTACATGCAAACGGTTCACCTTTCTTCGATATTTGGGACCTGATCTAGGATCGAGTCTACGATAAATCAAAAGTACTAATGTCAATGTAGACACTTATGGAACAAAATTTGTGGCCATTTTTCACTGCGCGCAGTAGAAAGCCCCGCAAATTTACCAAATAATCGCCATTTTCATGGTAAACAAAGATACACGGCGGTCGCACCAATAACCAATATACATGAACGTTAACGCTTGGAAATAAAATATTCACCGCTACAGGTCAAATTGTAGATTTTAAATAAGACTTTCCTCGATTTAGCCGTTATTTCAGGAAAACTCTACCTTCAATCGGCATTTAAAATATAAAATATTTCTTTCTGATCGAGATGCACATTACTGTAGTCGGGTGAGTTGTGTACATCTTGCGATGGCAAGACCGAATACCACATTAAACTGCTTTTTTTAAATATATTTTCTAAGGCAAATCTTTGCTCCTTACCTGAGGGTAAAAAACGTGTCAGCCTCTCTGTAAAATCTTTTACTTCATTTCCCAAGATGCGGTATCGCAATGCTTGTTTACAAAACCTCACATGCTCGTTTCACACTTGATGACCAGCCCCAGGGTAAAACAGTGAGGACCCTCAAAACGAACAAAGAAAGAACAAAAACTTGAACTTTCGACTCTCACGTCATCAGGTCAAGCGCCTTGAAAGTGCGGCACATTTCTTGTGCCTTCCGGCGTCAAGCAAATAATGTTTTCGCCTTTTCCCCTACATTTGAGTTGGGAGATATAACAAAACACTTAATGACTGGCTCCACGGGAAACAGTGAGTTTGGTTTCCCCCTCGACCTCAATATCCTCCTCGGCTTCGCCTCGGGATCATGCATTCTTGCGATCATTCTGGATTTGTTTTTGAGGAAGATTCAGGTAAAGAGATCACATGATTATCGTGACACCATCATTTTCGAATAGCTCAGTTTTGAAAATGTTTTCCGTCCACTCTAAAACGCAAAGCCGACGTTTTCAGTTTGAAGAGCGTTTTCGCAAATGATCCGGGACCGCAAATGATCCCCATACTGGACCGCAAATGATCCCGACCAAAATATAAGGAATGGCATGGATGGTGGAATGGTGTGAATGGGGAATTAGGGTGAATATAGATTTTATCAAAGCCGTCTCAAATCATGGCTTGCGTACACTTTCGACTGAATTTTTGTTACTGCACCACTCAATCATCAAAAACGGACTTGGATTTTCCTTTGCAATCTTTAAGTTGTGCCTTTGTTTTTTTTGACCACCGCCAACAAACGCTGCATATAGATCGTTTTCATGTGACGTCATCATTTTCTAAAATCGAAAACTAAAGAGCCACCAAAGTTTTTATCGCCATCACGCATAAGAGGGGGTAAATTTATATCTGTTTACAATGTTACAGCTAATAGTGTACTTCGTTTGAAAACCAGCGTATTTTGAATTTCAGATCAGAGTTGTGGCGGTGCGTGACATAAAGCTACAATCGCTTTTGTCGAAAAATATATACCTATCTCATGATTTGAAGCTTGTTTAGCAGTTAGATCATTAGGAAAAGTGCTTATGTAAATGTTTTTTGTTCAGTACAGATAATCAGTCGCCTAGATAGCCAAAGTAAGTTCCAGATGTTTACACTATTTTCCGGCCACCATATTTGTTGCACCACAGAGGTGCACCAACATGACGTTTCTATATTGGGCTCTGTAAATTTCTACGAAACATTTCGACAAATATCTGCAGTCTGGGAAAACGCACAAACCTAAAACTTGGAGAAGTGTCTTCTCTATCTATTTCCTTTTAGATCACAATTTCTTGACTTTATCCACTTAATGGGTTTTGATTTATATCTTTTATTGCGTGACAGTGAAAACGATCTATACTCCCTAGATAAACATTGGTATTTCAGTGTTATATTTAAGTCCATTAACTTCATCCGGCTGGTAACAACAACAAAAAGAACACAATGCTTTAGACTAATAGGCCTCCATCCAACATGCGGCGTTGCTTGCGTTTTTCGTTCCCAGCTCTATACTAAAATTTCCCAGACGTCGTCATATGGCTGTATTTTTGCTTTAATTCCACAGCAATGGCTAGCTGGGGATCCTGAGAAGCCATCGTTTCCAGGCTATGTTAATGAAGCTCAGCTTAAAGGGGCAGTCTCACTAAGATTCTATTCCGTCACCGCATTGAGGTCTTAAATGAGATAGCATCGCGCCTGCGCGAACTCAGTGTGTTGCTGCCTTTTCGAGCGAACAAAAGTTTTTTTTTTTTATTTCTAGTGAACATTTTTAGCAATAATTTGGTCTAAAGCACGTTAGAAGGCCTGACAACGACACGGATACTGGTCAGAGGAAGGGAACATCTGGACAGAAAAAGGAAAGCAGCGATAGCTCTCGAACTAAAAGTGCTCGAGGACATTGAAGTCCAATGTAATGGAAAATGACGCCAAGATTGGCGAAGGACCTTCATGGTGAAGGACCTTCGACAGCTCTCTTAGCTGCAATGCAAGAAGGATTTGCAACACTGCCCGAAAATGTGACTAATGTCATTTCCGAGGCTTTTAGTTTTAAGTCGGCTAAGGCGGACCCAGAGATATCCTCTGATGAGGAAACTCGAGAGGAGGATAGATTGCAACACTGTCCGGCCGGAAATATGGTTAATGCCATTTCTGAGGCTTTTAGGGCGGTAAAAGCATTTCCTATGACGGAAATTCAAGACGAAGATATCCTTAGCTGCCATGCAAGAAGTGTCCGGAAATATGGCTAAGGCCATAGACTTTAAAGTTGGTTAAAGCCGACCTAGAGATTTCCTATGACGAGGAAATTCAAGAGGAAGATATCCTTAATACGAGGGCAAGCCCCCCACGAAGTAGAAGCGAGAAGAGGCTAATGGCAAAAGCCAGAAGTGTATAGTCACTATAAATTTGGACGCGTCTGTCGCACAGTTGCTTGACACCTCCTATCCTCCTTCTAATGAGGGTAAAAGCAAAGTGCTTAGCAGCAACAGCATCTGCAAAAGGAGGAAACTGATCCGAATGTGGACTCAGGACTGGCAAACGTCATAAATACGTTATGAAAGACAGACTTCCGGAGGGAAAACTCTCGGAAAAGATAAACAAATATTATCGCCCTGAGAATTGTGAAAGCCTGACAAAAGTTTGTGTAAACCAGGCTGCATGGGATAATTTGAGCCCATCTGTTCGTTTACAACACGTTAAAGTGCAAAAGGTACAAACGTCTTTGTTTAAAGGCAAATGTGCCTTGACATGCATGATTAACAAGCTTGTTGAGCAAATAGTAACACTACCTGCTGGAAGTGAGCTGCTTCAAGAGGCTACAGATGCCTTTGCTCTGTTGGGTAATGCTAACCTGCGATCATACCCTCCCTCCCTTATATTCAGACGTGAATAAAGTTCTCCGTAGATTGTAGTTTGCGTCTTGATTTGTCAGTAAGGGGTTGCAGTATGGTAGTCAAGTACTTAGACAATTGATACGTAGGGGACCCACAGAATGACACTATAGGTCGCATCGGTATACCAGGTTTGTGCAGTTTCGGTAGTCCGTAAAGTTTCGGTGGTTGAGGTACTGAGCACCTCAGTCGATAGTAGCGTTGAGTGTCAATAGTGTCAGTCTTTTTAAGCGTAAGTATTTTGCTGTTAAGTTTACGTTGAAGTGCTGGCGTCGGGTCGCGACGCCGACATCCAGTTATTAAAGAGATCGAAGTAAACGGAAAACTTCCTTTTCTAGACTGTTTGGTAAGCCGCGACCACAACGAACTACGAACGACAGTGTACAGAAAACCGACGCATACCGACAGATTACTTGACGAATCATCCTACAACCCGACTTCACACAAAGCCACGACTATAAAGACTTTGACGAGACGAGCGCAACTAGTTTGTAACACACCGGACAGCTTACGTGACGAAAACAGATACCTTGAACGTGTTTTTCACAAAACAACTACAACGCAGACTTTATTAGACGAAACATTCACCGCCCTACTGAAGCTGACGTTACGAACAGGAACCTTACACCTGTTACTACAGTGACTATACCTTACATTAAGGGCACTTCTGAGACCATCTCACGGATCCTACAGCCCTACAATATTCGTGTAGCCCACAAACCTACAATTACGTTACGACACTTACTGACCAACGTGAAAGACAGAGACGAACCTAACAACAGTCAGGGAGTAGGGACAGGGACAGGGACCATACTTATAACATCATCGACTTCACCTTCACCTTCACCTGTCCCCTGGCGCCAAGTTGGCGCATAGGGCCTCCACATGTGCTCTCCATCGATTCCTGTCTTGCCCTGCAGTGCGCACCTCTCTCCAGGACTGCCACCCTGCTTTGGGGTCCATGTCAGGGCTGTAACACGGTCATTGTCAGGTTGTTGTCTGAGGATGTGTCCAATGAATCGCCATCTCCTTCTTCTTACTTCTTCACTCAACCTCTCCACGTTAGCTCTTTCCAGTAGCTCTCTATTACTAATCCTACCTTGCCATTTAATCTTCATTATCCTTCTCAGGCATCGGTTCTGAAACACATCGATTTTCTTAGCATCACCTTCGTTCATTTTCCATGTTTCGCAACCATACATGAGAACTAGTTTGACCAATGCTTTGTATAGCCTGATCTTCGTCTTCCTCGACACACTGCTGGAATTCCACACTCGATTCAGCTTCACAAACGCTCCCCTCGCTTTCCCTAGCCTAGCCTTGATGTCTTCTTCTCCGCCCCTTTGTTTACATACTGTGGCTTCTAGATAGATAAACTTCTCTACGTCTTCCAACGCCAGACCATTCACTGTGATGGCTTCATTATTCCTTGTATTGACTCTCATGACTTTGCACTTCCCGACATTTACGCGAAGGCCTGTCCTTTCTGCATTTTCTACCAGCCTGTTTGTTTTCAACTGCAAGTGTCTTTGTGTTGAGGAAATTAAAGCTACATCGTCAGCGAGGTCGAGGTCCTCAAGTTTTGATGTAAATTTCCACCTCAGCCCGATTCCCTCCTCTTTCACAGTATGTCTCATTGCCCAGTCTATAATGAGCAGGAAAAGAAAGCCAGACATTGCACATCCTTGCTTGACACCAGTCGTTAGTTCAAACCATTCTGAAGTTGCTTCTTCCTCGACAACAGCACATTCAAAGCCATCGTACAGCGCTTTAACTATGTTGATGATCTTCTGTGGGATACCATACTGATTCATTATCATCCATAAGCCATTTCTGTGCACTGAGTCAAACGCCTTCTCGAAATCTACGAAATTGATATAGAGAGTTGCCTGCCATTCATTCACTTGCTCTAATATATTGTGTAAGATGAAAATTTGCTCCCTCGTTCCTCTATCAGATCTAAATCCAGCCTGTTCCTTACGGAGCCTGCGGTCAATCCCCATGCGAATGCGATCAATTACAATTCTTCCCAATTACAATTACGTTACGACACTTACTGACCAACGTGAAAGACAGAGACGAACCTAACAACAGACAGGGAGCAGTTTACAAGATCAAATGCTCCGACTGCCAGGCTTCCTACATTGGTGAGACTGGCAGAAACCTTAACACAAGACTGACTGAACACTTAAAAACGAGCCACGAGAAATGGTGATGCCAACAATCACATTGCTGTACATCATCAACTGACAAACCACAATATTGACTGGGACTCTGCTCAGTGCTTAACCTACAGTACAAACTATTTTCAACGACTGACTCTGGAAAGCTGGTACACTAACCTAGAACAAACGTCTCTTAACAGATGTCAACAGCTACCGGCGCCTTACAAACGACTTATCCATGACGGAAACGAAACCGACAAACGGACTTCTAACAGACCGACTTAACAATACACGGACCAAAAACCGACCTATTTGACAAACAATAGACGGATCGAAACCCACCAATGACTGATGACAAACTTTACACGAGTCTTTCAGCCAATGCCATCATGGCTATACTGACCAATCACGTTCAACGGACCATACTTATAACATCATCGACTGGCAAACACTATTCACTTGACTCTGAAGATGTCTTCCGCTCAGGTTGTCGAAACGTCAGTCATCAACAACATTTCTTTTCAGAACTACACTCACCCTGACGATCACACTACACGAACTATTTCGTAAGTTTGTACTCGACCTTTTGAGACCCTGGGCCGGGTTGCTCGAAAGCCGGTTAACGCTAACCCAGGATTAAAAGTTAACCAGTGCTGGAAATAATTTTTCTTCTTTAACAGGACATGTGTCCTTTCAAATCTTCATTTTGGTCGGACATCTCATCAATTTGACTGGACACTAATTTGCATAATTGATTAGCATAATAATTAGCATAAGAAAATTTATTAGCATACTGTTAAGATTTCCTACACAAATCGTTCAAAACTGTATTTAAATTTGATTTATCTATTATTTATGATTAACTAGATGACTTTATGCTACTAGATGACCACACCGGTCTCTCCTGGTTATCTCCTGATTACATGTTCTTCAAGCAAACCTAGTTTTCTACTGAATGCTACCATTAAAGGGAAACAGTCAGCTTTGGGACCACGCTGACCTGGACACTAGTTTTCTCACTTTGAAGAAAGTTCACCTCAACCTGAAATCAAAGAACATCTAAAAATCCACTTCAATCTTCGCAGTGTTTTGCTTGATTTTCAATCGCTTACTGAAAAACCTGTTTTGAGTGTGCTTTTTCTCATCCTGTGATATCATTTTTATCATATTTGGTTAAAAACAGTATGGATCGGGTCTCTGTGATATGCAAATTAGCTATGAAATGGTATCTAATGCGCATGTGCTCCAGCTGACTGTGTCCCTTTAAAGCAGGAGCCCATCACTAGGAGTGTGCAACTACCTCAATTATTCCTGTCCCGGCGTTTCCACAGAAAGATCTATTTTTAGCTTAAATTTACTGCAAATTGAGACCCGCCAGGAACCTCAGTGACCAATCACAAGCACGGACTTTATAATTTCACCGGAAGATTAGTTCGCCATGTCCACCTGAGGTTGCCATTTTTCTCCTTACCGATGCGTGCTCATATAGACTGGAACTAACCTTTTTTCGTGGGAAAAGAAGCCTAAAAATAGACCGGTCTGTAAAAGTACCATGACATAGGCTTAGTATGGGAGTTGCAGGCTCCTAGTGATGGGCTCCTGACCAAAGTTGACTCTATTTAGGGTACATACATATGAAGGGCTAGCGGCATATCGCAATGCACGTAATGCATAATAGGGAGATTTCTGAAGAGCACTTTATTTGGCAAGTACAGGATAGATGAACACTTATGCTTTATGATATGGCAGAAGCCCATAATGGGCTCCTGGATATGTAGACTTGCTCCAAGTCGACCTCTCGCAACCGTGTCGAGCGTGAGCGTCCAAGGTCGCGACGCGACCGAGCGAGCAACGCAGTCGCGAACGAGGTCGACTTGTTTCGCCTGAATAGATTTGAATCACATTATAAATTCACGCGCGAAAAATGATTGACATATGCTCAGTTTCCTGATAGTTTCTGTCTTAAACCTCATGCTTACCATTTTGCAATACAATGACTTTCGTCGACAAAAACAGCTTTGGTCGAATCCTTTAAGTCTCGAATGACGGTTCTGTGAGAGTTCAACAGAGCCTAAGGACTGCCAAACAAAAGGTTGAACCGACCAAGTCGAATGTCTTTCATTTCGGCGGCACTACTTTCAGGGCCGATAATGGCTGTTGCTATGCCGCGACTTTTCAAGCCAGCAACTTGGTCCTTCATTAATGACACGAGAGGGGCCACCACAAGACAAATGGAGCATATATCCGTTTGCTTTTCTGCGTTTTCGACTCCCACTTCAATTCCCTCAAAAACAAACGGAGCAATCTCAAAGCATAACGATTTGCCCGATCCAGTCGGAGAGCAAAAATACACGTCCTTTCCAGTGAGATAAGCCTCCACGACTCGTCTCTGACCATCTCGTAACTTGCTGTAACCTAATTTCTGCAGGCCGAAATTTAAAACACCTTTCATGTCTTCGAGACCGTCTTCCATTGCTTCGAAGAAACAAAAACAAAGATGGCGTCTTTCTCGAGTCTCAGATTACTTCATGATAAAACCCTTCAATTGTCATGACGTCACCGGTAGAATTTTCGACTGGTGAATTTGGCGCCAAACAGGTATGAAAAGTCCTTTTAAAAGGCCCAACCAACCAGAAAAAAAATTTAAAAGGACTTTGAGAAAGTCTACTGGATATGGTAATGGGCTCCTGGATATGGCTCAAACTGTCAGAGTCAAGGGCCCAAAATTAAAAAAATCTTGAGTAGCCATTTGGCGACTAAGTGATAAAAATCAAGTGGAATTTTATTCAGAAAAGAACTCAATGCATAAAATCTATAAAGAAAAAAATTTCCACGACTTTTTTGGCCGCTAATTTTGTGTACGCATTACAAAAGACACAATCGGTAGGTATATGACGTACTCAATGCTCAAGGGTTTGCAATGCATTATAGGGCGATTTCAAACGCGATTAGCCATTTGCAAGTTTTTCGATTTGAGGGAATCCTTTAAAGCAAAGCAAACGGATAGATTGCTTTTTTCCCTTATATTGAATGTTATAGAAGCAAAGATCTTTCACTATGTATTTCTGGAAGGACATAATGATTGAGAAAAAAACGTTATTGATCGTCAACGTGAACGTGGTCGCCAAAGATGAAATTTTAGCCGCATTGGCGACCGTACCGGTTGCAACCAACTTCGAGCCTTTTAACAATGTATATAACCAACTTTAATTTATGGATGGACAATAACTTGGTGTCGGTGATTGAAATGTTCGGACATCATAATGGCCGGACATATTCAAAATTTGGTCGGCCGACTGTTATTTCCAGCCCTGTTAACCGAAGTATCCATTATATTTTAACGCATATAGCGTATGGATTGTCCCTTTTTGGTTCAAAAAGCAAATTAATTTTTTTAACAAACAGTTACTAATTAACGTCCCAGTTTTAAGCTTGCTAAAGCTGCTTGTTGCGATTGTTACCATTAAGACCTAATGGCTTTGGGTTTTGGTTAAATCTTGATACTTTAATTTAAAAGCAATGAAGATAACAAAAAAAAAATCCTTTTTCATGTATAGCCAATGGATTGCTGACAATTAAAAAATAAAGAATTTCATGATGGCAGTATCCGAGCGTTCCTCCTTGGCTGAAGGTGCTCAACAGAGTTGATGCTAGCTTACGGTGTTGTGGGCCTATTGCCCACGAAAATCAGAACGCAACCTAACCATTAACTAGTATAGCGCGCGTTTCCGCAGCAGAGTGCACAAACGAGTAAAGTCTAATCCGGCGAGAGCAAAAAAATGATAATTTGCTTTCAGAAGTAAGCTCTAAGAGCTCTTTGATTATATATATATGTTTTCACTTTCCTCTAATATAAACCCAAGCCATTCGTTATTTCTTGGTCGGGATCATTAGCGGTCCAATAAGTTCTAAATGCAGTTTTTCTATTTGCAGGTTACATTTTTTTGGTGAGTGTAGTGTAAGCAAAGATAATATCATTTTAAATCACCTGATACTTATGGCAAAATTTTATATTTATAAATGCAAATTGAACAATATGGAACCATCATTATATGTTTTCGTAGCAAGAGTTAAAATAGTTCAGGACATAGAACGACGAATAGCAGTAAAACATAAAAAGGTGACTAAATATAACAAAAACTGGGAAAAACTCTTAACTTGTAATTTCATCTAAACTGTCGACGTTGTTTCTTGAACCCCCTCTCCCGAAAAAGTATTGTAAATAAGACTCTATTGTATGTAACGTATTGTAAGTAGTTTTCTGTGAGTAATATATTGTAAGTAATTTACGTGTATGTAGTGTACGTTTAGTTATGTAATTTACTGTCACTAGTCTATTGTAAGCAACACACTGTGATTCGGTATTTGTAACTGAGTAAAGTATTGTTAGAAGTATGTTTAAGTGTAGTTAAGTTGTGTGTCATATTGTACTGTATTATAAGTGCAATAAAAAAAAATGAAAAATTACAAAAAAATACAATGCGACTGTTCTCAAAGTACAATTGTTCTGGAAGTAAAGTGTAGGCATAAAGTCACGTACTGTTCGGTGTTTACAAGAGGAATATTTCCGACTGCAATCACAGTTCATTCATTCAACACGTTTAGATTTGTAAAGGCCTATAGCAGGTTTGTTTGTAAAACATTGGATTATATGAAACATATGACTCAACTTCCGCAGTAGCGACAGCATGTGTTTTTTCTGACAGACCTGACACGCAGTTCATCATTATACTACCTGTTAAATTCGTGCTTTTTCAAAGGATCTGTTTGTGTCGCTGATGTCATCTTTACCTTCCTCTTTAGAATTGATATACGCTAAGCTGTTGCCGTGAATATTTAGCTTCGAAAGGTTCCTGTGAAGACTTTCAAGATCTCTGTTCTCTGACCACTCTTACATATGCTTTCATAGATTTTATACAATCACCATGTTTCTTTCTTCATGAAGGAATTAATCCATAGACTACAACTCTGTATCTTCAAGTACTTCTACTGTTATTGTATGTCCTGCTAGGTTGTATACTTCTTTGGTGTTGATTATTTGTTCCTGAAGAATACGGTGAAGAACGATGAGATATTCAGGCTGGCTTGCCCGGTTTGATTCAGAGCTGTGTCTCTGTACTTCTGTCTTGAAATGTTCACTATCTTTACATGTGTTGCACAATTCGCCTTTCTCATCTTCATCTGTATGAAGTTTACCGCTCGCAGAAGTTTTTCTGCCTTTAAAAAAGGCACTTAGTCGATTAACCTGGGAGTTCCTTTTAACAGAAAGCTTCATTTTAAAACATACATAAAGTTTATGTCACTGCAGCCTGTTGTAAAGTAAATAGTAATCTCTTGCCAGTAAATATCAGTGTAAAACTGGGTGAAATATTTTCTAGATTTCCTTCTCGATAATCCGAATTTGACAAATAAGTGACAGAAACAAGACGACTTCTGCTCTGCCACCCAAACTGCAGACGTGAGATTGGCCATGTTTTTTAGTACTTTGAACAATCAAAGACTACTCAAATGATTTCGGCTTTGTTTTTGTCGTATTTAATACGTGATCAAGAAAGATGTCTCCTCGACTGACACCTCCTTAAAAGCATCAAAACCTTAATTGTCTGAAAGAGATTCGTTGCCCTACAAAAGTTCAAGGTTGCAGATTCCAAGGACGTAAACAATGCGGCTGCTATATTTCGCTGTTATCAAAAACACTTATTTACCACTAACAAAATTGGAATTTTTTTGCCGGATTATGAAGGTAAAGTGGTGTTTATGCTTTCCATATCAGAAATGTACTGCTGGCAAGTTTTTATATTCGTCCACAAAATCGTGAACAATTTTCCTGTTATCTCAAACGTGATGGCCAGATGACATTTTAAATGACTGACATAGTTCTAGAGTAAATTACTCTCACCTGGGTTTTCTGATAACTAATACATTTGAAACATATCTGCCAAATGGTCAAGCTACGCTAGCCAGTGATTCTTTCCTAGACGAGTTTGAAACTAGTGGGTAGGCTAGGGTGCAGATAGCTCCCATCGCCGTATGTGTCTCTTCTAAAGTAATACTGGTTAAGGAAGCTGGTATTGTTTGCAAAAATTAGATTCACCAAAAGTCTTTGTGAAATGAAACAAAAAAAAAATAGAATGAAAACGCTAGATTAAAAAAAAATAGTAATAATAATAATAAATAAATAAATAAATTTAACGAAATATCAATAGGAAGTTATTTTCAAGGTTAATCGCAGAGCTGTTACTTGATTGTCACAAAATAATCAAACGTTTACTTGTTACAGCCAAGAGTAGACAAGAAACTATGATCTTGTCTCTTGGAGTACGCGATTTCTAAACATTTCATTGTGTAAGTGCAATTTCGCTAATTGTGGCTTTCCAAGTTTTAATTATCATTCATGATCAGTGATTTTATTCGTCGATTTTAAAACCAGTTTTGTACGTTGCCAGGGTTAAACCCTAATGAATGAAGGAAGGAAAGAAGGAAGGAATGAATGCGTGAATGTACGAATGTGTGAATGCATGAAAGTATTGCATGAATGCCTGAATGAACGAACGAACGGACGGACGGATGGATGGATGGATGGATGGATGGATGGATGGATGGATGGATGGAGGAATGGATGAATCAAAGAAAGAGGGAATCATAGAAAATTTTGTGAATTAAATAAATGAATAAGCAAAATTGCGAAGGTTTATAGACCACTACAATTCAGTAGTTAATCAGTATATTGTTTGTTTGTTTGTTCATATTCTTTTTTCATAGTCAGCATTTATAATTCTACTATTTCCATCTTTTAAGGTTCGGAAAGACCTAACATATCTCTGGCCGGGTTCATCTACTCTACCCATGAACAAATAAAATAACGCCTACCTCTCCAAAATTTCAGCAACTAACATGCGATCATAACTATTCTTCTTAGGAGCAAATAAGATGAGGTTTACCTCTGAAATTTAACTAGGTTTGTTTGGACAGGTGTCTTCCTCACATTGTCTTATTACTATGCAAACCTGCAAACTAGAAATTAAAAAAATGCCAAAATACAATGGTTTATTACTCATATCAGTATCCAGACTTTTTATGGGAATGGCCGGAAGAGATGAAATTGGTCGTATGAGGCGGAAATACTCGATTGAACGTCGACTCAGGCTTCTTTTATGTTTTAAAAGCGCCTGTGTTTACACTTTCACGCAATTTCATTTTAAATGCGGAAGTTTAAATACACGGACAGTTCAAATTTATTGAAAAAATCGACACTACAATAACAAAGACGAAGCTGAGCAAATTCATATGACTAGAAGTCACGTTATTTGACAGGAAAACAAGTGGCAAACCATCGCTGATGGTGATATTAAGTAAATACAAGAGAATCGGTTAGTGAGGTTAAATTTTGTCACCAAATCTATTTCGGGCGCATTTCGCAAACTTATTTCTACTGTGTTGCTATTGCACAAATTGGTCTATCGGTTTTATTCCAAGAAGACCCTGAAAAGGCTATTGATGATCAATAGTCAACGTATTGCAACTAATTCTACACCAAATCGATTCTGGTAAGTAACAGAAATTATATGTATTTCTACTTCTGTGATACGTCGTGTACAAAAAGCAGCTCACCAGTTGAATTTTTATAACGGAAATATATATTCTGTCAGGTGTAGGGTAGCCGGCGATTGAATCCAAAGTTAAGGCCGAAAAATAAGAAACCGTAATGCCCAGCAAATCCATTTCATAGTGTCTAGTTTTTAGTAGTTATAACTAAAAGCAGACAGTGTTAACTTCCTAGGCTTTTGTGAAAATAACGAGAGAACCAATTCTTTTAGTTGAATTAAGCAAAACACCAGAGATAGTACTGGTTCAGGTCCAGCAGATGGCACAAATTTAGGATGTTTTTCCCCCGAAGAACTCCATTTTTAAGTTCATTACACGCTCTTAAGTTATTTTTCTCTGAACGTGCTGCAGTATACTGTTACTTGTCACTTTTGGCACAATTTTATGTTATGTGATTTCGCTCTATGAGTTTTAAAGTAGATTTAACAGCGAGGAGTTCCGACCTTTTGTGCGTATTTATTTTCTTTATGAACTGGTCGGCCGTTATACAAAGAACGTTTCAAGTGGGAAACATGATAGAATATGTCTGTTTTTGAAAAAGGAGATTTTAATTTCCAGTATTGAAGTTTCTACGGACGGTCTTTTTTCTTTTTTTTTTTTTTTTTCACTTTTTCGTCTTTTTTAGGTTTAAAAAAGAATTTCCCTGTTGTTCTTGAACAATTATTTCTAAACGGTGTGCTTTTCTGACCCTAACTAGCTGTAACAAATGCTTGTATTGATGCATCTTATCAAGTTAGACTGGGATTGGTCATACTCATCATTGCTACCTTAACTTTCACCTCTGACTTCTTTTTAGAAGTGGCATGTACAACAACATATAGCTGAGTAAAGCTGACGGTAAGCTTCGGCGAATCCGACGAGCTTTCCGAGCTATGGTTCGCAGTAGAGCCAGAATACCCACGGCGATACCAAACGAGTAAATTTGGCCATAAATCTGGCCATCATGTTAGTGACTTGATATTGTAGGATATCCGGGACTGTAGACAGGCTTCTGACTGACAAATTACGAATTTGGGTGCAGTAAAGACACAGATCATTGCATGCAACATGTTTGTTTTCATGGAGTGGAGAATGATTCGCTATACGTTGTGCTTGCACGGCATCTTCCCTAATCAGTCATTCATACCTTTAAGAATGAAAGAGACAGGCAGACTGAGGACAAGGTACACTGTATCTGGGCTATGATCAATTCATTTTTGCTTTACTACTAATAATTTCAAACTGGTTTCAGTTCTCTGATGGTGTCGCTATCGCCAAATCACATTAGTTGGTTCAAACTTGAGTTCACTTGGATCATCACGTCGATGTCTGTGCTTTCTTTATTATTTAATGCGTGCATTGTTAAGTTATTCTTTTTGTAACCCGTAGTGCTACCACCGCCCTTGCAGGAGTTTTACAATCCGATTTTCCTTTTTTATAAAGAGTTTACCCGAACAGCGGAGATACAAATCGTATGATTTAAAGGTGAAAAAAATTGCTGCTTGCTGACTAAACTTTGCGTTCACAATTTTTTCCCACTTTGTATTTTGGCACCAATGGCAGGTGTTTCATTGGAAAGGCAAATTATTGTCAAAAAATTGTCAGTGGCTTTCACTTGATATCAATATTTTAGATGCTACACTTGCTTTGGGATTTCAAACAGTTTGCCCTCGCGCTTTCGTTTCTCTCACTCTAATCTATAGAATGCAATGAGAAACCTAAGGTGGAAGTTCACTTTTCTACTTGTAGAAGTATTCTTCCAGAGCTAATAAACTATATAAGTCATGGATCATTCATCGCTGTTGTGACATCTTTATGACATATACTTCGATTAGCTTGAATAAATTTATGATAACTGCAAGCAGGAAGACTTTCCATAAGAATAAAAATGAAAATGGGAAGTTGATATAAATGACTATAAATTATATCCAGTTGTGCCAAAACGAAAACCCTTCGAATGAACAAAAAATCGTACAAAGGGCTAAGGTGCCTATTATTTTAACTTTGCCAAAAGCCTTACGCATCACCACAAACAGCGCTTTTATATTGTGCCTTTGGTAATAACAGCTGCTGACATGATTATTTCAACGGTTCCATATATCTTGTAAAGAGAAAACCAACAACGGAGTAGTCCATCTATTGGTATGATCTGCTCCTTTGCTGAAGAGCACTATCTTCGGTTAAACGGTGAACATCACCTGAACTCTTAGTGAGTAACATAATGTGTATATTGCAAATATATAATATATTATATATTTCTAAATAAAATATCCTTTCTTTCGATTCACGGACTAAGACATTACGAACCATCTTTTAAAAAATAATCTCCTCAGTTCTCTTTTGAATGGTCATTTTAATATTTTGCTGGTCAGGACAGGTTAAAGGTTATTTAAAAAATATGAAACTCTTACTTCAGGCGGAAAAAATACTGTCTTTCCTATAAAGTGACATATACAAGTGAATATATGGAAGATCATGTATTTGAACTGCGGAGAAACATATGAAGACATGATTGATCATCGCAGTTATACGCACAACTTAAGCAGTTGTGAAAATAAAGCCTGAAAAAATTAATTTCATAACCGCTTAATTTGTGTATAACTGCGATGATCAATCATGCCTTCATATCTTTCTCCGCAGTTCAAATATATGATCTTTCATATATTCACTTGTATTCTTCACCATCTACGGGTATATTACGAACTCGCAAAGTGACCAGCTGCCAGTTAGCTTGATAGCTCAGTTGGTTGAGCACTGCACTGGTATCGCAGAGGTCCCCCTTCAAGCCTGAATGTTTTTTTCAGGCTTTAATTTCATAACCGTTTTTAAACGTTGTGTGTATAACTGGGATGATCAATCATGTCTTCAAAAAGTGACATATATTTCTGTTGAGAATGTAAGGGGTACGAAATGGGGAAAAGCGCTATTACAAATTACGAAAATGCACACAAATTGAAAAAAAAATCTTTCCTTCTGTCTTTCTTTCTTTCTCCCACAGGCTTCAATTCTTCAGTTTCAGCGCAACTTATTTGTGTTGTTAGTAACTTTCAATTCCCTGTACTTTAGGGTTAGGATCGGAGCTATGCATTTACTAAACACTGAGTAAAGCATGTGCCCCTCATGGTTTGTTTTTTTTTCGAAATTAACTCTTGCATACATATTCTGTACACTGTCTTGGGAGTGTTCTACAAATTACATAAACGTAAAGATCGATTGAGGTTGTTTCTCCACAGCTAGGAACAGATTAACTCAAAATATCAATTCCTGTCACTAGCGAAATGTATCTATTGGATAGTAATTCTTTGGCGATTAAACCGTTTTATCGTGGAGTTTTGCAATTTTCCGCCAATGGGTTCATAGAAACAGACCCTAGAGATTAATCTCTTGAAACACAAAGTCGTAATAAACAATGGAATTGAGCATCGGCTCCTGAATAGAGTTCTTGATGTCAGACAAACTATACCATAATAAAATGCCAAATTTTGATGCTAGTGGCATTTTCTTTTTTTCTTTTTTTTTTTGATAGCTGAAAACGTTCGCTCAAAACAAATTTCTTCAACGAAAAACAATTAGGCAGGCGCTAAAAGAAAACCGGTTACATTTGTAGGCAGGCGCTGGGCGGCAGTTGCGGTTGGCTTGTACTTGTACTATTAGTATGTCGATCCAGTTATTCCTGATTTGATGTGGTGAAACAAAATCAGAATCTCGGCAGGTGTGGGAGGTAAAAACATTTGAACTGAAAAGGTTTCGAGATCTGGAAAACAGACGACCAAAAAAAGCAATATATTTGAAGGAAACGATCCTTTTGTAGCCTTGAAGAACTCAGTCGTAGTCCATGAATCCGAGGGTGTTGATCACAAGTATCCACGAAATTCTTTTTTCAACCTATTGTTAGCTAAACAGAAAACGTATGGGTCAGCATGCTCTCCTGTCATAGAAGGTAGAACACCTTGCAAATAATGTGACGAAGAGAAATTTGCCATTGCGTAGAGTTGACAAGCAGCACTCAATTCAAAGCCTGGTGATCTAGGAGCCAATTGGGTGGCTTGATAACCACAGTTTCATTATAATGTTGATAAAAACATGAAAGAAATGTTTGACAGGATACCTGATCCAGGAAGATCCTTTGAAACTATCTTCAAAAGTATAGCTCCCACTACGGCATCCATTGCTAAACACCAGGAGATCCTCTGCTATCAGCTCAACTGAACAGCCTTGAATTCTTTCCGGATCAGTTAGCGCCGTTAATTTTCCAAGTGGCAAGTGACTTTCCTTTAGAGAAAATTCCTTTATAGTTGTAAAGATGTCAATTTCGTTGTGTTTTGCCAAAAAGAAAAGCTTTAAACGTACATAATACCAATTCCAACGATTTGAACTTGAAATCTAAATGCTACTGAACCTATATTCATAATTATACAGAACTGCGGAGGGGTTTTCTATTGAAATCGATTGAAAAGTGTAATATTAGCCTCTATGTGAAAAACAAACGATGGCATATCTTAAACTTTGAAAAGACCCATAACCTTATGCAAAACGCTGATACCACTGAATGACGGAGCCACGCCCAATATCCTAAGCTTTTCGAGAAAAAAATGCGACCGAGTCCAGTTAAACTGAGAGTAAATAACATCTTGAAAAATACTTTTTCATCTTTGCATTTCCACTTGCTTCTTTTCATTGTTTGACCCTGTCTGTGAAAGCATATAAAGGCGGAATTTCAATTTGCAATGACGAAAGTTAACAACATTCTTAAGTTCCTCGCTCAGGTCCCGATACCACGTTTAATACCTCGCGTCGATTGCCAATTACACCTAAGTTCTAAGATTCTATCCAAAACAATTAAACTGGCGTTACTCTTCTCACTGAAAAGGTTTAAGTTTATTTCAGTTTGTTAAATCTCCCACTTCCATTTATACAAGCTTTGTCGATGAAGAGAAAAGACACCAGAAGACTTTTGAACTATAATATAATATAATTTATTTACCTTAACCACACTATTAAAGCGAAACGGGATATTTAAAAATAGGTAGTAATTGAAACCTCCAACGGGACCTTCTAATTATAATAGAAATGTCTTTGACGTCAACCAAAGTGAGCACGAGTTTCAGACTCTTCTATTGGTAAAAAAAATCCCTCACGAGCTACAGAGAATAAAATATTTCTTTTCATTTAATATATTTTGTCACAACAGACTACTCCACTAAGTTGATGAAATTTAAAACGCTTAATTCCCAAACAACGAGCTTCAAGTGAGTTAAGGAGAGAAAGAAATAATTTATAATTTAGAGGACTTATTACCGTTTTTTGCATGAATGTTCCTCTTGAAAATTCATTCTGCAAGCAATGCCTGATGTTCGCTGAAATAAAAACGGACATCCGCTGTCAAGATAGGTAGTAAATCCATTCCAGAATATTCTGTAGGTACAATATCACTTTTTGTGTATAATGTACGATAACGCTGGAAATTCGTGGAAATAACGGAACTGACTTAAAGCCCTTTATGCTACATTAGCGCAACCCAATATTTTGAACAATGGATCAAAGTTCGGTCAGTGCTACATGTATCTATCAAGTCTACGCCTGCATAGTGCCAAAGATTCACCGACACCGTAACGACAAAATTTACGGTATTAATATATTTCGTGCCCTCATAAATTTACGTAATGGAAAATTGTAGTAAAACAACCGAGCCCAACTTTGTCTACTAGCCAGTAATTTGGTAACTGCTTCAAGCTGCTACGGTTAATTAGCGTAGTTGACAATGCGTAATGGCACCTGGACATTACGCCTTGCTGATAAGGTGGCGAAACTATTGACAACATTAACCGTTGAGAAACTGGGTAATCCATTTGAGCCCCATTATACATTTGATAATATATTAAGGGCATATATAGCTTTTGTAATTAGCCCGCATTTTGGAAATAAGTGGCAAATTTATTTCAATTACCTTTTTTATGCAGAGATACTTAAGCCAAATCAAGGCTGGGGTCAAGCGCATATAATCCTAACGATAACGTCGTAGTCGTAGAATAATAATTATTTCCGCCCTAATTGTGGCGAAGAGATAATAATAGCACTATGGCCGCTGGAGACTACGTGTCGCCATGCCATGTTAAGGCAAATCGGCAGATGTAGTCAATTTAAAAATACTTTTGATGAAATAACAGTTTCGCAAGTAAATTTCTCATATGAGCATTTAAAAAGCAAAATTTGCGAAGAGTTTACCGTTTTTATCTGCTACATTACCTACAGTCCCAACAATGCATTACGTACAGACACTATTTAGTTACTAACATGACACAAAGGGATTACCTTTACGCCGAGCATAGTTGATAACCCCTTCTACCGACTATGCTCCAAGTAAAAAGATTCAATCGATTGAATCTAATATTAATGTGAACTCGTCTAGCCGCTAATTATTCTCACCGCTTTAATGAACGGTGGACAAGAAGACATATTTGTTTTTGCTCTTTGATGCAAAAGTGGCATTTTTCAGTTAAAAGTGAAAACCGGAACTTGCCAAAACGCAAACAGCTGCTCCGAGCAAACTGGCAATCATTATTCTAAAATAACGTCACAACATGGTAAAGGTACGGGGAAATGAACATCCGGTACGAATGTTAAATTCACTATCACTGTTTGCTCCGTCAGAGTAAAAAGCACCTTGGAAACGCCAGCACTCTTAACAAGAAGCACACTTTAGGTGACAATTTCACTTAATTTCTAGAATTATGTAAAAGAAAGTAATTCGTGGCCAAATTTTAAAGCCTCGGTCATTGAGATCTTGCTTTTATTCAGTTTATTATGATTTCACTCTTTCTGCTAAAAAGGGCCCGAGTTAAGTCCAAGTAAATAGGGAGTTTAAGTAACCACGACGGCGACGCTGAAGACAACGTCGGTTAAAAAATGAACTTATATTTTACCTACGAATCTCGCGATACCTTTAAGTCATTTAGTTTGTTTCTCACTGTCAAAATTACCTCGAAACTGAACATGGAACACAGTGTTAAACTTGGCATATAAATTTAAAAAATTAGCCGTTGCCGTTCACGTTCTCCAGACAACGCAGAATTTGGTCATTTCACGTTGCTGTTTTGCAGAGGACGGCAAAGAAATGTACCAAGAATTATAATGCACGTGTAAAGCCATTGTTCTGGTCATTAAACCTTTTGGTTAGCGACGTTCCCGTTGCCGTTGCCGTCGTGGTTTTCTTAAACTCCCTATTGAATTTCAGGTTGCAAATCAGTCGAAAGACTAAAAACTGCCTTCTCGATTTGGAGTCAGGAAGTGTGACTACACGTGCAACTCAGCAAGGCTTTTTCTTAAAATTTTATCTCTTTTTTTTTCAATTTTACCTTCAGTTTTAACAGTTCCTTCATTAAGTACGAAATCTTAATATTTATTGTAATTGTTGACTTATCGAAAGTCTTAAAATGGGCAATAATGGATATTTTTCCAATTAGCTATACGCAGAGGACACTATATCCGTCATTTGCCCTTGCAAATATCATTGCAATTTCTATGATAATGAAATATTCTGGCAATGTATTTTTTTGCAGTATCACAGAGGTCATTTGAGCCAAAACACTACGCTAACCAGGCGTCCATTGATCTGATTCCTACTTTCACCAGAGACGAAAGCCAACTTGAAGACATGACTTCTTCCAAAGATTGGCATATCGTCTTTACGTTTCTCAAGCTATTTTTTCTATGGCCGTACACGGGAAGAAGTATTTCCAGTCATCTCCTTTCAGGTGAGATTTTCAGAAGTTAGTAATTTTAATATCCTGGAAAACGCCATCAAAGAAGACTATTATTTAAAAAAATATTGTACTTATTATGCGGTATACCATTTGAGAAAACGTGACAAAAAAGGTTGTAGCGAATGAAGGTTTTTATTTTTTAATCACCATCGAGTGTGGACAAAACATCTGAGCTACAGAAGGAAGTGGAAAAACTAATGAGAAAAGGCCAGTCCTGATAGTTGACTGTAACAGACTGCATCATACATTCATCTATAAATCATGTTGAACCGTACCGACCGTACTGGAGTACGGGAATGCTGTTTGATCTACGCTGTTGTTAGTCTTCTTTGTTTTGCCAGTTTAATTTCAGGTTTGACTTGTTGCAGTAAATGTTCGGGCAGGTAGCTTTTTATGATAAAGGAGGGAAGCGAGAGTTCGAAAACGCAATTTTCCTACGTAGAACTAAATGACCATTCTGGTGTAAAATTACATCTCGACTAAATTTGGGAATGTGAGCAATATAACGGTTAAATTGTTTGCACTTTCTAATCGATTATTTTATGTCACATTATAATAAAGTTTCCATATAACGCGCGCTCTGATTGGCTGAAACAGCGTGCTTTATCAGACAACAGAGCACGGGTTGATGACGGTATGCTGGCTTTTAAATTTTTGCTTCCGAATTTTGACAAATTTGACCCAAATTAAACATCCCCTGTGACTCAGACAAACGCAATGGAAACGAGCTCTATGCCTGCAGTAAATATGGTTCACGGAGATCACTGTTAGTAACAGTAGCGTTAAAACTGTACTTAAATAACAAGTTTTGCTAGATTCCCGCCGACAAAACACGTAGCGAAATAAGCAAATTCTCAACCTAACCAGTGCTTCGATAACAGACATTATATTTGTTTTGAAGGCAGAAATTATACCTTAGAAGTAAAACAACGACCGAAAACAACAATTGTAAAAATGCCCAATTGCTCAAACAACACTCACATACAGTGTAGTGACGCTCGTTCTCTGGACATCTCAGCGAAGTGAACCGACGAGTGGCCAGTTCAAAGCTTGCTCTGATATTCTCTTCTGTGCTCGTAGTAGAACCAGTGGGGGCAGTTCAGTCTTTCTAACTTTTACGCTAGTTCGGGCAATCTTGCTGCAAGCGGCTGCAAGCCGTAAGTAACTGTAGCTTCTTTCAAATTTAACGCAGCATTTCGCATTTTCATCCGCAAGCTTTGAGCTCCTTGTTTGGTAATTTCAAATAAAGAGGCCTCGACTGTGCCCTGATCTGTTGTAAAGTTCTTAGGAAGTGGTAGAGCACTCAAGAAGTAAGGAAAAACACTCGACTACGTCTCGTGCTTTCCCCTACACTTCTTCCGTGCTCTACCGCTTCCTGCGTGCTTTACAACAGAACAGAGCACAGTCGAGGCCTCTTTATTTGTTAAACACAACTGTATATAAGCAACCGAGTGCTGGAAGTCAAGTTTAGTTTGTGGTATTCATCTTAAGAAAGAAATTAAATATCGCTTGC
>NC_138147.1:19420000-19462500 GCF_964199315.1 Orbicella franksi
TGCGTGACATAGACCTACGAATCTCGTGATTTTTAGCCCATTCAGAAGTTAAAGTACTTGGAAAAGTGCTTATGTAAATGCTTGTTTGTTCAGTAAGGATGATCAGTCGCCTAGATAGCCAAAGTAAGCTCCAGATGTTTACACTATTTTCCGGCCGCAATGTTGGCGTACCGCGTAGGTACACCAACATGGCGCGGCGTTCAGACAAACACATATTATGTGATTCTTTCAATATACAGAACGGCAAAAATTATGCCATGTTCTCAATATACGAATACTACTTTCATATGCAATAAAAAATTAACACATATAGAACCTCTTCCTCGCCGATGCTCAGCGGCGAGGTAATTCTGTCTGTATAATAAAGGAACCAAAATCTCGCCGAGGTAATTCTGTCTGTATAACAAAGCAACCAAAATCCCGCCGATGTTCAGCAGCGAGGTATAGTTCCGTCTGTATAATATAGGAACCAAAATCTCGCCGATGATCAGCGGCGAGGTAATTCTGTCTGTATAGTAAAGGAACCAAAATCTCGCCGATGTTCAGAGGCGAGGTAATTCTGTCTGTATATATAATAAAGGAACCAAAATCTCGTCGATGTTCCGCGGCGAGGTAGTTCTGTCTGTATAATAAAGGAACCAAAATCTCGTCGATGTTCCGCGGCGAGGTAGTTCTGTCTGTATAATAAAGCAACCAAAATCTCGCCGATGCTCAGCGGCGAGGTAATTCTGTCTGTATAATGAAGCAACCAAAATCTCGCCGATGATCAGCGGCGAGGTAATTCTGTCTGCATAATACTGAAGCAACCAAAATCTCGCCGATGTTCAGCGACGAGGTAGTTCTGTCTGTATAATAAAGGAACCAAAATCTCGCCGATGTTCAGCGGCGAGGTAGTTCTGTCTGTATAATAAAGGAACCAAAATCTCGCCGATGCTCAGCGGCGAGGAAATTCTGTCTGCATAATAAAGCAACCAAAATCTCGCCGATGATCAGCGGCGAGGTAATTCTGTCCGTATAATGAAGGAACCAAAATCTCGCCGATGTTCAGCGGCGAGGTAATTCTGTCTGTATAATTAAAGAACCAAAATCTCGCCGATGTTCAGCGGCGAGGTAGTTCTGTCTGTATAATAAAGGAACCAAAATCTCGCCGATGTTCAGCGGCGAGGTAATTCTGGGCAGCCTATTATTTCACTCACCCAACATCCTACTATCCAATTCCAGACAGTTCAATTCTACTGAAAGACATTTCCAAACTTTCACATCTTGGCAACACACGGCACTTAAATTCTACCCAAGAGCAGATCATGAGAGTTAATGGGCTGTTCAGCATGGCAAGTGCGTTAAACAGAGAACGGCTGTGAGGCAAGAAACAACGTAGTTCAAGGCTGACACTTTGCCTTTGAATATGTATCGTCCAGCAGATTCTGCTTACCCAAAGGACAAGATCCACCTTGAACCTCCTGCACAGTATTAGCCAGCTGTTCCACCAATCGTCGACGAACAAGAAGAGCAAGGGCAAGGAGTCACCTTCGCTCATCCTGAAGTGTCTGAAGCTCCCGAAGTCCCAGAAGATGATGTGCAGTATGACACAGACAGTGGGCCTGACGATGCCGTGGAAAGTGACAACGACGACGATACTCTGACCTTCTTAAGAGCCGTAACAACTCACAGTGGAAGAGCTGTCCAAGTCCGATATTTCTCTTAAGAGGTCTCTTAAAGTAAAACCAACAAATCAAGATTTCAAATATCACCTTTCCAACAGCGGCAAATTATTGGTAAAGTTAAAGAATGCACTTTTTGTACAAATTTTGATTACGGTTTCGTGCACATGCTCGAGAATCGTGAAAGGTGAATTTTTTGTTTCGTGATTCCGCGTGAAATCGAAAATTTACTATAGTGACTTCGTGACAATACCCCCCCTTACCCCCCCCCCCCCACCCCCTCATTATACAGAGAGAATTCAGAGAGAAGTACCTCGCCGCTCAACATCGGCGAGATTTTGGTTCCTTTATTATACGGACAGAATTACCTCGCCGCTGAACATCGGCGAGATTTTGGTTCCTTTATTATGCAGACAGAATTTCCTCGCCGCTGGTCATCGGCGAGATTTTGGTTGCTTTATTATGCAGACAGAATTACCTCGCCGCTGATCATCGGCAAGATTTTGGTTCCTTTATTATACAGACAGAACTACCTCGCCGCTGAACATCGGCGAGATTTTGGTTCCTTTATTATACAGACAGAACTACCTCGCCGCTGAACATCGACGAGATTTTGGTTCTTTTATTATACAGACAGAACTACCTCGCCGCTGAACATCGGCGAGATTTTGGTTCCTTTATTATACAGACAGAACTACCTCGCCGCTGAGCATCAGCGAGATTTTGGTTCCGTTATTATACAGACAGAACTACCTCGCCGCTGATCATCGGCGAGATTTTGGTTTCTTCATTATACAGACAGAATTACCTCGCCGCTGATCATCGGCGAGATTTTGGTTTCTTCATTATACAGACAGAACTACCTCGCCGCTGATCATCAGCGAGATTTTGGTTTCTTTCTCACACAGACAGAATTACCTCGCCGCTGATCATCGGCGAGATTTTCGTTCGGTATATAAGAGAAATTAAATTATCACATATTCCAACATTTACATAAAATAGCTTCAGTCTATATATTTAAACATTCACATAATATGTGAATATATGTAAACCCAACATGGCGGCTCCATACTGGTCTCTGTAAATTTGTGCAAAATATTCGACGAATATCTGAGCTTGGGAAAACGCACACACTTAAAAATCAGAGAAGTGTCATCTTTATTAATCTCCTATAACATCACAATTTCTTGATTTAATCCACTAAATGGTTTTCGAATATTGTTTTTATTGCGTCAGGATTGCGTGACAGTGTAAGCCATGTATTGTTTTCCTAAGGTCAACATACACGTACATTCAGCTTAAATTTACACTAATCCGCTACATATCACTCTTGTAAAGACACATAACTCCGTTACAAGAAAATTACGAGAAAATATCGATTAGTTCGAGATTTTCTCTTTGTTATACTTAACGAAGTTTCTCAGAGCGTTTCACTTCGGTGCACTCGAAGAGATACATTCGTAAACAAATTCTCTGACCTTTCTGCTCTTGTTGCTCAGACGTTCTTGAGTTCGTGCTGGGATTCTACTTGGTTCACGATCACGTCTAAAAATACGATGACGCTTTTGAAGATGCTCTTTATCAAGTTGAAGCCGGAGTTGACAGCCTCGGTTGACGGCTCCTTTGGTACAACATGATTCTTGATAAATTCACTCAAAATGTTCGCTGGTAAATTGATCTCTCGTAAGGCTTGCAGACCGACCCGTTCCGAAAACGCTTAATGTCCTTTAGTGTTGGTTACCTCGAACGGTGTGTTCGTCTGTATATGATTTCATCGCCTTAGAAATCATGGAATCCGTGCTAACTTTTCACGATGACAACTTCTGTAAATTCCATGTGCTGTACGCGTGTACAGGTGACGCATGCGCTTTAAAGACCAGACGGCGATTTGTGACTGAACGAGGGAAAAAATGCATGCAGAAGCGATGACGTTTAAAAATTGTACCTAGAAGATTGGCACATGAGCAGACAAACTGATTCTTAAACTTTTGGGTTAGAAACTGTAGGGGTTTACATTTAGGGTAGTCTATTGGTGGTTCATTCAAGTAGTTCATGTACCAGGTCCATCTTGTTAGTCCATGTGCTAGGGGTCAGCGAAATGTACCAACACAAATAAAAAGCACTCCGCTGAAAAGTTCCTCTCTCTGAAATCAACATCTTATTATCTTTAAAGATATTTGGCAAAGCTAATTACCTCACCGGAAATTAATTTGTTGTTTTAACCATATACTAGTCCAAGAGAAAATCATCTTCTCTTGACTTGTCATATCGCCTGTGCGACCCGCTTGTCTATCTAAAACTGTATGTATCGAAGATATGTTATCATGAGTTTGCCCATGAGCGCAAATTTATCCGACACTGTGTAAACCAAAATCCACCCCCAAATCTTCGTTTAAAAGCTGAAATTAAAAGCACTCCGCTGATCCTACAAACGGCCATGGAAATCCGCAAAGTACAAGTTTCTTTCTCTGAAATCCACACCTTATTATCTTTAAAGATATTTGGCAACGCTAATTACCTCACAGAAAATTAATTTGTTGTTAACCGTATACTTGTCATCAATGAACATTCGTATTGTCTTTACCCTGACAAAATGATTATCGATTGTTTAATCACAACCACTCTTTCGTTGACGGAAAATATAAAACAGCACATTTCCAAAACTCCATAAAAACTGAAAACTGCAAATGAATCATACCCTGACTTCATTATCACCACTGTAAACTGTATATTTCAGTGCTCATACAATGCTCATTCAATTCACTTCAAGACTGGCAAAAGTACAACTGCGCTACCAATCCGTAAATGTTATGTAGACGGCTTCAGGTATCGCGTGTGCGACTTGCTTGCCTATCTAAATTTGTATGTATGGACAATATGTTCTTATTACGAGTTTGCCAGTGAGCGCAACTTTATCCGACACTGTATAAACCAAAATCAACCCCCAAATCTTCGTTTAAAAGCTGAAATTAAAAGCACTCCACTGATCCTACAAACAGCAAAGGAAAGCCGTAAAGGAAACCCGCAGAAGGAATGTTACTCTCTCTGAAATCGACACCTTATTATCTTTAAAAATATTTGGCAACACTAATTACCTCACCGGAAATTAATTTGTTGTTTTAACTGTATACTTGTCATATCGATTAAAAGCAGTCTGCTGATCCTACAAACAGCAAAGGAAAGCCGCAAAGCCTTCACCTATCGCCTGTGCGACTTAGCTTGTCTATCTAAACTTGTATGTATTGAGGATATGTTCTTATTATGAGTTTGCCCGTGAACGCAAATTTATCCGATACTGTTTAAACCAAAATCCCCCCTAAAGCTTCTTTTAAAAGCTACAATTGAAAGCACTCCGCTGAACCTACAAACAGCAAAGGAAAGCAGCAAAGGAACTCCCAGAGTGCGTTTCGCTTCCACAGGGGGATAATTCGCGCGCGACATAAGCGCACGGACATGAGCGCGACAAACTATGCGAAATCACTATCCAAAGGAATGCATGTATGCCAGCATAAAGCGATGACGTCACACAATTCGTCATCGCTTAAAAAACGGAGCCGAAATTTAAACCCGGGCCTCACTGCCTGGGTAATTATTAATCTTGTCATTTCTCTGCATGACTGATTCACATTAAGCGCTATAGTTGTTGACAAGAATTCCATTCTAACCCACTCTAAAGTCGTTTCTCAAAAAGTACTGAACGGCCTAAAGCGAATAAGATATCTTTGGAAAGCTCTTTTAAAGTGCCAGACAGTTAGAATTTTTCTCCATCTGTCCTTATGAACTGCGCTCCAAAGATCCAGGTGCAAGTTTTTGCATGTTTGATTAACTGTTAAAATTGAACCGTCAGGGTTATTACGTCAATTGAATTGGCCAATCTGGTGTCTTTCCTTAAAATAGCCTCGCAGTTTGACCAAGCGCTAAAATTAGATTGAAAAAGATTATACTCGTAAATGTTTCCGGATTCATCAATTTTAGAGTACTCGGATTCGTAGGCGTTTTCACTGAATGGGTATTCGGATTCCTAACCGTTTACACACAACGGTAACTCCGGCAACATTCATGAAGGGATGGTTACCAAGCAGTTTGTTGTCTCTTCCGACAAGGTGAAACAAAATGTCGCCAAACAAGAAGACTAGAGTCAATCTTAATGCCACTGAGCAAATTTGAGTCGGACAACGACAAATTGAACTTCTGCTAGGAGTTGTCCGTGCATATTCTTCTCAAAAGGATTACTAAGGTTTCGAATGGGAGAGTGTCAAAAGCAAATACGAAGATATCAGAAAAGATTTCGTCACCTTGAATGAACAACAGGATGGATTGCCAGTGGTATAGCTTAGCAAGCAAAATAATAAAGTGTGGCCGACGTGAACATCGTAATGATTGCCCTTACCTTAACAGAATGAGAGAAAAGTTCGAATATTTTGCTCTCGCTCCAATTTGCGCGCGGTCAGAATGCTGAAAAAGCTCTTCGTAAGGGAAGATTTGCGATGCAGACTAGGCGAGAATCGTCCTTTCGGAAACTTTAGAAATAAAGAAATGGAAGGTTGGAGCTTGAGCGATAGGTAACTATGCAGAACATCAGAATGGAGGGTTGCTGTACAAGCCGACGTGCCATACATTTCACGTTACGGGCGTCAGTGCAGGCGTCCCAGGAGACTTTAGAACGTTAATCAAATTCTATTTGAGATGTGAATTGGTTGTTGAGTTCAAAACGTCGGCTGTAGGAGAGCTTTAAAGTTGAAGTAGTAATTTTGCTCAAATATAAAAAATCTTCAGAGTAAAATGGAGCGGTGTCTTCGTCAATTCGATTGGGCCCGTACAGTTGCTTTCTTAAGAATAGGTGTGACTTACAAGTCTCAGAGTGAAAGAAACGAGATCATCGAGAAGGAAGGATTAAAATACTAATGAGAGGTGAAAGGTTATACAGGAAATCGTCCAGACAACGTTTCAGTGCTGCGTCGTAATAGAAGCGAGACCGCATGACCTGGCAAGTGACATTGAAACAACAGCATTGACTTGATTTGCTGTAACAGGTTTAAATTCAGAAAGTGTCCCGCCGCTGATTTCAAGAGTGAACATATTTGGGTTAGTTTGTACTTCAACGCAGTCAAGTGTCGAGTAGCTCTCACAGATCATCGGTTTGCCGGAGAAAAGAATTTAAATATACTGGGTAGGCTCTGCAAACTATCTATTTAAGTAAGGACTGGAATATTTGTCGATTAACCGAAACAGTTCTTTGTCATCGCGAACATATAACCTCTGCTGGTAGTAATAGGTCTCTGCGTTTGTTAGTAGTAGTTGATGAGTGTGGCATTGAGCACTGTACAAATGATGTTCAATCTCAAGTTTGGATTTTTTCCATTTTCTCTCCAATCGACGTTTGTCCTGTTTGGCAGCTTCCATAGAATCATCCTATCACAGGGAATGTGCCTCAGTTAGATTGACGGAGAGATGATTCAGAGACCTGACTATCGAGGACGCTGCGAAACATTTTCAGTACTGATCAATTCGGGTCGCTACATCAGAATCTTGGGAAAAGGAGAAAAGACTCCCTTATTTAGGAGCAACGTTGAGCACTATCATTTAGTTTCAGTTGGTCATTTATTTGTCATTACGTTTAATTTAATGAACAAAGAATTGGTCAACCTGTTTCCTGGTATTCGTATTCGATTTGCTAACTATTATTGTTGTTGTTTTTGCTGCCGTAGGTAGTCAGATATGGTCGTACGACCGCAGCGAGTACAATAACGTAATTCACGTTTAGAAGAGGAATATAGGAAAAAGTCTTTTTTTCTATCGTTTCAGACTGCGACTTTGATAATTCAACTTTCTGTGGCTGGGAAAATGACAAATCGACAAGAGCGAAGTTTACCTGGGTCATATGGTCAGGGAGCACGCCAAGCGTAACTACAGGACCTCAATCGGATGTGTCAGGTAACCTCTCAGCAGTTATGAAAACTCGATCACTGGTATGACGTAACGTATGATAGTAAGATATTCCTCACAGTCATATTTCAACTAGGACAGTTAAATGCACGTAAAAATATTCAGACGTCGTTAACAAGTGCTTTTAAAATAAAACTTTTCAAATATAACTTGTGTTCTTTTCACTGCACTGAGTTTACACAGTTATAATGGTATAATAATTATATATTCCGGTAATCTCCATCTCACACGAGTTGCATATATTCTCTGTAATTTTCGTGGGCACGTTTAATTAAAGTCTACTGAATAGACTGAATAGTATAAAGTGTAAATTATCATTTTAAAGGTATTAAACCTTGTAGGATTCCATAGTTTAAGCTGATGCTATACGAACTATTGGTATCCTTATCACCTTGTGTGATCTTTAGTTAATGATGAAGCGATTATAACAATTCTTGTAAGCAGAGAAAAATATCATCTTTTTTTTCCATAGGCAATGGAAAGTATGCTTATATGGAAGCCACAGGTCGTCAACATGGCGACAACGTTAGGCTTATTAGTGCAGTAATGCAAGGTCCAAGGTGTTTTTCAATGATGTATCATATGTATGGCACCCACATGGGAAGCTTGATAATCTACACGAAGATCAACAGCAGTGAAACAGTCGAGTGGATCAAAACGGGAAATCATCCCGACCAATGGTTGGAGGCTGCAGTATTCTTTAACTCATCCGTTGATTACCAGGTGATCGATTAGCTAAGGCTGCATCAGCTGAAGTGAAATTATTAATTTGAAAAAAAAGAAATGATTTTCCTTGTTCACGTCAAGAAATGCAGTGGTTACACGAGCCACAGGCGAGCGCTTCCACGGTTTTTCCGCGAGTCCTCCCAGACTTTAACGAATGCTCCTATAAATCGTTGGAAACAGAGAGAAAATGCTTTCCTTTGTAAAAAATACTGGAAAAAAAAAGAAATAAAAATCGCTTGCTTATTTTTATTTTTTTTATTGCTCGCACGCTCCATCATTAATATTTCGCCAGTGCTTCTCTGGCGTTATGGAGTAACAGCTTTTTACAGGGTATTTTCTTATTAGTTTTAACGGTGTCATTTCATTTCTGAACATAGCAATGGCGAAAAGTACTATACTGCACTGGAACAGCCATCAAATGCAACATTACTAAGATTATTGTATATCACACCTTGAATGAAACTATCAGCTGTTCCTTGAAGTTAAAGGCTAAGTCATGTAAAGCCACTGACATGGGGACTTTTACCCAGTAATTTTTGAAACATCGAAACATTAAGAAACGATAGGGTGGAACAAGTAGGAGGGAATTATTTCTAATAAACTGTTTAAGAAACAACCAGACCCTAACCCCTGACCGGCAACGTGAAAGAGATATGCGTAGAACGTTTCTGTTGTATAAATGACACCTTGAAAAAACAAAACAAAACGATAACATTGTAAACAAAAAAATAGTAACGTTAGCTAGATGCCCTGCAGCGAGAGACTACAGTATCAATTTTAATCTTAAAGAGGTTTCTTTACTGTGCTGTAGGACGGTTAAGTCAAGTTCTCGAGCATAGTTATCAGTTTTGAAAATGATTACGTTATTTCCATTTTAAGATTGTCATTGAAGGTGTAAGAGGACTTTCCTATTCAAGCGATATTGCCATCGACAACATTAAATTGACAAAGGGCATATGTCAAAGGCTAGGTGAGTAAAGACCTTAATTTCTTTGTTTGAAAAGAAATATAGCAAAAATTGTGTTCTCAGGGGCGCAGCGGCCTCTGATGTGCAAGTGGAATTGGATTAGAACTTAAGGGATGACTCTATAGCTGCATAAATTATGGATAGAGCAGTTCATTGTTCGCTAGGACAATTAAATTTCAGGGGTCTAAAAGTTTCAACTTTCAACACACAGTAAATTGGAGATGCGCATGCAGATAGGTACATTGCATGTGCTGGCAGCTCCATATTTTCCATATTTTCTATCCTAGTGTTTTTTTTTAATAATCATTATTTTTATTTTCTCCTCGCGTACTTTAACTCTATTTAGCCAAATGGTGGGGAGGGGAAGAAGCTGGAGGACTTTAAGTGATGTTACTCTTTTCTTATATTATTTGAATAACATTCAAGCTACAGTCGTGAAACATTCTGAAACTTTCAGAAAAGTGTCAGGGAATATTTAGGTGTATCTGTTGTTTAGACACGTAACAGGACGCTTTTATAGCAACAATGCTTTTAAATGTTTTTACCTTAAGTTGCTGTTATAAGCTTTTATAAATGTTTTTTAAAAGTTATCGTCAGAATTTTAAAACCGTTAATGTTGTCGATACGTCATGCACCAAGAACAGCTATTTTCAGAACAACCTCACTCAGACGATCAGACTACACGAGGTATATTTCATATCGCAAAAATATCTCGGCATGAACCACACTTGATCCTTGATCCTTGATCCACTTGAAGAGATCACTAAACCATAGCTCATTTTTTATTTGTGGTATAGTCATCCAAACGCTGCATGCCTTCATGAAGACAGATCCTGTGGATTTCAAACTGGACCGAACTCCTGTTCATAGTGGTTGGATTTATCAGTTCACGTTACAAGCTCTTCAAACTAGAAACAGCTCAACAGACGTAATATACTTTGTTTACCCAACGGATTCAGTCTTTTGTCGTAAAAGTGTCACTGTGCAGCTCTCATTGAATGATCTTCAGTGTTTCCCTCTAGACTTCCTTTATTCTTCAACAACATCGTACCAAGAAGGCTACAGAAAGGTGCTGCTTATTAACCGAGGCTCGAGGCTTTCTGCTGGGATCGCTTTGGATGACTACCAAGCCTGCTGTGATCAGCAGACTGAAGAGCATTTCTTCGCCAACGTTTCACTGCTAGGTGAGTAAAAAGTGAAAAGCGCCATGTTACATCACAACTTCATTTCAAAGAATACCAACAAATACCGTAGAATGATGACAAAGTGCGCGAAATATGCTCTGAAGTATCCACTTTTGGTTACATGAGCGAACGCCTAGGAAAATACGGTTTATTCCAGTAATTGAGAAATGTGAAATAACAAGAATTCTGGATACCAGAAGAATTACTGAGAGAATTTTTTGATTCTACGTGTCACTATGCGATAGTTGTCGAGCAAGCCTAGGAAACAATCATAAACATGGGCAAATGTACAGAAATGTCTTTTCGACAGGTTTCCACCATTAACAACTAGAGAGATATCAAAAGCATAAGAATATTTTCCTCTCCTCTCTGCAGCTAAGGTTAATTGTATCAACCGTTTACCCGGGTCGCGTATCCATATTCACGTTACTTATACCTATTTTAAACATTGCAGTAGCTGACTCCTGTCCTCCAGGATGGCGAAGATTTGACGAAACTTGTTTCCAGGTACACTTACTTCGTAAGAAAAATTGGGGCGACGCTAGACTCGATTGCTGGACCCGTGGGGGACGTCTTGCTGTGATAAAAAGTGGATTGGAGCCTCACAAAATAACTAAATTTACTGACGATTATTTAGACCAATGGAGTTACTTTTATACTGGTGCTTATGCTGCGCATACCAATAATGGGCAATGGATCACAGTTAAAAATGAGTCTTTCCCTTTCAACAAGTACTTCTCCCTGTGGGGTCCGTACGAGCCTTCAGGAGATGGTTGGTGCGGC
This sequence comes from Orbicella franksi, assembly GCF_964199315.1. Classification (NCBI taxonomy): domain Eukaryota; kingdom Metazoa; phylum Cnidaria; class Anthozoa; order Scleractinia; family Merulinidae; genus Orbicella; species Orbicella franksi. The sequence continues at coordinate 19,431,268 of NC_138147.1, forward strand.
GATCTGATTTTAGGAGAAAAATGGAATGATTATTGGAAAGGGAAAGGCTGGCGAATTAATGATGGAGACTGTTTAACAAAGGAAGCATACATCTGCCAGAGGCAAAAACACGTTTCAAGTAAGAAAGTTGATTATTGCCACTTAGAATATATGTCTCGTCCAAGACATTGTTTGGAAACGTCTTTGGAATTACTTGTAGTTTGTTGCGCATCATATTTATGATTCTGGAAAACTGCGTCATGTAGTTCTGCGTGATAAAAATACGTGTACAAGTAATTATTAGTAATAGATTAACAGATTAGCAGTTAGTTGCAAGTTATAGAAACTGGTTACAACTTCCATCAAACAGCTTTTAACAACAAGCGCTTCGAATGGTTTAGTGTTGAAATTGTGTTGTTGTTGTTGTTGTTTTGTTTTTCGTTCAGTGCTGATTGTTAAAGAATAGCAGCTTTTATTTCAATTTCGGCGACCATTGAGTGTTTATATTTTTTTCAAATGTCATTTTGTCCAAGGATCTTGTGAAGATGGCTGGTTCGAAGCGGATGGAATATGTTTTAGAATATCTGGAAATCATACTTACGTCACCTGGGACACAGCCCGTGAACGTTGCTTACAACAGGGGGGCGACTTAGCCATTGTTGATTCTGAGATTAAAAGGCAAATCATCGCCAGCTATCTCACTGTGATAGATAATCTATTCCCGGATGTTAACGTACAAGCGTTTATAGGAATTCGAAAGTTCGGCACCTGGCAGTGGTTAGGGGGAAAGATAATCTCAACCAACATTTGGCACAGTGGATATCCTCATGCTCTTTGGAGTGGAGAGTGTGGTGCTCTAGTTAGGGGCTCTTTGGAATGGAAGCTTTTGCAGACATCTTGCTCTTACACGCTAGGCTACATGTGTGAAACGCACGAGAGTAAGTGCTTTTGCATGGTCAGCGTTATTGCATGGTTGTATTGTGACATAAACCCCTCGGCAAATAAAGATTCGCCTTTTATTGATTTTCTGCATGATTAGTAAATTCACTTCACAGAAAAGATGACCACCTGAGAGCTAATATGCCAACGCAAACAGCCTAGTATTATGAAATACCAGATTTGGTACAATATTTCATTAGCATGTTCACATTTGTCCTTCAGCTCGTTTCTTGCTGTCAACAAGAGAGGACTAATATTCTCAGTGATGTATGAAGAGGTTCATCAAGTGAAGAACTAAAAGATTATGACATACAAGAGAATCGGACGTGAACAAGCCATTTCCACGCTTTTTTCCTCTGTTTCAAAACAAGCCCTGGTGCACAACCTTTCATGTATAAATGAGTTTGATTTGCAAGACAATGAACATGCAAGAAAAACTTATTTTAATATGATAGGTTGTGGACCAAGACTCGTTTTGAAACAGAGGTAAGAGCAACTCGGAAATGGCTTATTATGGCACCATTGACTTACAAAAGCTTTTCAGTTGATTTTGGACGTGACTTCCACTTTTGTTGTCGAAACGCAATTTACAAACAACAGCTCTTTCAAGAACCATCCTCACCCAGACGGTCACACTATACAAACTACTGATACTCCTGGGTTTAAGTCGTTATACTAGAATACGTTATATATGTAAATGCAAACTGGGGAGGAAGAGAAAAACCGTAGAAAATGACGTCAAAGTCAGGAGGGGTATAACGCTTGCCAGAATGGCTAGGTCTCGAAATACTGCTTGATTCATTCCCAAACAGTAACATGACGAAGGACGGCTCCAAAACAGGAGATGAAAATACCCAAAAGGGTCCTTATGATTGGTTTTCCTATCTTTGCGATTTTAGGGAACTATGTATCCGGCCGACCGACAAGCCACGTTTCCCCGGCTGAAACTATTGGTAAATCATTCCACGTTGTGGATGGCAACATCGCTTCATGCTTCACGATCAAAGGGAAAACTGTACGTAACTCAAATCATTCACAGCATTTCACAGGGTAGGCGGCATATTCAAAGTTTGAAAAAATGCTGCCAATGTCTTGCAAAAGTAGCACTCGCGTTCTAAGTTGTTACCAGACTAACGCTTTGGATACTCCAGTAGCAGATCAATTTTTAGTAACAGTAAGTAAAATATATGAAGACGGGCAGACTATACAGTATGGTACATACATACCAAAATATGTTATGCTGAAAGCCAAGAAAATACTATTTTAATTTTTTTCAAAGGGCCAGCGGGTTTGGTGGAGTGTAACTCTGAAAAGTGCAGCATTTGTTTACAAGATCTGGATCATTAATAGACCAGACTGTTGTCTGACAGAATTGTCAGACCTTCAGGTGATTTTGAGGAACAACGAGATCTCCGCATTAAAGGCGGACTGCGAAGTTTACGAGTGGAAAGTGGAAAAAAGAAGACTACTGATGTGTGAACCATCGATATTGGCAACAAACGTAACTATATTGGCTGACGAAGCAGAAGTTCTCAGCCTCTGTGAAGTTTTAATAACTGCGACAGGTGAGAATCGTGCTACTAGAGATGTATGGAAGGGAAAGCTGAACGAGAAAGTGATTTAGTCGTCATGTAGCAAGGGTTCTTAACAATTTCCACTTACTTTTTGCAGACAAGAAAACAACTGTTCATGGTGTTCGCCAGGAACTTTGGTATAAAATACGATTGGGAACGATAGCAAGTTTGCGGGACGATAAGAGGTTTCCAAGCAACCCTGATCTTGTGAACATTCTTCAAAACTTTGATGCTCCGTATAATTTTCACTCAAGTTACGGGCAGCGTCTGACAGCATATCTTCAGGTAATTCTCTTGACCTACATTGATAAAATGTACCTTGATAGAATGTTAGATGTAAAATGGTTTTCTCCCTGTAAGAAACTTCTTTAGGAAATTCTTTCTAACGAAATTTTTGTGTGGAAATGCAATAATGCAAACGTATTTTCATCAGTCGCCAGTAAACCTGATTTTACAAAACATGCAACGATAACCTGTTGGGTGCTTGCAAGCCAATTACCAGCGGTTAAACAACCTCAATTTTCTTTTTTTTTTTTTCCTTCCTCAAGGTTCCAGAAAGTGGTAATTACACATTTTATGTTGCCTGTGATGATGCTTGTGAGCTATGGCTCGACACATTTGAAAATAGCGACAGCGATGAAGAACCACGAAAAATTCTGCTAGTTGAAATGCAGCAGAGATACAAGACAAGTCACAATCAGTGGGATAGGTAAGAATAGATATTTCTCTTGGCTATTTATATACATGAGAGTGAATGTCGGTAAGAATCGAATAACTTGATTCGGAAAATGTGGCCACAAGGACTAAAAAACCGGTACCGTCTCAAATCGTCTGATCAATTGACAAAAGAGACTTCAGACACAGCTTTCCTGAGTTACGCTTTCATTTTTAAGGGATCTTGTGGATCTTTTTCATGAACGTGGTAGAAATTTTACACAAAATTACAACTTCAGCTCCTTTGAAATGGAAACGACTCTTGTCCAGAGATGACATGAACGTTTCTGGTTTGTAACTGAGCGCTTTTGGAGTATTTTTAAAAATAATCCAAAAGCATTCCTCTCTTTTACAAACAACAACCTTGTAAGTCATCAGCTTATACATTTTTAAGTACAACTCGTTCCAGTCAACCGTTTTTAAATTGCAGTACGGTCGCTCGTGTATGACATAAATGTGGGTTTAAGTGGTATTTTATGAAACTCATATTACATTCATGTTAAGGTCTTCTAGATCCCACAAATATAAAATCATAAACCTTAAAAACAATGACTGAACTATCTCTGCCAAAAATTTTAGAAGATTCGACGCATTACTAGTCAGCTTTTTGACCTGATAGATTGAGCTTTTTTTCGACTTCCTGGAATTTTTACTCGGAACGTTGGAGCATTGGTTCATACTTGATAACATACTGAACTCTGAGCGTCGTGTCACCGACATTTGCATGTCCTGTTATTTTCACATTCGTAACATTTATCGTATTAGACAGTTTTTATCTCCCAAGCATATGGAGATTTTAGTTCATGCGTTTGTTCAGACTAGATAATTGTACCTCTTTATTGTATGGTCTCCCTCGCTGCTATATCCACAAATTACAGCTTATATTATATATAGAATTGCGCAGCTCGCTTAATCTTAGGTGGTCACAAGTTTTACCACATTACGCCATTACTTAAGGAGCTTCATTGCATGCCTGTTGAATATTGAATTGTTTGGAAATTACTTTTAATTACTTCTAAGGCTCTCCACAGCTTTGCTCCGTGTTACGTCTGTAACCTGCTTCACAACTATGTCCCTAGTAGGCCATTGATGTCAGCGTCTAACTTTTAGCTAAAATTTCCTCCATCAAACTTGAAAACTTATGGTGATCGCGCCTTCTCAGTATGTGCTCCAAAGCTATGGAACAGTCTCCCCATTTTCATCAAGTGTAGCTCCAGTGTTAGCCTTTTAAGTCGTCTCTAAAAACTTATCTTTTTGAATGACACGTTTTTATCGTAGGTAATAATTAGTTTTCTATATTTTGTGTTTTCCTTTTTATTGTAAGGCGCTTTAGAACTTTTGAATATACGTGTAGCAGTATATAAATATTATTATTATTATCATTATTACTATTATTATTATTATTATTATTATTATTATCGTCCTCACATAATGTTTGCTTAGAGTCCTTAGGGCCGAGACCAAACCATGGTCCTGGAGCACTAGGGAATAGCCAGTTTTTAGCTTGATAGCACCCTCCTCAAAATGTGTGCTGTACCTAGCACGGTTATCTTTTGTAGTTCACTGATGCTTAATTGGCCAGGAATTCTTCCAAGATAAGTTTCTAGTCCCTTTTTGATAGCTCCAAGTGCTCCAATGATAACTGGTATCGTTTCCGTTCTCATGCCCCACATTCGGCTTGTTTCGATTTCCAAGTCCTTATATTTGGATAGTTTTTTACTGACTTTCTCGGATGTGTTTCTGTCTGATGGTACTGCCATGTCAATAAATTTACAGGTTTTCATTTTGTGATCTTTAATCACTATATCGGGTCTGTTGACTGTTATTTTCCTGTCTGTGTGTATTGGCATGTCCCATAATATCGTGACATCCTCGTTTTCTGTAACTGTTTGCGGCTCATGGTCATACCACTTTTCTGATGTCTTTATATTATAGTTGTGACAGACTTTCCAATGTATATACGCGGCTGCTTTATCGTGTCTGTGGGTATATCGGCTGTTTTCGCAAGTTCAGGACACCCAGACACGATATGGTCAATTGTTTCGTCGTATTTGTTACACATCCTGCATAGGGGGCTAGTACCGTCTTTGATAATGCTGGCGTGGTATGATCTGGTAGCTAGGTTTTGGTCTTGGGCTGCGATTATGAATCCTTCCGTTTCTGCCTTCAGTCCACTGCTTTTGAGCCACTGGTTGGTTTTGTGGTGGTCAACATCTGCTTCCTTTATTCTCTTTGGCTATCTTCCATGTAGGGCTTTGTCCTCCCACTGCTTTGTTAATTTTTCTTGGGTCTTATTTCGTGCCATTTGTGTGGTTCTCTTTGCATATTTGGTGGTTGTTTCTTCTGCTTGTTTATCTGGTATTGTTAGGTCTAGTTCTTGTTTGAATTGTTCTGCTTGCCTTTGTATAGAGTACAATTTCTTTCTGCCATCATGTTCTTGCACTAGTTCGATTAGGGCATCATCAGTGTTCTTTAGGTATGTATCGAGCCCTATCGTGGTTGTTTTGTAGGAGGCTTCTAATTGGATAAGACCCCTACCACCAGCATTTCTTGGGAGGTAGAGTCTGTCTACATCTGCTTTTGTGTGATGCATTTTTGATAGGGTGAGTAGTTTTCTTGTTTTTGTGTCTAACCTCTTGACTTCACTCATCTTCCAGTCGATTATAATAAAACTGTAGGTCACCACTGGGATAGCTAAGGTGTTGATTGCCTCAAATTTATTGGCAGCATTGAGCTCCGTTTTTAAGACCATCCTTACTCTGCGGTAGTATTCCTTCCTCACTCTTTCTTTCATCTTGGCATGCTGTATACCATCACCTTCAACCACGCCAAGGTATTTAGATGTGTTCTCTTGGTCTAGTTCCTTGATACAGGTGTCAATGTCAAGTTGTAAATCGGAAGTTTCTGTCAGCTTTCCTCTTTTGAATGTGGCTTTAACGCATTTGTCCAGCCCGAATTCCATCTTGATATCATTGCTGAATGTCTTTACAATATTGAGTAGGCCGGTTTGCTGGCTGTCGCTTTTTGCATATGTTTTTAGGTCGTCCATATAAAAGAGGTGACTGATTGTTCTACCCTGGGCTTCATACCCATAAGTGGTTGCCTTTAGTAATGAGCTCAGTGGAGCAAGGGCAAGACAGAACAGGAGTGGAGAGAGAGAGTCTCCTTGAAAGATTCCACTTTTGATATTGATAGGCCTCGATGTTATTGACCCTTCAGCGTGGTTGAGGTGTAACGTTGTCTTCCAACATTTCATGCTTTCTGCGATAAAGTTGACAGTCACAGGGCAGATCTTATAGATTTCCATGCACTTTATTATCCCCGTGTGAGGTACACTATCAAATGCTTTCTTATAGTCTATCCAGGCTGTGGATAGGTTCTTTTTCTTGGTCTTACAGTCCTCCAGGATCATCTTGTTTATCAGGAGTTGGTCTTTGCATCCGTAGCTCCCTCTCTTACAGCCTTTCTGTTCTGATGGTAGGAGCCGGTGTTCATTCAAGAAAGTGTATGTTCGTTCTGCTATGATGGATGTCAGAATCTTATACATCGTGGGAAGACAAGTAATCGGTCTATAGTTCTTTGGGTTTTTTGTTTTTTCTGTTTTTGGTAGTAGATATGTAATACCTTCAGTAAGCCATTCTGGTGTTTCTTCGGAGTGTTCAATAACCTTTGTATAAGCTTTTGCTAGGTCTTCGTGTAAGCTGACAAGATTTTTGAGCCAGAAATTAGAAACTTTATCCTTTCCAGGTGATTTCCAGTTACTGCTTTTGTTGTTGTTATTATTATTATTATTATTATTATTATTATTATTATTATTATTGTCATTATTATTATTACTATTACTATTATTCAAATGAGGAAAGTGTATCAAATTAATCTGGCCACAATTTATTCATGATGTCGAGAAATTTTCTCAAACCTCATATACCTTTGTGTTGTTTCACAAGGGTATTCTGTCATCTTTTCTGCTTTGGAAACTTGTCCACGATAAAATTTGCAATTTGAATTTTCCAAGCGAGGCTGATGTTATCATGCATCAGGGCTAGTCTCATTCTCGCGAAGCGAAATGTAACCTTCTGGTACATGGGCCGTTTTTCACGGATTTCTGCTTTTATATTGAATATTTCCAAAACAAACTATGATGCGTTCTAAACTTGAGCCCGCGAAATTGACCAGAACATGGATTTCCAATATCAAAGATGTACGCTGTAAACCAAGGCCTGCATGCCTCGGTCGACCTATTGGCTCGAGTATGACCGCCATGTTCTGCGACTTTGTCGTCGTCGTCGTGTGTACGTGCCCACGAGCAATACCGCTAGCCATGATGACCACGAGAAAAGAAATTCATAGGTTCTATGAGTATGGGGCTCCGCTTGGCGGAGCTCCGCTATTATTTCTGATTATTCCTGGAAACCTCCCGGTTTCGGCAATCCCAGGAGGGTATAAAAATAGCCATTTTAAACCTTCACGAGAACATCTGTGCAACGCGCGTGGTAACATAATATACCATTTTACAGTAGCCTATTCAGTGAGTTGGCCTTTCGTTGTGCAAATCAAGTTGTTCTTATGCTAGCTAGTTGAAATTTAAATGAGAAAGGCAGAGAGGTCTGTATCAAAGCAAGGTCACCTTTAGCCTCCATGCATTCATAGGCTAGGTAACTAATCACACAACTGTAAAATGGCCTATTCGCAGAATAACTGTGTACCATTTCTAAAAATAACTTGAGAGCGTTTACTTTGGGCATCTTCCCATAATATGGGGAATTACATGTAACTCTTTACCTTTCATCCTCTCTTGATATCAGTTATTACTTGGCATGCTAGCTAATTTTTGTTTTGACTTTACTCCTCCTACTCTCTCAGATATCCTTCAGTTCAGACTTCGAGGAAAATTTTGTTAAGTAAATGCCGGTTTTACTTTGTTGAGACACTTATGAAACAATCTGATGAAGACGACTGCGTATCAGTGGGAATGAAGTTTCCAGACGGTACCTACCAGCGTCCAATTGAAAGCTCGCATTTGTTTTGGGTTCGGCCAGGTAAATGTACCATCTCTATAACCTCTAGCTACCTCGGTTAATTATTGACAGTAGCATTAATTGTTCACTGCTAAGGAAAAATAATTGAAAACTCTAAGGCAATATTTAATTTGCTACAAAAGTCGATTTAAATCGACATTTAGTACACGACCGTAACATAACTTTACTCGCACTTATATTTTAAAAAAACACACTTGTACAAAATACTACAATTTTGAAAGTCGGAGAAATTCTGCCTGGATAGTCTAACCCTCTGAGGCCGGAACTGACAGTAATTTCCTTTGGGTTGGCAGAGTAAAGTGCATTACACTGTCCAACAGCACCACTCACAAGAGGATATTGACCGGCGCTTCAAAGGATGTTCAAAGATTACACGTAATCTGATATGTTCTTTCGATCTCGTTTTATAACCAGTTCTAAGGCACTTGTGTGTTACATGGGTAAATAAAATGCAAACTACATTGCATTTTCTAAGGGGACTTCCTACGCGATTATCCAAAAAATTACTCACTTATTCTATTGTTTTGTTTTGTAGGGGTAGGTTTTGTAGACTTTCAGATAAATTCTATTCCGAAAACTGTGACAACTGGCCAAAAGCTTGCTATCGAAGGTAATTATAGTCTCAGAAAGATAATTCTTCTTTCTGTCAAGGCATATTAGAGGTCTGAGGTCTTAAGATTTATGAACTGGAAAATTATCCTTTAGTCTCAAGGTCGCATGTAGCGGATTATACCTAATCTTTGTTTTTTTTTTTCAAAAGAAACCTCTCCGGAGTCGAAGTGATTATAACAAGATTAGTATATGTAATAGGATTACATGCTGTCCAATTTGGAAATAATTTGATGAAAAAAATTCCGAGAAGAGCCAAATTGGACGAGGCCGCAGGTCAAGTTCAATTTGGCTGTCCGAGGAATTTTTTTTAATCCAATTATTTCCAAATTGGACAAGCATGTAGTCCTGTTACTTATTAAGGTGGCCGAACACAGTTTTCGCGCGCGCTTTTGCTGATGCAATTCGGCGCGCGCGCAAGGATTGCAAAAAAACAAACATGGCGTCAATAGATCGTTTTCACTGTGACGCAATAAAAAAATAAATCGAAAACCATCCAGTAGAAAAAGCTATGAACTTACGATGTTATAGAAGATACCTAAATAAGACACTTCTCCAAGTGTTAGGCCTGTGCGTTTCCCCAAACTTCAGATATTCGTCGAAATGTTTCGCAGATATTTGCAGAGCCCAGTATGAAAACGCCATGTTGTACCTCCCTGGTACACCAATATGGCGGCCGGAAAATAGTGTAAACATCTGGAACTCACTTTGGCCATCTAGGCGACTGATTATCAGTGCTGATCAAACAAGCATTTACATAAGCACTTTTCATAATGCTCTAACTTCTAAAAAGGCTCAAAATCATGAGATAAGTATATATTTTTCGACAAACTCGATCGTAGCCTTGTGTCACGCACCTCCATAACCCTGAAATTCAAAATGCTCTGAATTCCAAACGAAGCACGCTATTGAGCTGTAAAATTGTAAACAGATATAAATATACCGCCTCTTATGCCTGATGTGGATAAAAACTTTGGTGGCTCTTTAGTTTTGGATTTTCGAAAGTGATGACGTCACGTGAAAACTATCTATAGAGCGATCATTTTATTTACTCAACGCCCGCACTATCTGTGCTATTTTTCTCTATAATTGAACGCAGAGTATTGATGGCTTTAGTCTTTTATCACAAACATATGTTAGAAAAGGTAACGATGCAAAGAACCCAGCAACTCTCAGCTTTTTCTTTGTTACCGAAAGAACCCAGTTAAATGCAGCGCATACGTAGTAAGTCAAAAAATTGCGATTGAATGAAAATTTGCACTCTCGGAAATACGCCTATTTCTCGAAAACCAGTCATTAGAATTTCACGAAATGTGGCACGAAATTTTTTTAGGAAATAAGTAACTGAAGTATTGAAAATAATTGAACTTTAACAAAGGAAATTCTGGATATTCCAGTGAACCTTCAACAAGGGATAATTAAAGATCTCTCTGTTAAATTATTAACATAATGGTGTTAACTTGTGAGAATCGTTACAAACTTGTCGCATGCAAATTATAAAGAAAATGTAATGACTAGATTTTCTACAAATAAACAAAACCGATTTTAAAGACCTGTTTATTTTTATTCATGTTGCCATGGCAACGGCCCATACGTCATCTTAACCATCAAAAAACCAAAGTTTGTGTTGTTAACTTGCTTGCTGCCATTTTTGGCGACCGAGGGATCAAGGGTTTTAGAGAAAAAGGTGAATGAAACACAGATATCAAAAACTGTGTTCAGCCACCTTAATTATATAGCTCGTGAGGTAATACAGCTACAGTAACTGTCTCTGAAGAAAAACAGATTGAGCCCTCGATCTTCCGAAACTTGGGAAAGCTTCGAAAATATCCGGTGATCTTCGGAGATCGCTGAAGATTGTCACAAGTCTTTGGAAATCCTGGGAAGTGTTCGGGTGATCTTCGGAAATCTTCGGAAGTGTTCGGGCGATCTTCGGAAGTACTCAAGTGATCTTTGGAAATCTTCGGAGATGTTCGGGTGATATTTAGAAATTTTCGGAAGTGTTTGGAATTTTTCGGGTGATCTTCGGAAATCTTCGGGAGTGTTTGGGTGATCTTCGGAAATCTTCGGAAGGTTTCGTGTGGCCTTCGATAATCTTCGTAAGGTTAATAGCTTAATTTCATTGGCTGAGACAGACTGTCGTATTTTTTTCCCAAATTGGACAGTTTCTGCGTTTTTACTCAAAGTCCTTATTGAAAACTTGGACAGTTTCCAAAAATTAAACGATAATAGTTGTGCTAACAATACTGGATTAACCGACTGCTATATAATTAGATTACAAACACGCACACGTCTGTATGGTTGATTGGCAGTAGTTTCCTGCGAGTCACCCAAGCATCTGTAGATTTTATTAAGTCTGAATGCGGAATATGAGACATTTATTTTCAAACATCGCACCTTTGAACCGTAACCGGTCATGATAGACCGGTTATAGAACCAGCTAGCCCTGGATAACGCTTATTGCCTATGGAGTAAGATTGTTTTGGTTTGTTTTGTTTATTTTTTGGTTAAATCGTTTGTACTCAGTGTAGACACTGTTAGATAATTATACTGTTATAATTTTACTTCCTGGACACAGCGACCTACAAATATTGTTGTCGTGGTTCATACTGCCCTGGATGTCCAGTTGAAGTCTATTTCACGTTTGCTGAACAGAAACGTTTGGTTCACACCGGGTTAAAACTGGACTGCCAAGAACACAGCTTCAACACCACTGTCGACACTGTGCTTCAGGAGGGAATCTATGCAATAAACGTGAGTCTTACGAAATTCAATCACACTAATATCACTTAGCTTCACTTAACTCTCCATGTTTGACTGTTTTTGTGAAAAGAAAGGAATCTCTGCGCGGTATTCGTTGCTGTTAATGCTCGATGCAGATGTTTATTTGTTACTTTATCTCATTTATTTGCGCCTTAGGTCTCATATGAGCCGGAAGAGCCAGTGTCGTATTTACCCCAGATTAAAAGGCAAATTGGTGAAGTTAATGTCAAAGGTGCGTTACGTATCTGAAAAAGCCCTAGCCATGGTAAAAAGATTATATTTAGCAAGTATCTGGCAACATTATCACCGTCCCCGTTTTGGTTCGTGCATGTCACATGCATAGTAAGATAAGATAAGATAAGATAAGAACTTTATTAACGTGTCGAAATCGCTAGCATACAATGTATATAATGTGGAATCGAGTGTTTACTTGTTTACACAGCCGTCGCAATCGATGCACTTCAATTACATTGCTCAGAATTCACTAAAGCTCACTGAAGCCATGATAAAAGGAAAAGACCCAAATGTTAGGCTACAAATTTTGCTGAGGTGTCATTTTATACCAAAAATATACAGCTGTTTTCGCTTTCGGAACGAAATTGTTTCGGTTAAATATCTTTCCGTGGATTTTGCTGCCTTTTTTCCTTTCAATCGCTTTTCTTGTATAAAGTATTAGCTTTTAGTATATACCACACAAGTGAATAGTACTTTTCGCGCACGCTGATTGGCTACTCAGAGGTGATTAGCCAAGTACTATGCACCTCCGAGCGGCGAATTTTTGTCCTACCATTATTCGGTATATTGTCACAAATAAAGTTACCCTTTGGTCCGCTAGTTATTCAGCTTGTGTGGTATATACTGAAACAATTATCCACCACTATTCACCTCCACTTCGGTGCACCTCCACTTCGGTGCACTTCACTGTGCATTAGAAGATTTCATTACTTTGTTTTAGCTGTCGAGATCGAAGGATGCAACTTCACTTCCAATTTGTGTTCTTGGAGTAATAACGATCAAGGATGGAAACTGGCAGTTGAATCATCCCTTGGTAGAGGTATGCATAGATAATTCTGATACTTTTAATGCCTTGCAGATGTAATCTTAAGTAAATAACTGTATTCAGTAACATGAAACAAATCTAGGACAACATGACAGCTTGATACCAAAAGTGAGGAAAAGGGTTAATAATAACTACTTAATAACCGAGAGTGAGGTCGTTACGGGAAAATCTCAAACTGAGGCCTCGCCGTATTGACCGAGCGATAGCGAGGTCAATACGGTAGGCCGAGGTTTGAGATTTCCCCGTAACGACCGAACGGTCGAGGTTATTAAGAGTGCCTGCCTGTAAGAATCAGACAAATTCTTAATTTCGCGGCAAGGGTCGAAAATTCGATTTCGCTCATATTCTTATGGTAGATAGACTAAGGCATGACAAAAACTACTGGATAGTTTTTTTTGGCAAAATATCCTTTTATTTCAAAGAAATATGCAAATTACCAAATTCCGTTAAAATCGTCATTTGACGCACCATTTTATTAAGCAAGTTTAAGAGCCTCGCATGCAAAACCACATCATTCTTCCGTCATTAAAACACTCAAATATTTTTGTGCAGTGTTTAAATGTGTACTGGGTTGATTTTAGGGAATGGTGCGTTGTCTTTTTGGGTGCAACATAATTAAACTTCGAAGACATGTATTTCATTTACTTAAAAGTACTTCGTGAATATAATTAATTTTCACCATGTGTGAAACCTTCAAATAGATTAAGCTTCTGGTGGTTGAATTGCAGAAGGATGGTCTACAGATTCCTGTAAAAATTTCTTTGGGCAAATGATTGTGAGCGACGCGAGAGCTTTTCAAAGTACGTCAAAAACGCAAATATTTGACCATCCGTCGTCAAATTTCAATTTACGGGTTAGACATATATTTTAGCATGCGCCACATGACTTGACCTATAATAAGTTGAAATAGACACAGAGCTGATAATTTCGATTATGTTCCAACCTTATTTGTTGTAAAAGGCAGGTCCAAAGCCGATTTGACGTGTTTCTAGTCGATCTCTCACCATTCGTCGTTCACAAAGCAGAAGTTTGCTTTTGTTTACACGCGGTTAACGTCCGATGTACATCGCTTACGGTCAACCTATTATTAGTCGAATACCATGAATCTGTGACCATCTTTCTGCGCATATGAACATCACTGCATCTAAGTCAAAAACGGCTGAGTCGTTTGTAGATAGCTGCTTGCTTTGCACTGCGCCAAAATATTACGTTTGATCGATCGCTGACCATTGCTGATAAGCGTGTCGGCGCAGCACAATCTTACAGCCGTTATTTGTTCGTCACGCAATGCTGTCACGGCATATGTAGCACATTTTGATCTATTTTGTATAGAGCGCTCTCAGGATAAGTGAAACAATTTAGTCATTGTTCATCTGTTTGTTCATATATGTAATAATATGTGTATATCTAAATAATCGTATTCTATAGTGTACGTGGCCTCGGTCCAAATCACGTTTGTTGTACGTTGTCATGTTTCAGACAACAGCTGATAAAGCTAGTGCCTGTACTCACTAGAATTTTAAGAAAATCGTCATAAACAAATTATAGATCAATGAAGCAAGAACTAGCTGAAATAAAAATAGGAAATCACAACGTGTCTAATTCGTGAGAAAAACAGACTAAATTTAATTAATAATTACGTGAGTAAATAACCCTGGCCATGCTATTTTATTTGGCGTATTTTGTTTGCTTAGTGGAGGCATTGGTATGTTTGTAACAGAAAATAGAGGACTGTTGTCAATACAGTTCAAACTTATTGTCAGTAAAATATTGTAAATAAAACACCTATTGACCAGTTACCTCCGCGGCCACCATTTGGTCGTTCCGATAAGGGTTTCATTATTGTCTTTATCCCTATTAAGCGGCCACCTAAAATTCAAAAACTTTATTTTGGAAGGGGCGATAGCAGATAAGAGTCTGAAATTGAAGGTGCATGACGAGTGATAATTCAAACACACGTCTATCATGATTGTCTTGAATTGACTCCATGTTCACCAAGAAATTTACAACCCGATAGTGAAAAATTAAATATTTAAGGTACACCAACCTCTATTTAAGCGGCTAGCCCCATTAAGCGGTCACCACCCATTTCCCCGAGAGTAGTCCACTGTATTACATGTAAACCAATTGCACAGCGCGAAAAGACCTAGGTATGAGTTTAGCGTTACAGTATTTCGCAGGGCATATAGGTAGCGGTGGTCGAGTAAAAGATAACAACAGGGGCAATGGTAAACTATTCATTCTTTTCATTTCTTAATTTAATCTCTTCCTACTCAACACGATTGTGTGCTCCCAGTGGTTCCAAACCTTACGGAGCCTTAGGATTAGTATTAGGATAGAAATTGTCCTACCCCTACCCCCTAAAATGGGATGACAGCATTGCGTGACGAACAAGGAACCGCTGCAAGCGAGGATTCAAACTATGATGATTAAACGTAATATTTTGGTGTAGTGCAAAGCAAGCAACTATCTACAAATGACTTAGCCGTTTTTGACTTAGATGCAGTGATGGTCATATGTGTCGAAAGAGGGTCACAGATTCATGGTATTCGACCATTAAATAAGTTGACAGTTGGCCATGTACATGGGACGTTATGTAAACAAAAGCAAACTTCTGCTTTACGTGCGACGAATGGTGAGAGAAACACGTCAAATCGGCTTTGGACCTGCCTTTTACAGCAATTGAGGTTAGAACATTTCGAAATTATCAGCTCTGTGTCTATTTCAACTTAACATAGGTCAAGTCATGTGGCGCATGCTAAAATATACGTCTAACCCGTAAATTGAAATTTGACGACGGATGGTCAAATATTTGCATTTTTAACGTACTTTGAAAAGCTCTCGCGTCGCTCACAATCATTTGCCCAAAGAAATTTTTACAGGAATCTGTAGACCATCCTTCTGCAATTCAACCACCGGAAGCTTAATCTATTTGAAGGTTTCACACATAGTGAAAATTAATTATTTTCACGAAGTACTTTTAACTGAATGAAATACATGTCTTCGAAATTTAATTATTTTGCACGTCTCAAACCCAGGGCAAAAGTGAACTTCACCACTGTATTACGTTTTCCGTTAAAAACACACATTTCTTGACGGGAAAAATGATTGTCACAACCTCAAAAAGTTATTTTAGTATCGTGATGCCACAACTTGATGGGGGAGTTTTTCCGACTTTTGTGGCGAAGACAGAAAGTGCTTTAAAATAGTCCAAACAAGCGGTCTTTCGGTGGAAGAAAATACTAATGCTTCAGAATGCACTGCTCAGAATAACTCGATCTTCGCATTCGCTTTCGACAACATATCTTCACCTCCTTCACTCTGGGATTTATAGGTTAACATTTCAAGCTTTTTGAACGTCTAAAACTGCCTACAGTTATCAGAAACACCGCTGCCGAAAGAAACCGCCCGATTGTTTACACCTGATGATCCTGGAAGCTGATTTTCACTTGCTTGTGTTAAAACGAGGGAATCTATTTGATGAGAACTGGGATGGAGTTCAATATTTTGGTAATTGTGCTGACTAAGATGATAACTTATGAGTTTCTTCGTGGTGTTCTGCTCAGGATGCGTGACAGATCTGCCGATGGTGTTTTTCACTTAGCGAATTTACCTTTAAGCTTGCGTAGACTCGGCAAACTTTAATTGTTTTTCACTAGTGCTTGCCAAGGTTACCGGCTGGTAAGTCAAAAACGACTTCTATACACGTTTTATGAGGGAAAAATCCCTAAACTTTTAGCTACTTGGAATTAAATTTACTTTCTCTTACTGTTTTTAATCGGCTTCCATCGTTTCAATGCGCTTGAATTTTCAGAGCTGGGCTCTTCCTTATTTGCATAATCCGTAATCGGCCCATGGGCATTACGGCTGCATAATGACCGCTCATATCTCGCTCTTAGCCAATCAGAAAGCGCGTTATATCGGCCACAAGCCAAAGCCTTATAATAAAACCCCGTTCAGGATTATTGCAGAATGGCCTAGTGATCAGTCGTAACATGTCATTTTCTTTTAACATCGATAGGGCTTCTTACCAATGGCGAAGACAAACCTGCTGTTCTTGAGAGTCCATGGATTGTCGCCAATGCCATTTACCAGAAAGTCGGTTTATGTTTAACCTTCTCTTATTTGCTTCCTACTTACTATGGATCATCACTAACCGTGCTTTTAATGACGACATTCAATTTGTCACTTTGGAGTCTCAGTGGACACCAAGGCAACAAATGGCTAAATGGTCAAGTATCGTTCACTACGAATGAGGATTTTAAGGTATTGGAAAATAATTTTAGACAAATAATCTACCGTATTTGAAACATTTTGCGATGTCATTCGCCGATCTTGACTGAAAAAGGTTTCAGTTAAATGAAGATCTCGATTGTTTATAGCGAAGCCCCTGCGCGCGAGCGGAGCCCTATTGCTTTAAAAATTTGGCAACCCATCGAGCTAACAAATTTTGGTTGTCACGTGATTGTTCAAACGTACGTACGTACGTCCGTGTGCCCCCTTCATGTAAATCAATTTAAAATGTCACTCTGCAACTACTAAGTTCCCAAGGCATTTCTCTTAGAGATTAGGAGGGGCGGGTTTGCGGCGTACATCTTTGATATTGGGCATCCATTATATGTTCAATTGACACCTGTCAAAACAAGGTATTCGCTGACCATTATCACGTGACCATATCGCGGGCTCATGTTTTTTTAACTTTACCGCTGCCTAGGTATCGGTTTTCGATTGGATCGCAGGCTCAAGCCATGTTAATTTATTGTAATTAGGAGCTCTGCTTTTAGGCTTGGCTAAATCTATATATTACAACCGATGAATTCAGTTCATAGGAGTTTTGTTTTGCTAGATCAGCACCACTTTATAGAGATTTTCCTTGTTTTGCTTTTTACCACAGGAGCACAGCTTGTGTAAGTCAGGCTTGTCTTGCTTCTAAATTATTTATGTTTCTTTTGCAGGTTTTGATGGTTGCCAATGGAAAATACTCCCCCAATTTGTATAATTTAGCTGTTGATGACATCAGTATTGCTACAAAATCATGCGAACGGTCTCCACCTCACAGCGTGCCAGGTTAGCAACAAATTTTCCTTTGGAATTTCTTTTTGGGAGCCTGGTTTGCACAAAAAGCTTGTCGTCCCTTACTGGTAGACTTTAGTTGCACTCTATTTCAAACGAAACTTGTATGTAAATAGCCATTTTTAAAAACTGTTTCTCGTTGTTTTTTGTTATAATTATCATTGAAATAAAAACTTGCTTTCGGTTTCTATAAATTTGAATGTCCTCAGAGGTGCGGGGAGAGAGTCTGTAGCATAACATATATAATTGAAAATTAACATTAATTATTAACGTTGTGCCAAAATTAGGAAATATTGTTTTTAATTCACCGTGCAAAAGATTACTATAACGAACTCAATTAGTTTAACCCTCGGACGTGCAAGGAAGAAGTCGTTGGTGCCGCACCGTTACCCCCGAGGTTCTGCCAGAATTTTGGAAAGACGATTTACTCTGACCTTCTCTGTGATACTGAAACTTTCGGTAGCTTTTTATTCATTCCCAGCCGAGATTTCGACATGTCAAGTGTCAATGCACGTCACTTAACATTGTTCTAGCAACCATATTCACTTTATTCCCTGACTTTCAAAATCCAAGATGGCGGATCTAAGATAGCAGACTTAATGACTTCATGACCAACAAAAGTATTTCGTCTTGTTGAGCTAGCAGAGGGCTCTCTATTAAAATGATTAACGCACCTTTTTACAATAAAAACCAAAGGGAGGGGCTCCATCCAACTCCCCTCCTTGTATCACGCTCGCGGTTCGATTTTAGTAGTACACCCGAGGGTTATTGTATCAAACGTCTACTGACTAAACTACATGTACAAGCTTGACAACGTTTACTAATCGGGACACGTTTGCCTGAATTATGACATAATTATGCTTAACGAATCTCAATTATCCAAGCCATTCACTCCAGTTTTAACCTGACACACTTTTTTTTTTCGAACACTGGTACTTGTTCTTCAAAGGTGGTATTAGCAATGCATTGTTGCTTTTTGTTGTTTTTTAAATCCCTAACAGGTTTCACATGCGAGAGTAAACATAACTTTCAGTGTGATAACGGGCAGTGTGTGAGCAAAGACTTGGTTTGCGACAGCGACAATGCATGCGCTGACAACTCTGATGAGAAGAACTGTAAATGCTTCACTAATCAGTTTGAATGTCCGACTGGAGAATGTCTTCAAGTAAACCAGCTGTGTGACTCAGGAAATGACTGTGACGACAAAACAGACGAGTCCAGATGTGGTAAGCAGAAGCTGTATTTAGACGGGCATGTTCGTCAGTTTTTCTTCCTTGACGTTATATAATTGTATTTTTCAGAAAGAAGCTGCTCTGAAGATAGTTTCTCTTGTGCCGGAGGAGGATGTGTTCCATTGTCGTTTACATGTGATGGAAACAGAAACTGTGAAGATGGGACGGATGAGCCTGCTATATGTGGTGTGTATGTGTAACCTCTATGTGGTGTGTGCTGTGTTCAATGCTGTTAAATGTTGAATGTTTATGGTGGTCGATGCACTTACTTACAACTAGCTAGTTTTCAGGCATGCCACTTGAACTGAAAGAAACAAATATTGCAAATGAACATAATAGGCTTAAAAATTTCAACTGGCGGGGGGCAGACCAGTTGGCTATTTACAAGTGGGGTTTACCGAGAAACAGCTCCGGCAAGTGGTCAGAGCGGGACTTGAACCCGCGACCTTTCAAGTCCGGCGTACTAACCACTCTGTCACGCTCCCTCCACACATGTGGTGCTCCTCCTATATGTGGTGTGTGTTATGTAGAACACGCTCGCCTAAAGTTTCGTGTGAATAACAGAAAGGACAAGTGACAAGTTGGATATTCCATGGATAAAGTATTGCATAACTATTTCATACCGTGCATAGAAGATACAGTTGTCAACACTATCAGTGCAGTGCACGATGGGAAGGTTACGCACAATACCGTTGATTACACAACGGCTTTCCTGTGTTCTGATTGATTGTACTTTCTATGGCATGGTATAATTGTTAATTATACAATAGCCTCCGTTTGGTGCGAAAATATGCTAGGATATTTGTCTTCGGACATTATTTGTTCCGAGAAGCGAACAGTTTCCCGAGAGCGTTGTTCAAGGAAAACTGTGAGCCTTGAGGAACAGATAAAATGTCCAAGGAAAAATACCCGAGCACATTTTCGCGCCAAATGGAGGCTATTGTGTTTATTATCCTTCAAATATTTTTCGCAACACGCACAGTTTTGAAAAAAAAATGGGGAATGTCACTCGGATATTCTCCAGTTCATTCAGTCACGTGACGCGTTTAGCCCAATTGCGCGCGAACGAAAATATTTGATGGATTACAAGAGCACGTATACCATGCTCTGCAATTATGTTATGTATACGCGTGTTTATTTATTTATTTTTTATTTTAGTTTTCTATATTTTTGGGAGCGTTTTTGATAAAACAATCATTCCACTGGCGCTTGTTGGCTATAATCATCTCATATCTAACCAACTCTTCACCTCTTATCGCGCCTAATTATAAATTCCTTTCGACGATTGTTATACATGTATTTCAGGTTCTACAAATTGCTCTCTCTTAAATATAAGTTGTGCGAGTCCCAACCATACTGATATAACGGACGCAAGATGCGATGGAAACAGAGGTATGAGCTGTATATATAATTAAGATTGTTTAGTGACCTAACAGATGTACGTGGACGTTGTCAGTTAATTTAAAACTGTGTTTATTTAACAATTAGTAAGTCGCGAGATCGAGAGCGAATAAACTAACACTTAAGTAGAAAAAAAAAGCTAAATAATGATTTCAGCTTATTTATTACTGAACTTAATCTTTGAGTGAAAAGAAGTACAAATTAGAAATTGTCATTCGAAACTTGCAGCTGTGCACGCGTGCTCACTAGCTCCTGCATGCAACAATTTTGAGCTTTTAAAGTTTGGGATGAAAGCGTGAAAGTCCTTCTTTCCTGAAACTGAATTTTCTGATAATATTTCTACATCTTCGTCCGAAATTCGAACAAACACAAAAACCTCGACGCTTATTACAGTGCTCAGTGATGGCTGATAATTTATTACAGTTTAGCCAATAAGATTACAGCATTTTCATTATTATGCCTACAAGTAAACGGTGATAGCTCAACATACATTTCGAGATGTGCATCAAATTCGGTTTAAGATGTTCTGTACTTACCAAGTGCCTCGTATTTTGTTACCAGTCAAATGCGATTTTCAAGATGGCCTATGCGGGTTAAAACATGATTCTAAACTTCGGTGGAGTATTGGTTCAGGATCAACGCCTACAAAGAACACTGGGCCCGACTATGACCACAGTACCTTTCTACCTGAAGGTGAATGATTCAGAGAGACAATTAAACTTTAGAGTGAACTGAACGCTTATAAAGGTAATTTTACGTTTCGCAGGTAAATATATTTACCTAGAATCAACAGATCGGAAGGAAGGAGAAGCAGCCGTCTTGACCAGTAGTGTAATCGCGGCTGGGAAGGCTACATGTGTGCAGTTTTGGTATCACATGAAAGGGCAGGATATCGGCAGTTTGAATGTCTTCATCCAGACAAATGAGTCAAGAAGTCTTGTTTGGAGTCAAGCTGGTGACAAAGGTGCCAATTGGCTTTTTGGTCAGGTTGGATACAAAGGTGGTTCGAAAAGTTACAAGGTGTGATTTTCCATTGTGTATTCTATTGTTCCTAAGACAATTGCTCATGTACAATCAACAGAAAACAAAGCATTTTGTTGATTGTTTCGTATATTTCTAGCTGTTAGTTCAACCCCGCATGTACGTTTTTCTTTTTATGCGCTTCCGTAGAAATCACTTACTTCTTATGACATAGCTAAGGCCCGTACCGATATTTTGAAACGTAGTTTCTGCTACAGTGGGGCACATTTGTGGAATAGCCTTCCATCTAACGTCACAGTAGAAATGAGATAAATCACCAATTGTCCTCCTCGTACTCCCACACGGCAAACACGTAAATAGTTTTTTTTTTTTGATAAGATCTTCTTCAATGAGGAAATGGTGACCAGAATCACAATGCAGAGACACTTCTTGGTACAGTAACTGTGCGGGGAGTGTCGCATAAAATGGTTGAACAACAATTCTCGGTAAATGTGTTCGCACGAGTAATCAATTTCTTCCTTTCCTCCCCCTTCCCCCCCCCCCCACCCCCTCCATTTAAATTGTGAGCAATAAAACATATTGCCCAAATAGTCCTTACCTATAAAGGTTCAACATTGAGCGGGGGGGAGGGAGAATTATAAGAAAATTTTTTAACGAAATATGTATGTATGTATGTATTGGCATTATCGGACAATCTAGTCCATAATTTTAGCGTGTGTTAGTAATTGTACATTTCCTTAAACATTTTCTGAGATGGCTTTGGAGTCCGATTCGTGATCGTCAGATGCGGTGACAAGAACCACGGACATAGGTGGAATCAGTGTTCGTGTCCGTTTCGAGTTTTGGTAAGCGTTCGAGGTATTCTTGTCTGCGGCTGCAATTGAAGTGTTAACACCACTGAGATCCCTGTGAAAATTTGGGCGTAAATTATCACTGTTTCATTGTTTCCCCACGATCTCTTCAAGGTTGTTCTAGAGGGTGTCGTTGGGAAAGGATTTCATGGTGATATAGCTATCGATGATCTTTTTTTACAAGACGGAGAGGAATGCTACACCATACAGGGAAATGGTTAGTTTCTTTTATTTCTTTTGGTTTGTATATTTGTTTGGAGAGCGAATTTGAGCGAACAATTAAATTTCCTGGAAACATTTTGAGGAAGCGCGAAAATTACAGCAGACGAGAACTGTAGACGCTCCGATTAGTTAAACTGAATGTTTTCACTTGCCATATACAGATTATTACACGTTAAGACCCTGATATTGTTTTTATCCACGAGTTTTTAATGCCATATCGCGAACGAGCTAGTCTTCAAGCGAGTGAGCCCATTACATATTAGTGGGCTTATTACATATTACATGCTTAAAAAATATCAAGCTGTTTTCGTTCTCTTCGAGGAACTGAGAAAGAGACATTCACAAATCTTGAAGCGCCATTTCGATGATAAAACTGCAAAGCAATACTTCCCGCCAAATTTTCAGCAGGCGTCAACAAAAATATAACGTGCAACCCGATTGGCCCAACCAATTTATTATAGTCTATTTGATTGGACAATTCAACAGTGAAGTGATATGATATCATTTCGCTGCCGTGAAATAATATCATATCACTTCGCGGTTATTGTTTCTAGTCACGACTTTATCACGGTGACGTCCACAAATTCCTTTATCGACAACGTTCCTCTTGAAATTTAAACCTGCTAGGAAACAGCCTTCGTAATTTTGACTGTTTACTTTACGTGTCTTTGCCTGTTATAGAATATCCCGGATGCCTGTTTGAACTAGATCATTGTACTTGGGTGGCCAGCGGTGCTTGGCGGATGAGCAAGTTTTCTCCATTGCTGTTCTTAAGAAATGATTGGCAAAATAATGTCGGTAAGAGCTGCCGTTCAAGCCTAATTTCTTTTTTTTTATATACGGGTTTAAGGCTTAGTTACAACTTATTAATTTATGTATTTATCATGGATTACGCAACCTCCTTTTGGGTGTTATGTGACACTTTGTCACAATGCTTCATTAGCGGGGTGTCGGTATATATATTGCGTTGTCATCAGTTGTATTCATTCGAGTCATACGACCGCCTCTGCGCTCGTGTTGACACGTACTCCCCACAAGTGGTGCTTATTACATGATGAATGTTTTATATTCGGTTGAGCGGGAAAGCGAATTAGAATATAAGTGTATTGCACTGCGATTGTCTTCCTCTAATTAAATTGTCATTCCGCATTTCAAATATGTGAATTCATATATTATCATTCATTAGTAGGCAACTACAGAGAAAATGGGAATTTTCTGCATAAAGACCGTATTACGTCAGGTTCAGTTCCCTTGGGCCGGCTTAAGGTATGCGCTTGGTTCAAGTAAACGCCAGGTCCACTGAGTAGAACTCGTTCATTCAAGGTAGCGGCATCGACTTGAGTTCTGTCGCTATTGAAACACGACCTTATGGAACTGTATCTGACAGGGACGTTAGTCCAAATGCGGACTTTACATAAAGTAGAACAGATGATCGCAATACCTAAAACATGGAAGCAAAAGTTGAGTGTTCATTCTCGCTTACTACAAAAGGGATCACTTGTTTTTTGCGCTCATATATAAATTTTATCTCTTTAGACTTATTTCTTAGTATTTTACTATTTTCATCACTTTACCATATAAAATGTGTGTAAATGCCCTTTATAGTGGGCATATATATAAGAATCGCATAGCTAAAGGTAAACTCGCAGTCTGATTGGCTATCAAAGAGAGGGTATTTAGCGATCGGTTTTTCAAGTGAAATTTAACGAGTTATTCACTCGTCAGGCAGTGAATTTTTCTCTATAACTGAATTGAATTGAATCGCGAGCTAAGAGTGCAGTTGCACACAAATGTAGAACAACGCTGTAAGGTTGTGAAATGTAATGGAATCACCAGATTAATACAGTTTACATCAACTTTCCCTTAAGTCATTAGTTTAATTTGATGTTATCATTTATTAGGAGGATTTACTTATTTCAAGAGTTGCTACAAACAAGCAGCATGTTACGGGTATTTGAAAAGTCGTCCCATTTTTGCCGGAGCGGGATGGAAGTGTTTACAGTTTTGGTATTACCTCGGTACTTTCGGATTCACTTTTCTCGAAGTGGCTTTGATTTCTAATCAGACAAGATGGACGGCATGGAGTTCGACTCCATATCAAAAGAATGTGGGCGTCTGGTCTTACGCTCGGTTACCCATTGATGTCGGAGCTACGTCCTATCAGGTAAATAGAATTCAACGAAGAAGGTGGTTTTTTATAACTCATAATTAAATAGAGCTTTGTGATAGAGCTTTGCGTGATGGCTGATTCCGACCATGCCCTCGACGAATACAAAGTACTACGCATAGAAATCAAGACCGAGTAATCTAAAATCTACTTCTCGTTCAAAACTTTATCTCAGTGCCCTTCACAGACAATTTGAAAACGCAAAGCAGCCACTATTTTGTTAACAACCGCGCACTCTGCTGGGCTACACACTACCTACTTAACGAGTAGAATTCATGTTTCTTACGTCTGTTCAGTAACAACAGCATAGATAGCAAATAGGGTAGCCAATAAGAGAACGGCATACGTGATAGAACGTAATAGATTAAAAATTAAAAATTATCAAAACTTGAATGTCAGAGACATATTGTTTCCATGATAGGTACGCTAGAATGTTTCATCGAAGTCTCAAAATCTGAATGAAATTTCCAGTTGAAAGATATTCAGTCCTGGCAGCGATGCAACGTAAATTCCCTGAGTCCTATAAAGAGATTGGTCATTGCTGAACTTGTTTATGTCATCAGGTTGTATTCGAAGGATGGAAATCTTCCCGACGCGCAATCATTGCCATTGATGACATAGTTTTTCAAACTGAAAGTTGTCAAACGATTCCCTGGCAAGGTAGGCAGAAAACAGAAAACTGGTTGAGATTAAATCATAGAGCCATTAACTATCGAGCTATCAGCTATTAGTATCACCCAACAACTGGACACATGCAAATCCTGAATTTTAATTGGCTACGCTACTAGAGGACTATTAGTAATAGTCCTCGAGTAGTGAAATTGGCGCAATCGAGCGTGACGCTTTCTTTCGTTTTATTCCCAAAGAAATATCTATTCAACTTGCATTTGCTAACTTTATTATTGCCTTTTCTGTCCGACCAATTGGGTGATACTAAAACAATTAGACCCTTCGCCCTCACGGGTCAATAGCCCATTCGGCTTCGCCTCATGGGTTATTGAACAGTAGCCCGCAAGGGCTACGGGTCTAATTGTTAATTAAACGAAATAATATTAAAACCGTTTATATTACAATAATAGGCCTTTTGCAACAGCTGGTCACGTGACGTGCTTTTCAAGACTTAGCCACTTGTAATAACAAATGTCATCAGAAATGGAGAGAACATTTACAAATAAGCTTACACGCAACTTTTCAGGTTTATATATATATCGATCTTTTAAGACGGAATTTTTATGGATGTTAGAAATTATTAGGATTTGTAAGGTAAGAGGACGCCTTGCCTCTAGTCACGCTCAAGTCGTTCCATAGATATCCTTGTAATTTTGCAAGTTTTCAAACTGCCATTAAATGTTTGCCATTTGGTTAAAGAGCCTAAAATTTTCATCTCTTTCCAGTGTTTTACCCCTGTTTCTATCTCCAACAATTATATGCCAGCAGCTTTAATAAACGAATAGGTTACTGAAGGGCAAAGCTCCCTCGCTTCCATACAAAACCTTTCAGTTTTTGCAATATTTGAATCGTCACTAAATCTCAACCTTAAATGGCATCAGTCTGAAAATGGATATTCTGGCTGTTTAAAACAAGCCCTTTCTGTCCTTAAATTCATATAGCTGCAACTAAAAACTTAGAAAATATCAGTCCCGTGACGAACTGTTGCAAAAGGCCTATTTATTCTTTAACGTAGCTCCCTCAAAAGAGACCCAGTAGCGGATTATTATGGCAAGCGTAACTTAAACTCATCGAAACAGGATTGGCCAAGCAACAACAGTGATATAATAAACTAGGTGTAACAATAAACTAGGTGTAACTGTATCAAAGTATGCTTGCTTAACATTTTGTAGAGAAAAGTGAAGACTATGGAAAAAATCCTTTGAACACTAACTATTTCTGGAAACTTGATGGAACAGACAAGGATGTCAGGTATCGGTATAAGTGCCCAAAGTTATATTTCTTGATTTAGATCTATCGTTGCGTTGCTTTGTTTAATATATTGCCACTGTGTTTTGATTGTTTTTGGCCATTTTCTTAGTCAGTCTTTTCCTTTATTATAATTGGAGCTGTTTAAAGAGCTATTTAACCATTTTCAGCAATTTAAGGTTCCAATTGAGACACACTTTATTAACCAAAGTGTTGACGTGACTCCGAATCTAGCTGGATGATAAAATGAGGTCATGCTTTATTTTTTAAGGTTGCAAGGATCAGCTCTTTATAAAACTGAAGATGGACTCACCTCTCTTTACCTTGATGGCCAAGCAGGTTATGCCGAGATTCCAGCAATCAATATGCGCAAGAGTAACTTTTCCATATCTATTCGCTTAAAAATTCAGGACCAATATGTGCTAGGACACATTCTATCAGATTGGTCATCGCCCTTTCAGTTTAGACTGTTTATTTATAATCGCCTGATGCATGTTGTTTTGAGACGAAGTGGAGAGGTCCAATTTTTACTCCGGATGAACAGCAATAGGTAAGCAGATTGATGCTTAAATAAACAAAACTCTAACAAAATGTCGTTTTCAGATTATTCCATCAGCTGTTTACAGGATCACTTGTATGCATCAGTCAATAGCCCCTTCCCCCTTCCCCACGAATCAAACGACAGGTATCAGGTAGCCACTGGGCTTGAAAAAACGCAAATGCCCCACCTCGGCCTCATGCAGGAAGCAACGCTGCTCAAAATTGAAAACAATCATAATTGAAAAGAGTGATATATAATTATTCGCCATAATGTTTTAAGTCGTTTTTCTCACATGTGTGTTTATCCTTCCATTGGTCAGTCACCTATTTTGACATCCAGAGTTCATTTACGTACAATGATTGAACAAAAGGTGGTGAAATAAATACCGAACATCATGTGTGTGTCATCCGCCACATGCGAGACAAAAACCACAAGACAGTCAAATGCCCTGCGCTTGCCCTGGGGTAGACAAATGCCGTGGCCCTGAGCAGTAGTTTCGTCATCCGATGACGATTTTCACCCTGGGTATAATATGGTTGTTTCTACTTTCACTGTAAACGCACTTTTTTTTGTTTGTTTTCACAGTGAAATTAGCGCAAACGTATGGACACATATGGTATTTACCTGGAATCGCAATACCCGGAAAGGAAAACTATATTTTAATGGAAAACAAGTTGGAGATACGACTTCCAATTATCAAGGACAAGATATCGACCTTAAGTTGACTAATCACACAGTGTATGAGATTGGCTTTAAGAAAGACACGGGTGAATTGCTTCAAGGCTCCTTAAGGGATCTCGCGGTATTTTTGCGAACGCTTTCATCAGCTGATGTTTCTAAATTATACAGTAAGTTCCATTTATTTCTCTTCATTCTCTTGAAAATAATTGGCGTATAACTAACAATTAATATATAGATTAAGGCCAGCCTAAAAGCGTAGCTCCTGGGCCGGGTTGTTCAGAGCTAAATTAAGCTAACCCAGGAAAAGGTAGAATTTTGATTTGAGCTTTGTAACTTTGCGGTGAGGTTTTCTGTATATTGTTTGGCCTTCTGTTTTTAGCTCTTATTAGAGCAGGAGGTCTGTATGGGAGACTTAGCTCGGTTAACGAGATGTTTATTGTATGGCAAAGAAGAAAACTTTAATTCGTTTACTGACATTTTCCTTGGAAACGGAGATGAGCTTAACTTAAACCTGCCGAAATTTGCTCGACCTCTTTACTTTTGTTTTTTGTCATCACGCTTTTTGGCACTTCCATAAATGATTGACAAGAAAATAAAAGAAAACGGTGAACATTTTTGTATTTTAGTTTGCTACTTTTTCAACGCAAAATGAAACTGGTCTAGATGCCGGTCTAGATGGGAAAATCTACACCGCGGTCAATATCGATTTCAGCCGATCAAATTCGTGAATTCGGTAGTTCCCAGTCCTTGTGAGACACAGCCATATAATAATGAGTTTTAATAATCACCATATACACAAAAAAGCAGCAAAAAACATTTGTATAGAAGAAAAAGTAATAATTCGGTTAACTTTTAATCCTGGGTTAGCGTTAACCGGCTTCCGAGCAATCCTGTCCTGCTTTCAACAAGTTAACCTGACATGAGCCTGCGATCCAATCGAAAACCAGCACTTGCTCAGCGGTCAACTTCACAAAAACACGTGACCTAAATGAGCTATAAACTTGAGCCCGCGATATTGTCACAGATACTAGTCGGCGGATACCTTGTTTTGACAGGTGTCAATTGATCATAACATGGATGTCCAATATCAAAGAAGTACACCGTAAACCAAGGCTGCATGTCTCTGTCAGCCTATTATTTGGAGTATGGCCGCCATGTTGCGCGACTCCGTTGCCGTCGCCGTCGCTGTCGCCGTCGTGCGTACGCGCCCACGAGAAATACCGCTAGCTATGATAACCATGAGAAAATCGACTCATGGGTTTCCTTTCCTTACCTATATGAGTATGGGGCTGCGAAGCTCCGCTATTACATGAGTGCGCGTTGGATATGAGATGGTAGATAGGCAACGAGGCGCCTAGCGCCGAGGTGACTGTAACCATCTCATATCCAACAAGCGCGAGTGGAATAATTCTTTGATTAAAAACGCCCCCAAAATATAGAAAACTAAAATAAAATAAAAATGAAAACGCTTCAAAAAATTACGCGTACGCTTAACATATTTGTAAAGCATTATATCATGGCTCATATACCGTGATGACTAAGTCAATGACTCTTCAACTGCAATATCCAATGATCAATTTTTTTAACAATACTTATGATAACAATGCTTCTTCGCCTTAATACTATTTAGGGCAGCTAGGGCTGATTAGGAGGAGTGCGTGCCACAGGGAAAAAAACAAACGAAGTAATTTTGAAAAAAAAAGTTGAAATCAACTATCCAGTCCCTAGACATGTTCAATTGGCTGATATGTTCATCGCCAACGCAATATTGTGCTACGCAGTACTGATATACCTGTATTACAAACTGGAAAGTAGAGAATAACCTCTTAACTAGTCTGGAGTACTGGGAATCAACCCAGGTATAACTTCCTTCTTCGGGAGTTCTAGCCCTGAAATGGAAGTGACCTCTGGATTAGATCACCGCTGCTGTAACGTCTGGACTACAAGGATTCGACCCCACGACTTCTGGATTAAGCCATCGTTTGAGCTACGAGGAGGGGGCAGGTCTAATCCCATCTGATTTAGTGTGCTTCTCGATTTCCTTTCTTGGGCTAACTCTCAAATGGGAAGCAAATGACCCAACTGCAAAGTGACCAGTTGCTGCTGTTCTTGTCCCGTATTATGTCTTATGCGTGCTAGTAACCATGCACTTCCCATTCAAAATATGGAATCTACCATGCATCATTGAATTTTTTCATACTTCTATCTTATGTTAGGACCAACTCGAGCATTGTGTCCTGTACGAAGTACAACAGATGGAAATTGCTGCGTTTTCCCTTTTGTTTACCAAGGAAAACAACACAATTACTGTACTGGTGTAGATAGCCAGGATTTGTGGTGTCAAACATCTTCAGTCAACAAACAAGGTCAAATGTCTGGCACGTGCAGTCGTAAGTGGTGACGTTTTTACATTTCTGGATGCCAAGAACGTCATTCATGTCGTATCCGCATTCCCCCATTCCTTTATTTCCCTATTTTCGTTCTCCTAATACATGTCTTCGTTTCTCCTTTTTTCCATTCCCTCATCCCTTCAACTCTCCATTATACAATTCATCCCATTCGTTCATTGATTCCTTTATTACTTCACTTAGCTATTCCACCACCCTTCCCCACACCGTCATCCCGTCGTTCCTCTATCTTCCATTTTTCCATTCATTTCTTTGCCCTCGGTCATTCCTAAATTTTTAATTTCCTCATTTCCCTCGGTTTTTCATTTCTCCCCAACTCTATTCCCCATTCTGAAATTCCTCCAGCGTTTTTCCTTTACTTCCATGAATCCATCGAGCCATCCATTCCTCCAATACCCCAATCTTTGATTCTTCCATTACTCAGATACTTCCCTTCCAGCATTTCCCCATCCCTGTATCCCTCCATTCGATCGTATCTACTTACACCATTTCTCTATTCCTCTCTTCTTCTTACTTTTTGCCGAACCTAATCATACGTTGTGGGCTAATTCTAATCTAATAACACCCTCTTATCTGTTTTTATTGAAGTAAATGTCGGCTGTTTGGAGTTTCGTGAAGGCTTCTGCGGATGGGATAACACGAGGAAAGGCTCTCGACTGTGGAAACAAACAACGAAGCAAGAAATGGAACGCTTGACGCTTTCAAACCCAGGTTCAGGTAAAGAATTACTGCTTCTGCATAATATATATCCTTATTAAAGGTTATAGTGAGTTATAAAGCAAAGCAAAGAGCCCAACAAAGTAAGCCACATTTTCAGTCAAATATAGGATGACGCGTTACGATTTCGATTCGACACTCGATTTCATTCGAGAATCTAGTTACGAGGCTCGAAGGAAACGCTATGATCATCAAGGATCAACAATAGAAATCAAAACGTGTTTCGTCAACTTGTGAAATCAGAAAACATAATGGAAAAAAGTCTTTGATTCGTTGATCTATTTAAAAAATTAGATTATGAGCTCGAGATTTCTATGAGGTGATAGTTGATGAGGCCGTAGGCTTCATCAACTATCGTCTCATAG
>NC_138147.1:19465000-19482500 GCF_964199315.1 Orbicella franksi
AGACTCCGCTCTCGGGAAGTGGATTTTCTGTGGGAGAAAAAATCCCTGGTAAGGATTTATTATAACAATGGTGTTTACGTATCGTATTGCTGAAATTATAAGAAAACTATGTTTATGATCCATGATAATATTTAAGTTTTCTCCCATTGCTTTTACTGAAATGTACGTTTTAGGAACATGATTAGAACAAAACTGGTATGCTTTTGGAACATCACCGATTGGAAATTCACAGAGACTTGCTTTTTCTTAAAAAAAAAAAAACACCTTTTATTTCACCGATAAAAATAATGTGTTCTTTTTCAAGTTTATATGAAAATTCAGACCGGTAGAGTAGTAATAGGGTAACTGTTGTTGCCATTTGGTGATAACTTTACTGACAAAATGGATAGCATATAGATAAATGTTTCCATTTTCCAAATATAAAGTTATGTTCATCAAAATGTAGATTACTTTTCACTAATGCAATGTTTTTATTGTCGTTTTTGCTACTGAAAACTAACCATAGTTGCCTTAATTTTTGTCACTAAAGATCTCAAAGTGCATCCTGGGCTGCACCTCGCCCCACAGTAAACGCTATTGTCACCAGATTTCAGACTTTTTATTGTTTTTGCACTATTGACATATTGTCAACAACAAAGTCTATAAAACTTATGTAATATTAATAACAATAACACAAAAAAGAAGCGACTTTTTAAAACATTTAGCTATAAAAAATTGCGAAAAAACTTTTCTTAAAAACATTTAAGAAATTTTTAAAAACGGTTAAAAATACACGACGTTTCGACGTTCTCGGACGTCAAGAGAACGACGACCGAAAACGTCGAAACGTCGTGTATTTTTAACCGATTTTAAATTTTTATAGCTAAATAACACAAAAACAGAAATTTTAATAGAAAGAAAGTAAAATGTGCGCAGTGACCAAAGTAGCTAAGGCTTTCGGGTTGGTCACATCCACATTAAGTTAACTGGCTTAGACAGTAAGCTTATATAGCATGAAAAAAAACTGCAAAGTGCATTATATCATCCCGAGCGATACGTCCGGATCTCTCCAGGATGGTGTCATCCGGCCTGTGGTCCCTCCAGAAAGGGACTCCTCTTCTGGTCCATCCTATGTTGCTTCCTAACATTGGCTCCCCTAGAGACGCCGCTGCTCTAGGGTACATAGTTCTGTCTTCCCTACCACCCAAGTTTTGCCACCATAATCAGTGTCTCTGTTTCTTTGTGTATATCCGGTAATGGGAGTGGGGTGGGCAACAATGCACCG
Source organism: Orbicella franksi (assembly GCF_964199315.1). NCBI lineage: Eukaryota > Metazoa > Cnidaria > Anthozoa > Scleractinia > Merulinidae > Orbicella > Orbicella franksi. The sequence continues at coordinate 19,466,265 of NC_138147.1, forward strand.
CCCCCCCTTTTAAGGTAGTCAAGTCACTTAGTTATAGCTACAAGGTTTCAAGCTTAGACTTCATCTCCCCCCTTGCCTGGGTAGAGTCCAAACTCTAAACCCGTGAACGTATAGAACAACACAGCCCCATAAATTAGTAATTGAGAGTGCCTGCCTGTAAAAATCAGACAAATTCTTAATTTCGCGGCAAGGGTCGAAAATTCGATTTCGCTCATATTCTTATGGTAGATAGGCTAGGGCATGACAAAAACTACTGGATAGTTTTTTTGGCAAAATATCCTTTTATTTCAAAGAAATATGCAAATTACCAAATTCCGTTAAAATCGTCATTTGACGCACCATTTTATTAAGCAAGTTTGAGAGCCTCGCATGCAAAACCACATCATTCATCCGTCTTTAAAACACTCAAATATTTTTGTGCAATGTTTAAATGTGTACTGGGTTAGTTTTAGGGAATGTTGCGTTGTCTTTTTGGGTGCAAAATAATTAAATTTCGAAGACACGTATTTCATTCACTTAAAAGTACTTCGTGAATATAATTGATTTTCACCACGTGCGAAACCTTCAAATGGATTAAGCTTCGGGTGGTTGAATCGCAGAAGGATGATCTACAGATTCCTGTAAAAATTTCTTTGGGCAAATGACTGTGAGCGACGCGAGAGCTTTTCAAAGTACGTCAAAAATGTAAATATTTGACCATCCGTCGTCAAATTTCAATTTACAGGTTAGACGTATATTTTAGCATGCGCCACATGACTTGACCTATAATAAGTTGAAATAGACACAGAGCTGATAATTTCGAAATGTTCTAACCTCCTTTGCTGCAAAAGGTAGGTCCAAAGCCGATTTGACGTGTTTCTAGTCGATCTCTCACCATTCGTCGCACATAAAGCAGAAGTTTGCTTTTGTTTACACAAGGTTAACGTCCGATGTACATCGCCAACTGTCAACCTATTATTGGTCGAATACCAGGAATCTGTGACCATCTTTCTGCGCATATGAACATCACTTCATCTAAGTCAAGAACGGCTGAGTCATTTGTAGATAGTTGCTTGCTTAGCACTGCGCCAAAATAATACGTTTGATCGATTGCTGATAAGCCCGTCGGCGCAGCACAATCTTACAGCCGTTATTTGTTCGTCACGCAATGCTGTCACGGCATGTGCAGCACATTTTGATCTATTTTGTATAGAGCACTCTCAGGATAAATGAAACAATTTAATCATTGTTCATCTTTTTGTTCATTTATATAATAATAAGTGTATATTTATGTAATCGTTTTCTATAGTGTACTTGGCCTCGGTCCAAATCACGTTTGTTGTACGTTTTGATGTTTCAGACAACAGCTGATAAAGCTAGTGCCTGTACTCACTAGAATTTTAAAAAAATCGCCATGAAACAAATTATAGATCAATGAAGCAAGAACTAGCTGAAATAAAAATAGGAAATCACAACGTGTCTAATTCGTGAGAAAAAAAAGACTAAATTTAATTAGTAATTACGTGAGTAAATAGCCCTGGCCATGCCATTTTATTTGGCGTATTTTGTTTGCCTAGTGGTGAGGTATTGGTATGTTTGTAACAGAAAATAGAGGACTGCTGTCAATACAGTCCAAAATTATTGTCAGTAAAATATTGTAAATAAAACACTTATTGACCGGTTACCTCCGCGGCCACCATTTGGTCGTTCCGATAAGGGTTTCATTATTGTCTTTACCTCTATTAAGCGGCCACCCAAAATTTAAAAACTTTGTTTTGGAAAGGGCGATGGCAGATAAGAGTCTGAAATTGAAGGTGCATGACGAGTGATAATTCAAATACACGTCTATCATGATTGTCTTGAATTGACTCCATGTTCACCAAGAAATTTATAACCCGACAGTGAAAAATTAAATATTCAAGGTACACCAAACTCTATTTAAGCGGCTAGCCCCATTAAGCGGTCACCACCCATTTTCCCGGGGATAGCCCACTGTATTACATGTAAACCAAAAATAATTGCACACCGCGAAAAGACCTATATTCTCCGACAAAAGTGTTGGCACACCTTGCCACTTTTGCAATATCTGTCAGGGCAATTTATCAGTTCGTCCCCTTCCCCCCAATTCAATGTTGTTTATCGTGATGAAGTCGTCATTGCCCGCTTGCAACATTGTCGGGGGGGGGGGGGCGGGGAAGGGGGTTCCCTATTCTAATGATGTGATTAGGTATTGTCCCCAAAATACCTTGTCAATGCATTTTCGTGTTATCTGATCCAGGTGTGCCAAGGACTTTTGTCGAGGATTGTAGGTATGAGTTTAGCGTTACAGTATTACGCAGGGCATGTAGGTAGCGGTGGTCGAGTAAAAGATGACAACAGGGGCAATGGTAAACTATTCATTCTTCTCATTTCTTAATTTAATCTCTTCCTACTCAACACGATTGTGTGTTCCCAGTGGTTCTCAGCCTTACGGAGCCTTATGTATTAGGATAGAAATTGTCCTACCCCTACCCCCTAAAATGGGATGACAGCATTGCGTGACGAACAAGGAACCGCTGCAAGCAAGGATTCAAGCCATCAAACCATGATGATGAAACGTAATAGTTTTGTGTAGTGCAAAGCAAGCAACTATCTACAAATGACTTAGCCGTTTTTGACTTAGATGCAGTGGTGATCATATGTGTCGAAAGAGGGTCACAGATTCATGGTATTCGACCATTAAATAAGTTGACAGTTGGCCATGTACATGGGACGTTATGTAAACAAAAGCAAACTTCTGCTTTATGTGCGACAAATGGTGAGAGAAACACGTAAAATCGGCTTTGGACCTGCCTTTTACAGCAAATGAGGTTAGAACATTTCGAAATTATCAGCTCTGTGTCTATTTCAACTTAACATAGGTCAAGTCATGCGGCGCATGCTAAAATATACCTCTAACCCGTGAATTGAAATTTGACGAGGGAATGGTCAAATATTTACATTTTTAACGTACTTTGAAAAGCTCTCGCGTCGCTCACAATCATTTGCCCAAAGAAATTTTTACAGGAATCTGTAGATCATCCTTCTGCGATTCAACCACCCGAAGCTTAATCCATTTGAAGGTTTCGCACATAGTGAAAATTAATTATATACACGAAGTACTTTTAAGTGAATGAAATACGTGTCTTCGAAATTTAATTATTTTGCACCCAAAAAGACAACGCAACATTCCCTAAAACTAACCCAGTACACATTTAAACATTGCACAAAAATATTTGAGTGTTTTAAAGACGGAAGAATGATGTGGTTTTACATGCGAGGCTCTCAAACTTGTTTAATAAAATGGTGCGTCAAATGACGATTTTAACGGAATTTGGTAATTTGCATATTTCTTTGAAATAAAAGGATATTTTGCCAAAAAAACTATCCAGTAGTTTTTGTCATGCCCTAGCCTAACTACCATGAAAATATGAGCGAAATCGAATTTTCGACCCTTGCCGAGTTATTTTCCATTTTTATGGACAGGGACTCTTAATAGCTTTTATAGATTAAAATGGTCGGCTTTTTCTAGCTCGGGAACTGCCTGGCCCTTGGGCTCAGTTAAGAAAGCCTTCACCTGTTAACAGTCCTGATTCAATTTCAATTGCTAAACATTGTTTTAACAGGAAAGGGTGAATTTATTGTTGCACTAACCAAAGATCAAGCAGGATTAGACGACAAAGCTGGCGAGTTTATTGGTTCTATTAGCTCAGTGAACATGTTCAACAAAGTCCTTGACAGGAGCGTGATATTTTGGATGATGCACGGCTGCGGCGAGAACATTGCAAATGCCATCTTACCCTGGTCACAGTTTATTGATGGATTTGTTGGAGATGTAGATATTCAAAGACCTGCGCTGTGTAGAGACAGCGAAGGTGGGTGAATAAGACAATGCCATACTAGCTACAAGAGTTACAATATCCGGCACTAAAGCCAAATTAAAAATTTGCTTCTGACAATGTACATGTATGCCTTCATGATATATGTACCTTTATTTTCAATTAAGGTTCCGGACCCGCATCACTGTGATTTCATAATTAGACAATATGGTTACAAGAATTATCATATCCTGCACTTACTCACAACTTAATGCCTCATCGTATGCATTTTGCTACCTTAACTTTTAATCAAGGTTCCCGCATCATCGTGGTTGCCAACAAAACGTCCCAATCTCTTCAGCCATCTACATTTGAAAGTCCGCTCTTCGAGCGATCTTACAAAGGGCACAGTGTCTGTGTACGATTCAGATATATCATGTATGGTTTTGGAAGACGGGTCCTCCGTCTGTATCAACAATTAGAGTCAATAACCAAGACCAAGAGGCTGATGTGGGCAGTGAATGAATCCAACAATACAGAGGGGACCTGGAAATACGGCAGAGTATCTCTGCCGAGTGTAACTAAGCACAGAGTGAGTACAATTCCTCAAGTTTCTTTAAATTATATTCAGTTTACAAAGCACAACGAAACAATTCAAGAGTGCATTCAATACAACTTCAGCCAAGAAGTCTGGTTTAGGCAAATGCAGTGTTTATGCCAGAGCGCGCCATTGCGGGAATCCCGCGTTATAATCAGAGATGGCCCCCAGAAAAACGAAAAAAGGGCCCATTTGGCCCTTTCCTTTTGCAAGACTGCAGGCTTAACACAGGCATAATATTTTAAAAGCCATCCCAGGGCTCGAAATTGTGATCGATACGGCGCCAATGCAACAAGCAGTTCATCCTTGGCGACCAAAAATTCTGGTTTAGTCGCGATATTACGGCATAATGGCGACTGCATTTCTCTGTGTTGACGATCAATAACGATTATCTTGTCACACATTATGTCCTTCTAGAAAAATCCTATTGAAAGATCTTTGCTTCTAAAACATTCAACATAAGAAAAGAAGTCAATCCGTCCGTTTTGCTTTGCTGTATTGATTCTCTCATGTCGGAAAACTTCCCAATGGCTGGCTGTGTTTGAAATCGCCCTATAATGCATTGCAAACCCTTGATCATTGACTACGTCATGTATGCCTAAGGATTGTTCTCTTGTAATGCACGGATCCTTCATACTACTGTCTGATTCAAAAGAAACTTTATTGAGTACAAACCCTTCAAAAAGCACTTACCATTAAATTTTATCATAGATTCTAATGAACTGCTTTATGTTCCTTGGTACCCTGATGCATTTTTTCCTTCTGTAGCTTTCAATTTAGTGGCCCATTTCCTAAAAAAATGGCCCCTGAAAAAGATCTTCAGGGGCCACTTTGGCCCTCAAGTAAAATTTTCTGGCTGAAACACTGCAAATGTACTGTATTGTAATGTTAATTTGTTTGGTCGTTTGTTTGTTTGTTTGTTTGTTTGTTTTGTTTTGTTTTGCTTTCTGTTCAACCTTTTGGAAAACGTTCCGTAAATGTCGAATAGTACTAGTTATCCTGTGTATTTTTACTGGCATATTTTTATTCGAAAAAAGAAATTAATTCTATGTCTGTTGGTTACAAACACTTTCAATCAATAATTGATTGCGCTTTGATCTAGGTTTCGTTTGAGGCAGACATGAGTAAAGACCCTGGGTATGTTGGTCTCCGTGCTTTGCGCGTCACACCTGGCTATTGTCATCCAGTTCCTTTCAAAGCAACACAAGGTACAGGGTATCATGGGTAACATTTTATACTTTGATATTCTTTTGTTTGTATGTCTGTTTTTATCGTTTGAATCATCTACTATTGATCACTATTTCATTCTCCTTCAGCATGTGACGGAAACTTTACTAATTCATCAGGCCTAATGTTCTCCCCACGCTACCCTGGATATTATCCTCCTTTGATTCGCTGTCGCTGGTTGATCAAGGTTTCCTCAGAAAGGACGATAAAACTGCGCTTCTTGGAGTTTCAATTAGAAGATCACCCATCTTGTTACAATGACTACATAGAGGTATACGATGGCGGCACGTCAAGGACACTTCTGGGAAGATACTGTGGACAGCGATTTCCAGAGTTTCTCCAGTCATCTTCAAACATTATGGAAATAATCTTCGTAAGCGACGAAAAAATAACAAGGGCCGGGCTGAAACTATACTATACTTCGGAAAAAGGTAAGTGATGCATAAAATTCATGATAGCAGAAAACGCCCTCTAATAAAGAAGAATGAATAGACCAAAAAAGAAAGAAAATAAATAAACAGATAAATGAACGAAAATAATTAACCAAATGAATAGATGGAAGAGTAAATAAATTTGGAAGCAAATCAGTAAATCAATTAATTTTCTTTCTGATTGACAAAAACATCAACCCTTAGAAGTTAACCATCTCTTTGGGGATTTCCTATGTTCAGTACAGATCAAAGCACATTTGTATAGCTTTAATCGAATACCGTATCACGATTGTGACCAAGAAATTCAGAAAGAAAAGAGGATTAGACGCAACTGAACAGAATATTTGAAGATTATATGTGACTGACTCGTTATAGGAAAAAAACGCTTCCAGCTCCTACCTGGAACTAAAATTGAATGTCATTTATCTTAATTATGATTTTCTGTAGAAAACAATGCTCAATATATCCAGAAGAACAAAGGCATCGGTTTTCAGCTGATTACGCCTCACTTGTCATTATCCTAGATAAAGCGTAAAAACTTTTGCAACATCAATTTTATGTATTGTATAATATATAATATTGTGACTTTTAGTTACACTGTTTAAATAATGAATGAATATACCATTTAGATGAAGTTTATTTACTTTTAGCTACCAATGGCAAAATAAACTGCGTCCAGTATGAAGGTATGACTTGCATGCATAAGTCCTGGTTTAAAAATTTTAACCCAGGCCTAAAAAAATAAATAAATCGAGTAAAATTGCTTTGATATCTCATGTCTCATATACAAAAGCTGAAATAGTATAAAGGACAAAGTATCCTGACTATCGTTAGAATCAATCAATCAATCTTTATTTGCACTCGCACTTACAACAATGAAAATATTAAAAGTAAAAATTAGAGTACTAGCTGTAACAAGTCCTTTTTCGCAAATCTTTCAGGGCATTGCAGTATTTAGTTAATTGTCGTCATACAAGATGTGAAAAGGATCCAAAGTTATCAAAGATTTTAGAGTCTTCAATTGTTAATGTTTTGGTTGAAAAGTTAGGATCGAATGAAATTCCAGCTGTTAATGCACTGTGAATTTCTCTCCATAAAGGTTGTCCTTCTAGCTGTGAGTGTAACTTCATTTCCCCCAAACAGCGTGAAATGGTGATCACGGTAAAGGCAGGGAGAGAACTAACAGCTATACCAGGAAAAATTCCTTCTAATGCCGCCGCAATGTAAGCGCGCCAATTATCTAAAACAGTCAACGCTCATAAATATCTCATTTTGTTTAGGTGACAAAAAGAAAAAAACAAAAAATGTTAATTTATTGAACATTAAATCCTTCGGTGAAAAACCTAAGAGCTTTGCTTTACATCTTCTACAACCCTTCTCTTATTTTGAAAGGTTCCTACTACTGTGTAACTTCGACCAGCATACCTATTGAACACGGCTGTCAAAAGACTTGTGTACATGCATAGAGACACATGCGCATTTTTTTTTTATTTAATTTGTTAATCCTCTCAGTTTCCACGTATATCTAGTTGATTTATATATATTTTTTAAGCGATGCTGGACTCGGAAGAAGCAGCGCTATATAAGACTATTATTATTATTATTATTATTATTATTATTATTTATTAAAAAATATTAATTAATCTGTTAATCCTTTTAGTTTCCATGTATATCTAGCTAATTTATGTATTTTGTAAAGCGCTGGTCGATTTTGAAGAAGCAGTGCTATATAAGACTAACTTTATCATTATTATCTATTATTAAGTATTGGGCATTACATACATGTATGTTAGGTTATGCATCATTGAAAAAACTCCTTTTTATTCTTCCTTGTTATTCCCACAGACTATTTCAGAAAAATAAAATTTCGCATCTACCAGAGAAACAATTGTCTGGCTTATCAGTGTTGAAGTATTTGTAAGTACACGAACAATCTCTGGACAACACATGTAATTACTTTTAAATTGCAATCATTCAATTTCTTGAATAAATTGTAGCGAGCACATTTCATTTGAAATACGTCAATACTCCTTAGGCTAGAAAGGAATATATCATAAGTTCTTCTAAAATCACTTATTTATGTCTATACATATACAGGTACAATTCTGTCAAACTACATTTTAGGTGTAGACTTAATATTCAGTAGCCAATATTACTATTGCTGTAAGTTGTCCTTTTTTAGTACACTAATGCCGAGAAGAGCTTTACTCTAAATATGCAGAATTTTTCTATCAGCTTTGACTCCATCAATTCATTCAGTGTTAAATCTTTCTAGGGACTTGAGTGAAAATCGTCTCTTCCGAATGCCAGTGGGTGCATTTGCCAACGTTTCTTTACTACGTACTATGTAAGTGCAAAAATTTGAGCACAACCACTGACTGATAAGGATGTTACCGGCAGGCAGTTACCGGTTACACAAGCTTCCTAGTCAAGCAAGAGGTCCAACTAGATATTATAATTTTTATAAATATATGTTCATGAACCGTCTATATTCGGCCATACAATGGCAGCTAAACAACTTACTTGTCAAATATTTCTATGAAATGCTGATGGAAAAATGAATTTTTGATTTAACAGCCTCTCGATATTAATTTGATATGCACCGTTCAAATAAAATGTCTTGCAGCGTTGCACCATTGTTCCAAACACACGTTGATTGATGGTAACGCTGTTCAGTTGAACTTGCCATGCTTACAATGGACTTTTTGGCCATTCAGATAGTTCAGCCCTGTGCTGGGTCATTACGTTGTGTTCATGAGCATTTATCTCCCACTGTGCCCGTCTTCACTGACCCAGGCATATAATGACAAATATAATACTCAAGGTAGCCCAGTAGAGGAATAGCATTCCATCCTGGAGGAGAAAAATTCCTTTCAGTCGCTTTATGCCAAGGTAGCCGGGATTAGCTCCGCTCTGGCTTTTTATATCAACCTGTACATATTTCAACCAGAAAACGTTTTTTTTGTTTGTTTGTTTGTTTGTTTCAGGAAGATTGATAGGAATTTTATAAGGACCTTACCTGATGGAATGTTTGTGAATATGTTAAATCTACAGACTTTGTAAGTAAAATTAATTATGATCTGAAGAAACAATCAAATAAACAATACAATTGTTTTTGTATGGATCTCTTTTTATTTTCATTTCACCTTTGAAGGGACTGTAGTTTCAACTTGATCGAAGATATTTCGTCGACGACCTTGGCTTCACTGACGTCCTTGACAACATTGTAAGTGGAAAATTATAAAACGCTCGTCAGAGTGTCTCAGTTGAATTCAATGATGATTAAATACCATCTTCTTAAATTGACATTATTGCCCATGCTGTTCTTGAAGGAGCCTGAGACGAAATCGTATAAAGATGATTGATAAGGACGCGTTTAACGAGACCAGAAACTTGGAACATTTGTAAGTCTTAAAAAGAAAATTATGTCGTTTACTTGATAGTTAGTTTGTTAACCAAAGCACACTATACACGTGCTTTTACTTTTACTTTATGGGAGGAGCTAGATGGGGTGGGAGGTGGTGCAAATGTCAGTTATGTCAGTTAAAATTTTGTACATTTACGATGTATTAGGCAACAGAGTGTAAAAATGTTCACCGCTCAAAAGGAGCTTGGGATACTTGTGGTTGCGCTTTACCGGTTTGTATTTACCAAGGCCATATTTTGTTGCTTCTTCATTCAAGCTTCTCGGCATCTATGACGTTCAAATTTGAGACGATAGAAGCTAACAATCGCTTTAAAAATAACAGCAGACATTTCGATTTTCTGTACTGAAGCGCATGGGATCATGTAACAAATAGCATGAGTGTCAAGTTGTAAATGATTGATATTAACAGACTGATAGAAGACTCAAAGTGATGGTTTAGGTCTAAAAAGGTTAAAGTAATAATATTTCATTGAATTTCAAACGAATATCAAGGGATAAAGCCTTTGGTGTGTTGTTTGTAAATCTGACTACAAATGTCAGTTGTCAGTTAAATTTTCGGGTATTTGTCAGTTGTCAACTTTTTTTTTTTTTTTTTTGCCATTTGTCAGTTGGCCTCATGCAGACCCTCTTATATCATGTCTTAATTGAGAAGTTAACCTTTCCCTTCAATAAATTTGCATTAAGGTACCTTCAACAGAATTTACTGGAAGAGCTACCTGACAATATATTCGTTGGTTTATCGAAGCTTAAAATATTGTAAGTTTAAAAATGATTTTTCTTCATTGTTAATTAGTAACACACCATCTTTACAATTTCATTTTTTTGGCGGTTAAATTCTTAGTGAAGAAAAGAAATCAAGTCGTCCAAGTGTCCTAGATTAATTATAAATCAAGTAATATCAGTTTATGCCATATTTTCTCAAAGCACGTTTTCCAACTTTTTTAAACAACTTTAGGAAAATCAATAAGATTGCTCAAGCACGGAAAAATGGCAATCGAAATAAAATTGCGCGAGGCGAAGACTGCGAAAGAATCAGTATGATAAATGGTGCATTTTGTATAATATTCTATGAAATATCCTCAAACACATTATGTTATAGGCTCCTAAATGACAACAAGATTCAAAGACTGACTTCCAAGACATTAGCTGGACTGTCCTCCTTGGAGAAATTGTAAGTAATTTGGGGTTTTTACATTGGAGAGAGGGAAAGAACTTATAAACTGTTGTTTTGTATGTAAACTGACGTATGCTATTGAAGATTAAGATGAAATTAATTATAATTATTAAATTTTAAATACAGTATAAATCTCTAACATCAAAGGCATAGCTTTCCTGTATGAAATCGACCAACCTGGTATTCTGCATGTCGGTGTGTCCAATGCAACGTTGAAAGAAACAGACTCTGCCTCTGGGCAAAACCGTAAAACCGATAATTGATCAAAAACAGCACTTTCAGGAAATCGCAAACAAGTTATACTACACAATTATGCTAGCATTGTTTCATGATTTTGTCCTATAGCAATTGCTTCTGTTTAGTAATTTTGTATAGCCATTAATCCTTATTTATCCTCTACTAGGAATTTGAGTCACAATTCTCTTAGTTTGCAAGATTTTTCACCAGAGGCTTTTAACGCACTAACCAGCGTGAAGGAACTGTAAGTGGTTGTAATGAATTTGACTATTGTGGCGGTAAGAAGTAACGTCAGTAATTTAAGGAAGTGCTCACAATACCGAAGGACCTTTTTGTTTCAGTCTGAAAGTTACAAGGATCACTCTACAGGAATGAAAACAATAACATCAAGGTGTTGTTTCAAACAGCAACAGAAAAAGTGTTTGAGTAAATAATTAACTTACAGCTATGTTTTTCCTTTTTAGTTACCTTGATGAATTTATCCTTTGTTGTTATGCCGAAAAAGCAGCGCCCGGTGTCCATTGCGTCTCACCAAAAGATGAGTTCTCCAGCTGCTCTGACTTGATGAAAAACAAAGCCGTTCAAGTTTGTGTTTGGATTCTGGGGCTTACCGCCCTTGTTGGAAATCTTTTTGTCATCTTGATGCGAGTAATTGTGAAAGAAGATAACAAAGTACACTCTTTTCTTTTGACAAACCTAGCAATTTCAGATCTACTCATGGGCGTCTATTTGCTCATCATTGCCTTCCAAGACGTACAGTGGCAAGGTGAATACTTTAAACATGACATTGACTGGAGGACTGGAAAAATGTGCGAATATACTGGCGTCCTGTCGATGATTTCAAGCGAGGTTTCTGTGCTTATGCTGACGCTCATCACAACTGACAGGCTCATCTGTATTGTTTTTCCGTTTAAAGTGAGACGAATAAATCGAAAATTTGCTTACATTTTTGTAGCCGGGATATGGGTTTTTGGAACATTGATAGCCATTATTCCAACATTTGGGTTGGAATTTTTCTATGACAAGGGGCGAAATGTTGGATTTTATGGAAAATCAGCTGTGTGTCTTCCTCTCCATCTCTCGTCAGAACGGCAAGCTGGTTGGGAATATGCCGTGGGGATTTTCATCGGATTAAACTTTGCCTCATTCGTTTATATTCTTGCTGCTTACACAATTATGTTCTTCACAGTGAAAAGAGTTTCAAAGCAAGTCAGGTCCACGAATATGAACAGAGAATCGCAAATGGCAAAAAGAATGGTTTTCATCATCTTAACCGATTTCCTGTGCTGGATGCCTGTCATCATTATTGGAATTTTGTCTCTATGCGGACAGTTTCACGATCCTGAAAAACAAGCCTACGTGTGGATTGCGGTATTTGTCCTTCCAGTCAACTCATCTATAAACCCCATACTTTACACATTCTCAACTCCAAAGGTCAGGAGAAAAGTCACTGAAAAGGCGGAAGCAATGAGCAGTTTTTTTGGAAGAACAGTGCGATGGCCGCGAAGCACTTCGTCTTCAGGTTTGTTGTATTTCCTTTTTTAGTTTACTCACTATAGAATTTACAAAGTATTTTTTGTGTGTAGTTGGTTTATTAGTTTTAGACGTATAACGTTGTATTGGATACCATAACCAGCAAGTATCGATGATTTTTTCCTCGTCTGCGGAGGAGAAAGGTGGGAGCAGAGGGAAACATAAAGTTTTGACATAGGCTAGTGATATAACTGATTCCTATTCTTATTTATATGGTTGGTCATCACAAACACGTCGCACATACTTTCCTTTCTGTAGCATTTTATTACCGAAAAAGACTATAATCAAGCTTTGTGCTTAAAATGTATAAGAGAGTTACAGAAAAGAAGTCAATAAGTTCTGTATGTGGAAGCCGACAGTAGCATCTTTTTATTTTTTTTAATTTTTTTTTTTCCTTAGTGCAACAAAGTGTACTACCTAGTTTATTACATCGCGGAAACAGTATTGTCCCAAGCGATTCTCAGTCAACCGTCAAATCAAGTTTGAGCCCGTCTCCAATTCCAACCTCATCAGCTCGGCCGTTAGATGAGATACCACAATGTGAGAAACCTGAAACTGATTTGAAGCTGATCGAAACACCAAAAGTGTTCCCGGATGAGACCTCATTTTCAGTGGTAAGGATGTCTGACTCGTTCTATACATAATTACTGTCACGCTGATCGTTGAATAGGCTCGATTTCCGCCGCTTTCTCGAGTCCGGTCTACGTTCCTCCCCGAGATAATGTAATTCTTGCGGCACTTCAGGTGGCCGGAAATGTCATCTGATGACAATCATAGGCAGGCCCAGACGCCTACGGCTCGTAAAATTTGTGGCGTTTTCGCCACTTCTTTTAACTTTAGCCCTCCAACCTATTTTGTTTGACATTATTGTTGCAGATGGGCTTTACATGCTGTGTTCTACAGAAGCGTTTTTTTTTGTTTTTTTTTTAAAGTAGCGCAGAGCTGTTTGACTATGCTGTAGCAACTGTCATGTCAAAGGTCACACATATGTTGGTGTAAATGGTGTTGACACCATGTTTATGTTTTGCTAGTTCGGTTTGCTTTGGCTCATTTAAAAATTTAATTTTGTCTGGCTTCGCCAGAGACTGGTGTTGCTTCTCTTCAAGAAGACTAAAGTACACATCAATTTGACTGAGTGTTTTGTTTCTTGAAATCGATGTTTGCGTTTATCCCTCTCTTTATTTACTTTGTTCGTTATCTCATATTCTGGTACCACATGATTCAAATATAGATTCTAACGTATAAGTCTATTGACTATTTTGCGTGTTGTATATGCTACTATGGTTTAGCTCAGGCAAGATTTCATCAGTTGACGGTATTTGGTTAAATATCCCACTAATGCGATCGCACTTCATATCGCACAACTCCTTTGCTACTGCGAGAAAGCTAATTTATGCAGCCTGCTCGATTCAGCCAGGCAGATTTCTTATTGGTTGAAATTAACAATGCCAAGTCCACGAGTCCAGCCGTGAGTTCGGGGGAGGAGCGCGGGCTCTTTTCCTGAACAGCGGCTGGTAATCGAGCCTAATCGTTGAAGCAATATTTTTGTATGATAAATTCAATATTGTTATTCAATTCTTAATAACTCTGCTTTTTAAAAAGAACACTACAAAAGACCTCAAAGATGACTATCGCAATGCGTGTTCATAGTCTACTATTATATTTGTCCATGGGTGTAGGCTGCCGATAGCTTTCACGCGCAGTCAAGTACGCATCAGTTTGTATCCTGGCTTTTTGGCCAAATTTATTGACCGGCCATGGCCAATAAAAACTGAGCAATATGAGATTACTGTTAAGTTAACAATCATAGAGGGTTTATAATCTACTTGTACCTTGAGAAAGCTGGAGGCGCGGTGGCCTCATGGTTAGTGAGCTCGACCCCCGAACGAGGGTTCTGAAGTTCGTATTAATCCGTATTTTTCTAAATGAAAACTATAGCTTGAAAGCTTAATGCAAACCAAATTCATTTATCGTGTTCTGTATTGCCCTTGACTTAACGTAAAATTATATTTCTAATGCTAGATTCACGAGCTAACAATCCCAACTTTAAGCAACCCCGATCAGTCTAGCCCACCACTAAATATAGAATACTAGCACGACCACCATCAATTTAAATTATTTTCTGTTATTTTCTTTCAGGGATTTGTTGTAGCGTGGTCGGGAAATAAAAATGATATGGCCATGCGACTGATTAAATATTTCTCAAACGCTCAGGAAGACGCTTGGAGGAAAGAGACCGAATTAGTCAAAGAACTGAGTGATGGAGACGGACACGCTAACATTCTCAAATATTGCTGGCATGCTCGAGGTATCGAAAAATATCATGTCCTGCTTTTATTATGAAGCTTAAAATGCTGGTTTGAATTACAGGCTGGACAAAACTGTTCTGGATGGACGTTTTAGCACAAAAAATTAAAACAAGCAAAGTGTCGCAAATAAGTTTTAATAAGATTTAAAAACCTTAGTAAATTCCCCACATGGAAAGTTGTTTTTATATCGATCACGCGTGGAAGGCGTGTGTTACACCTTGTCCAAATCTGGTAACTGAATCACAAAAGTATTCAAAATCACATGATTTCTGAGAAAAAAGAGTCACATTTGAAGTGTTGTTTTGCGAAAAACATTGTTACAGGTTGGTGGATTATTTTTTTCAACAATTAGGCAAGAAAGCGAGAGAAAGACTTACAACTTAGTTGGCCACGGAAATACGATACTGTCTTCAGACATTGAACTTCCTTAAAGTCTGTAAACTGTTCCTGCCACAAGATCGGTGTTCCACTTGTTTTGAAGATGGAAGCCTGTAGCTTGCTCTTCGTACAAGCCACAATTACACAAAATGCTGCTGTGTTCAAGCGTTGTCGGCCAAAAACTTCAGAAACTGTTTTTTGTGCTTTTAGGAAAGCCCCCGGACCTTTCTTTTGGGCTCAACTTACAGGAGCTTGCCATTTCCTCGCATTTTCTTGCATAACAGCTTGAACGAACTTCGTTAGGTTTGCCCTGAGGCTCTTTGGTGGTAGTATCACGTCTTGATTCTTTCATGTATCTGATGTGTGTCACAGGATCATAGTGCTGTTTAGTTAGATTATCGCTCCTCCCTCGTGCCATCTCGCTGAATTCATGAAAAAAATCCCCAAACACGTAACGATGTTCCTCGTACGTCAATGGTCTATTACAACGATGATGAAAAACATGACCATTTTTACTAAGAAATAGCGCGATTTTTCATATTTTTGTGATCCAGTCTGCAAATTTAGACACGATACAACACAAGTCTTCCTTGCGTGATCTACATGGAAATTAGTTTCCATGTGTGGAATTTAATAAGATTTATGACAATCACAAAATTATTTGCTTGTTTTAATTTTTTGTGGTAAAACGTCGATCCAGAACAGTTTTTTTCCAGCGTACTATATAGGCGCTTTCCATCCACCTAAAATTCGTGCTTGAATATTCAAAATTTCTATTGGTGAATGAATATCATTTTTCAAGCCGATTGTAACGGAGTGGAGAATGTTTCCCAAAGTTCGGAAGAAGGAGACAACCTCGTGAGAAGCAGTTGAACGTTCGAATTTGTTTCCAAAAATTCCTATGCTATACGATTTTACTTTCAGAATTTCCGGAAGTTTTGGATGTATGTTTCTTATTTTGGAAAGTGAGCAATTTTTCGATTTTCTATAAACTTTGCCATCAAATTTCCGTGCCATCTGTTGCTATTCATACATTACATATTTCCTAAATCTTTGGTTGAAAGAAAAGCGCCCGACAAGAGAGAAAAAGAAACCGGAAAAGAAAAA
>NC_138147.1:19487500-19497500 GCF_964199315.1 Orbicella franksi
AAGATTTTTGAAGTAATTAATTCCAGCCGCTGCCCCGTCAAAACAATTTACAATTTCCTCAAGCATCTTAATCCCAAACTGGATTGCCTGTTCCAACGACCAGGGGAACTGTCAGCAAAATTAAACCCTGACAAAGAAAGCATCTGGTATTGAAATTCACCAGTTGGAGAATCAACACTCGCCAATATGTTGAAAACGATGAGTATGGCAGCTGGTGTGTGAGAGCCACAGCTGTGACGGTTTTATCTGATCGTAATGTAGAGGCAAGACACATTAAGGCAGTTACCGGCCACAAGTCAGACAGTGCCATTGAATCCTACAACGCAAGAACATCTTTCCCCCAGAAGGAAAACATGTCGAATATTTTGAGCGGATTCGTATCTGGAGAAGAATCATTACTCCAACCGCTAGCTATCCAGAATCGCTCCGATGTTCAGATTCCAATGCAGAACGAGAATTATCCATCCAACTATTCTGCTGCCGTCACATCACAAGTTTATCAGCAGTCAAATAACGATCTTCCACAGTCGATCACCTTCGATGGTTGCACGGTCTCCATTGTGAACAACAACAACTTCTTTCGTTAACTTTGCAGTACGACCTTCCGGCAATGCAAGTCTCTCAAGCCTTTGTTTAACTTTTTAACTTAATATTTTCTTGTCATTGACGTTTTCTAAATTAAGAAACCTGGCTTCCAATGGCATTTTTGCATCATTTGATCGTTGATTTTGTAATCAAACTCGGCTCATCGGCTTGGCTCATCCTGAATGAAATGTGAAAGTGCGCGCACACAGAAACCAACACAATGCGATATATTTTTCAATTATCCTCGCGTGGCGTGACCTGTTTTTATCATTGTTAATAAAAACGTAAATCTGTCTTGTTTTTAAGTTTTGAACGACTAGTAGATTTGCACTAAAACAATTAGATTATTCGCTCTCTATGCGTGATGGTTAACTCGGGCTGCGCCCTCGTCAACTATTACGCGATAGAAATCTCAGGCTCATAATCTAATTGTTTATTAGTGTGCAGTGGCTTGGTTTGGTCGACAAAATTGTAACGTTTCCTCGTTTCTCCGTAGTTTTGAAAGAACATTTACAAAAAAATGAATAAACAAAATTCCTGAGAAGACTAGAATGTGAGCATTTACGGTTTCTTGAATTAAAAAAAGTTCGAAATTTTTGAAAGAAACTGATAAGCGCGCGTACACAAATGCAAATGTCAAATTGACAACTACTTCAGTCCGGGCGAATTCTCTAAAGCTTGAAGTTTAATGCTAAGACCAGAAATAATTGAAATCGCTATTTGAAGGAAATTTCAGTTAGAATTCTACTAAAACAATAAGATTATTCGTTCTCGATTTCTATGAAGTGATAGTTGATGACGCCGAAGGCCGAATCAACTATCACTTCATTAGAAACGTCCAGCTCATAATCTAATTGTTAAATAGAACACATCCTTGTGCCCCACTACAATCCTTTTAAATCTATTTTAAGCTTCGCGTCACGCTGTCAAAGTCATTTTTAATCTCGGTCCCATGATCTCGCAGCTAATGAAAAACGAATTAAAGAGAAAAAAATCTCTGAAAACCTCTTTCAAAGCACCCCGGCGAATTTTACTTACCCTTTCCTTACGACTTGCGCTCCGAAAATCCAGGCGCAATTTTTTTTTTTTTTTTTTTTTGCATATTTGATTACAAAACCAAACTTTGAATTTCATTACGCCATCTAATTTGACCAATCAGGTGTCTTTCCTAAAATAGCCTCGCAAGTATGACCAGGCGATAAAATGAAATTGAAAAATATACATCATTGGAAGAGGCCCATGTATGGGGGTTGTGTTCTCTTAGATCATCGTCTCTTACATCCGAGGATAATACGTGAAGGAAGCACGAGGAGCTAGATCTGTTGTGTGCGTGTTGTGTATTATGCTCATGAAATGACTGGTACTCATAATAAATTATTTTTGTTAATTTATATTGTATTCTTTTAGAATTGTTAAAATAAACAATTAGAAAGATTAAGTCAACTTTACAAGCATTCCCGTCACCAGAGGCCGCGCTCCTTTTGGTCAGCACCAAGAATCGCGTCCACTGGGCCGGTCCAACACCGGAAGTCCGCGATTCACAGACTTCACGTCAAATCTGACAAATCTGATTTGCTGAGAATACGAAACGAATACTCTGCGCATGATCAGAAAATCGGGTCAGGCCAGAGGTTGTGATTCTTGATGCTGATCGACCAAAAGGAGCGCGGCCTCTGGGGACGAGAATAGTTTGCAAGTAAGTTCAGTAACAGGCGCGATACCCTCAATATAGTCTCTTACGGCAAAACTTTTTTCCTTTTTCTTATCACAGTTTTGTGTTTATCATTATTTTTCAGTGCATTTTTATTTGATTAAGTTCATTATTTTTCCAGCTTCAGGAAGTGATGCATTTGTGTTTTGAACAAGACCCGGATGTTCGACCAAACGCCTCCCAAATTCGAGACCTCCTGGAGGAGCTGTGGTATCGCAATGACATCTGGGATACAGCATTGTGATTCTCTATAGTTAGAAATGAATCACAGCTCATTTCGGAAGCCGTGGTGGGATTGGGATTGATGGGATTCGTGACTTGTGAGGCCTGCATGCGGCTCTGTGGCTTGTTAACTCCCTGTGATAAAACTTTGTTGGTGTGATGAGTGCCTTTGTTTTTATCCATTTTCTGTCTTTCAGTCAGTAGTTAGTAGTGTTGAAAATTTTGTTGGCCTGTTGTGTGCCTGCGTGCGTTTTTTTTTTTTTTTTTTTAATTTCGCTTGTTACTTGCCTCTGTTTAAGAGTAATTGTTGCTTGTTGACTACCTTTTTCGGCTTGTCCTTTAAATTTGAGAGAACATGTATTCAATTTTTACTGATTTACGACAATATGTTCTAAGAAATGTGTGAAAAATAAAAGCCTTAAAAAAAGGTACAGCAAAATAATATACACTATGTAGTGTAAAGTAGGGAACATTTGTCTGTCTAGATTATACTATGGGGTCCCCATTTCTATGTTTTGACAAAAACAGCAGAAACAACCCTTATTGTGCACTCATAGTTACAGGAGGGAGCCAAAAAGATTCTTTAAATGGGGTCATAAAGTCAAAATTGTCTCACAAAATCCTACGAAGCTTTACGAGCTCTTAGTGAAGGACTTGGTTCGTTGCAGCTGCTACGAGCTCCGGGAAACCAAAGTACAATATGACTGATAGACTACAACCCTTCGGATCAGTAATAGCGAGTATGCAACCCTAACAAGCCTTTAAATCTGATTGGTTGCATTCGTGTTCCTGCTATAATTGGACTGTGCAACTACATGGTTGCGACAAAGTCGCTCTAGGAGACGATGAAAGCAGTTAGAAGATTGTTGGTTCCTTTTTCACTTGTTCCCTTTCCCTTAATTGTCCTCCACAAATTAAGCTCAAATCATGAATCATTAATAGATACGTTTACATGAGCTTTTAATAAACACATGATTTATAGAAATTTGGCATTCATATATGGTAGTTTTCTCAGTTATATAATAATCATTCGTCATGTAAATCCTTAATAGCCCTTTTCACGGTTACCTTTGCTCATTTGCATTACAATAAAATCTAGCATGTATGTGAGGCAATTTCGGGTTATATTTTAGTTTTAGCCCGAAATTGCCTCGTATCTACGTTGGATTACACTGTAATGCAAATGAGAAAAATTAACCGTGAAAAGGGCTATTGCACTCCGCATTTACACGATTACCTATAATTTTTAAAGGACTCATTAGAGATTATCAGTCGTCCCCAAAACTGTAGGGAACAAAAAAGGCTAGAGTTTATAAACTGGGACCAAAAGTCGTACTAATCATGGACTAGCTAAGTCGTGCATTGAACAACCAAGCCCTGGTAAAGTATAATATTCAGCTGAAACAGTGGATCTCATATGCTGTGGGGGATAAGTCGATACCAAAGAAACGGACGTCACAGCCCGTTAGGTGAGTCAATTCGTAGATATAGACGGAGCTGCAGTCCTTTACTTTAATGTAAACATCTTGCGCGCAACAATCTCTAAACCTACGAATGCAGACCTTTCTTTTGACTGTACCATTATCCACTGTAAGATGAACCTGACTCAACCAGGCAAGAAACCTTGCATCGCATCTGTTCTTCTTTGAGAACAGATGCGATGCCTGCGGCTCCTTGGAAAGAATGCCAGCCATTAATAGTCTTGTCATATTTGTTTTGTGGAATACTGTTACGTAGTCATATTTTCTTTCTACATCTGTCTGATTTTGGTATTTTTTGATCGCGGAGACATGGTGGCCTCAGGTTAGTGCGCTCGACTCCAGATCGAGCGGTTTGGGTTCGAATCCTGGCAGGGAACATTGCGTTATGTTCTTAGGCAAGACAATTTACGTTCAAAGTGCCTCTCTCCACCCAGGTATATAAATGAGTACCTGCGAACTTAATGCTGGAGGTAACCCTGCGATGAACTAGCAAACCATTCATGGGGGGAGTAGAAATACTCCTAGTTGCTTCATGCTACAGAAACTACAATAAGCTCAACCTGATGGGTCACTTGGCTCGTATGCAGACTTTACCTTTACCATATACAAACAAATTAACAAATATGTAAAGAGCTCCCCCTCCATAGACGCCTCTTTCGTTCTGTAGTGTTGAGTGATACTTGTAGTATCAATTGGTAACTTCTTACTTTTTGTTCCATACTATATGAATACGTTTCTTATGCACAAACAATTCTAGATTAGGAGGTCTTCATTTTCCTACTTCCTGGGAATAAGCTGGTAAAAGATCTTGCCACTCAAAAATAGCTTCTGCGATGGATATTTATTACCATCTTTTTTGTCTGTTAAAAGGAGAAAGTCTCCATGTTTAATTACATATAGGTAGGTCTTAGGCGAATAAGTTTGTCCTCCACTTGACAAACTGGAAAAAAATAGCGATGATTTTTATTGGTTGTAAGTGCACCGTGAGAACATCGCAACCAGCGTCAGTGTTAATCAACCAGAGTATCTTTATTCTCCACTTTGGATAAACTGCTAGATGTGTACCATGCAGGTTATTTCAGCTAACGATATGGTGTATTCTAACTTCATATGGGTTATTTATTATTTATTTCTCTGTCACATGCCTTCTTCTTAAGGAAGATTCCTAACTTTCAAAGCTGTAGCTAAATAAAACAAAAAAGAAGATCTAGAAACTAACAAAAAATTGTACCTTGACAATTAGGACCGCTCCTTACAAATCCATTTTTGCATTACAGCTGTGCGATCCATCGGTATTCCTGCACTCAGAGTATTGTGTGGGTTTACTTGTGCAACACGCTCGTCGATAACTGAAAAAAAGGGAGTGTTATCATTTCCATGTCACCACTGACGGCTTGAATGTTCCATCAAAGGAAGTCTGGCGGAAACAAGCTATCTAACAATAGACCATATTCGTATCCTCGGTATTGGACTGGAACTAGCTTGCAACTGAGGCTAATGCGGGGAGCCTTTTCAAATGTAAATGAAATAAATCCCTTTTTAATGATATTCCTCCGCATGAGCCTCCTTTGCAAGCTAGCTCCAGTCCACTACCGAGAATACGATTAGGCCTATTCTACATGTGCAAATATAAAACAATATGATGTAAAATTCATGAGAGCCTTCTTACCAAGAAAATCACTACAACTAGTGCCTGAAATCTACTCCAATACCCTCAGATTTCCAAGTTACCAAGCCGGAATATGACAACGCCGAAGCCAGTTTTCACAAACGCCGGGTCGAGTCAAATCACAGTGATATATTGCAATAGGCTCGATATATTTTCTAGAAGGAACCCCCCTTTTTCCGAGGAAGAGAGTTAATAGCCCCCCCCCCCCCCCCTCTCCCTCTCTCTCTCTCTCTCTCTCTCTCTCTCTCATTCCCTTGGTCCAAAACAGGAAGTAGGTAAATGTAACCCTAGTATGTTTCTTCCTCTTTTTTGATACCGGTAACACGTTTCGCTAGGAATTAAATAAGCCCCCCTCTCAAATAGGTCCCCCTCTGTCACATAATCTCCCCTCAAAAGTGCTTAAAATAAATAAGCCTCCCGGGGGGGCTTAATAGAGGATTTAAGGTAACTAAACTCTCCATTGCGAAATTTAGAAGGTACTGTAATTGGAATTTCAAAAGGTGTACATTTATTGCCCATGTGTGGTAAATGGTCCCATTTATTTCCCTCCAATAGGGATCGAAATAAGATTCTACTCAGCTACTCAGTCCTACTCAGAAGGAAAAATTGTCCCAGGGGGTGACGTGACCGCTGCTTCCAAAGCACTTTTTAGAGGGAGGCAGAGATAGGACCCTGGGAACGAGGTTAGTTACTGACCAAGCGTGAGGTCAAGCTGGCTGAATATTGGCCAAGTTGGTTTTTGAAAGAACGATGCCAAAATGTAACCGTCTTGACTTAGCAAGCTTGGTACGATAAAGGGTTTATTAAACGGGTTCAGGGGAAATTTTCCTTGCGGAAACAGTGGTAAGTCCCGAGCGGGCAAGATAGCGCCATCTCGCCGACTCGGGTAGCCAATTACAGCACAGGATTTGGTTTATCTTGCCCGCTATCGGAGTTAGCAAATTCCATTATTAGTTGCGCAATGCTTAAATCTGTTTGCCAAATACACTTGACATTAATCATATCTAGTCAGTTTTCATTGACAAGTCAACGAGCAGCATGTTCTCCTCGCTGGTACTAGCAGTATTTTCAGCTTGGTTCTCGGTCAGTGCCACTGATCTGTCTTCTGAGTTCGCTCACAACGCAGTGTTGGACCCACAAGAGTTAATGAAGCTATACTGGACAGTTGATTGGGAAAGTGAGACAGTATCGTTCGCTGTTGAGGCGGCAACTACAGGATGGGTTGGTTTCGGCTTCTCTTCAGGAAACGGAAAGATGGTCGGTAGCGACGTCGTAATTGGGTGGGTGAAAGACTCCAAGGGATATTTGACGGTAGGTATTTAAAATCATTGCATCGTTGGGTCAAACTCTTCCATACGAGATTTGAGCTGTTTGTCTTCATGGCAAATCTGGTATGTGGGTTGCGCAAGCTATGACTGAAAGTCGTATGCATATATAAATGTTTTTAGAACTAAGTAGAAGAAGAAGAAGAAGGCATAATATCTGTAGTCATCCTCAGCAGGTGAATTTTAATAGAATGTCGAAAGCTGACAAAAAGAGAGAGTGGTGCACCAGTAACTGTTGCGCAGAAACATAAAAGTAACATTGGAATTTGGATATTAGGTTAATGCTTTGTATCCACCATGCAGCAATATTTGTGTAACACAATGTTAAATCAGAAAAAAATAAACACAGCAACAAAGAGATTTTATGAAATATTCATTTATCACTTTCTAATCACTCTCATCTTCTTCAACAGATTAGAGTTATGATATAAGTTTCACGAGCGATTTATTTAGATAAAGTAGGGAGGACAAAACTTCGACAAAACTCTTTAAGTAATCTAGCCTGAAATTAAATGTCAGGCATCTCCCGCCCTAAGCCTTTTCAGGCTATAAATAATCTTACCGAGGCAAAGGATATCAGATATTTTAATTACTTTCACTCGTGACTAGTTATGTCGCCATAATGAGTGTCACGGCTAATACGACCTGTCAGTCGACCTGCGAAGACGCGCTAATAATTCTTACTGAACAAACGTCCTGCAGTTTGTCGGTGTAATTTTATCGCAGAAAAAAAATGAAGTTAGATTTGCAGAATAACAAGTTGGATCTAGGGCGAATTAGATGGGTAGTGTTTTTTCTTTAGCTCAGTAGGGAGATGGGCTAGGCCGAGGCCGAACGTTCTCGGTAATTCGAGGATTTGAAGTGAAATGTAACTACTTTATCAAGTTTGAAAACATAATGGTCTACACGTAGCGCTAGCAGTAAATCACTTCGAAATGCATTCAAATTTTTACCTCCAAGTAACGACAAAAATGATTCCAAGCTGAAGTTGCAAGAAGGTTAATTCATTTTGTATGATATTTATATCCAGTGTCACAACAGTGGGAAAACAAAAGCCCACTGAGAGGACATTTGGTTACACGATAGTGAATAACCACAATGGTACAAAAGAGAGTTGTAGAGTTTTAGTTTTATTGCAAAATATTTGTTTCGAAATTTAAATGCTTGACACATATGTTCGATGCGAGGATGGGAAGGCCAGGACGGAAACGGCAGTGGACGCGCGAATCTTTCGGTAGTCCCGTCTTGTCGCCAAAGACTAACTGCTTTTTCAGTCGCATAGGACGGCGACGTCAATTACTCGAGCTACATGAAAGCTTCTCACAAAACCAATGACATCCTTTAGAGATGGTAGAAATCTTATCCTATTAAGCTTAAACCGTGGTGAACAGACGACGCTGAAGTTATCTTTATGTAAACTTACATGAAGCAAACATTCCTGATCTGTCAGTATTTTAGTAATAAAGAATCCAGAATTTCTGTATGACTTGAAATCTTATCGACTTGGTCCAGATGGCTTTTTGCCAGAAGAGCGTTTCATAATCCCGTCGAGGAATCCTGACTTAGATAAATAGTTCAATTTCCATTTGTATTTGAAACAAGCATTTATAATGAAACAAACATTACGCCTAATTCCGGGTAGTATGAGAAATATGGGTTATTCACCTAGCGTGAGGTCAAGATGGCTGGATATCCATCCAGCCATCTATATCTCGGGATTCGCGCGCACCTATGATATGGGACAATTTTTCTATTTTTAGAACAAATTGCGCCATCCTGACGTCATATATCCGCGCGGATTCACGCACATGTCAGGGGCTCTCGCGTGGATGTTGTCACGTTGCGTGATCAAATGGTGAGAGTTGAGAGATTCTCTTGAGTATTTTTCACAGCGATGGCAGGGAATAAGGCAGGGAATACGAACCAGGGCGCTTATATGTAGTTTTATGCTCTGAGCTAACGGAAAAGGTGGGTTTTTCAGGGTCGAAAACAAGACTTCAATCTCGCGCTGGGAATGAATAATAAGATCTGCTCACGCTAGTTGTAAGCTTACGCGTATGCTTAAGAATATAGCAAAAAAACTCTCTACTCTGGTATCGAGTTAATTTGTGAATTTCTCAGACAATGTCTAATCATAACCAAAACCTGTTTTGATGGTTTCTTATTGTCTCTGCTTGTTTGGTGAGTTTGCAAAAGTTTTTGAAAGGAAAGTCTGACGCGTACAATTAGCTCATTTGCACAGTGCATGCAGCTCGTGCACTTTCAAGTCCGAGTCGGTGTTTTCAATTGTCAACAAATCTTGACAAAGATTTCTTTCGTTATCTTTTGTGCTGAGATGCTGCAACAAATTTCACGAATGCAAAAAAGGCTACTAACATCACATGTGTTTCTTCAACATAAGCATAGTGAAGTTTTACACTGCGAAAATGAAAACAGGCTAGAAGTTTTGATAACTCGATCACCTAAATCGAAATCGTTATTCCAAGTTGATTAAACAAAGCGTCATCGTAACTTTGCTGATTGTTTCTGCTTTATTCACATATTTTCAGCTTAGCTTTTAATATGTTCTCAAACATTTATCAATCTTAAACATATTTAAAAACTATAGAGCTATTGCTTGAGTTCGATGTACGCTTTCACACGAAAGTGCGGCGGAAGTACAGTTTGTCATGTTTACCGACTGTACAAAACACGCATCGGCGGGCGCTCTCATTCATCGACAACAGAGAATTTACTGGATTTTTACACGAATAAAACTGAGCAGTATCTACGGACGTAAAGTTATTAAGCCTTGATGAAACATCAAGCGTTGCTTACAATTCAAGCGAAACTCAAACTGGCAATTATTTTGTTTTGCTTTTCGGTCGCGATAGACTGACAAATTCCTCGCAAGCGTGTGGCAAGAGGAGCTAGGAAACTATGAAGTCCTGAAGCTCTGCTATATCTAAATATATCCAGCTAGTTTTTCGCTGTGTAATGGAAAAGCTGTTAATCTTCAACATATGTG